>NW_024349800.1:19799946-19800516 GCF_902729225.1 Pteropus medius | reverse complement strand
TTCAACTCAGGGAATCCATCAGTATTCACTGAGGTTTCTTCTCATTATTCCATAGCCTGGCAACTCTCTCAAGGCAGTAAGCAGGGGGCATTCATGGGGCTCAATTTGTTTGCTTCCCATCTCTCACAGATTACTATCCTTTATTTTTCTTTATATAGCATGTAGAAAACCATTATTTTATTTTATTTTATTTTATTTTATTTTATTTTATTTTATTTTATTTTATTTTTTGCCCATTTTTCCACAGCTTCAGATGGGAGAGTAGTTCTTGTTCCTGTTACTTCCCCTTGGCCAAAAACAGAGTTCCATGTGGCACCTTATTCATTGGTATACCAGTGCGTTATACCACTCTGCTTAATATTCATTGGAATAAAAAAAGAATGTGTTGATAGGGGAGCCATGAATAAATATATAGAGTGGCAGTCCATGAAGATGCAGGAACACACAGTAGATGGCATGAACAAATGTTAAAACAGGCTAGAAGGATGAAGGAGACATTAAGTGTAGCTTAGCAAACAAACCAATGCAACTCTAACAATTGTACTTGGGTGTTTCAATCCTGAGCAAGTT
>NW_024349800.1:19433061-19798750 GCF_902729225.1 Pteropus medius | reverse complement strand
CAAGTGGAAAAAATGAAATCTTATTCTGCTGGAGAAAAAAAACAGAGTTTGACACAGTTAGTATGACTATCAGTAATAGGGCCAAAAAAAAAAAAAGGCAAATAGAGGTTCAATTAATTTCAGAAAGAAGATACTTAAGGCAGTATCTGAGAGTGGTTTCATAAGAAGATAGCTTTTGGAGCCATGTTATGTTGGTCATGACAAATTTAACATTTCAAGAACATCATATTGTGAGTTTACCATACTGAGTGGTATATCATCGGAGTCTACGCAAGGCTATCTGCCTGTATATGTAATATAAAATAAGAAAGAACGTTTCATTGTAAATAGCCCCTCCCTAGTGAGCTCCCCTCTTTCTTTTGTAAATGGGACCTATTCATTTCTAATCCAAGTGTTTTGTTATTCCTGCTGGGGATTGTGGAAACAGTATCCCTTTCTTGGAGCAATAACTGCTAATGAAAGAGTGAGTCGCTGTGTTTGCAAATAGTGTTCCTGGAAATAGATAAGGGTAGTGGCATGCACATAGAATCCTCTGAAAACAGATGAGAACTGGGGCAACATTTCTGCTTTCAGAGTAGACATTCAACAAATGCGTAAAATGTGTATAATCACTTCAGTTATAGCTAACATAAGAAGAGTTGCTCCTCCAGCGGGAGAGGTTAGAGATAACCATCCTGAAGGATAAAGAGAATCAATATTTGTGTTCATCTAGTCATTTTCAATGTAAGCAATGTGAACCTCCTGAGCCATTCACTGGAGTCACTTTGGAAACAGAAAATAGTGATGAGTACCCAGAGGAGAGATATGGCCTTTTATATTAGAACTATTCCCATCTGTTCTCCTTGCTATACTAAAAAGTACTTAAAAACTTGACCAAGTCAGAGGGGTCTTCACAAGTTATATTAATGTTCAGAGTGTAAACATCAGAAGGTAGGTGGGCCTCCCAGGCTGTAAAGGTTATTGTTAGAAAACCATTAACCTATATTGCCATTGAGTGATGGGAGGTGTGACACAACCAATAAATGTTATGCCAAGGAGTCAATTATTGGGTAATTGCCTCTTCAAAAATAACCTGATTGCCTAAATATCCAGGAATCACAGTACTCAGAACAAAAAAGAAAGTTAGTCATTCAGGGTTTAATTTTATGTGGGTGTTGACTACTTCTGAAAGACGCATGACTTCAGATTCTGACAAAATTCATATGGCAAATAAAATACATTATAGGCCTCCTTTGATAGGTAAAGTTTTTATCAAGTTTATCTGAGAATTGCAAGTGGTCCATGGCCACAAATTATATGCTAATACCTCTCCAAACATTTGCCCTTGCAGAGGTTCACAAAGAACTTTTTTTTGTGAGCATCGGTGGCTTAGAAATGTACCTTGCCAATTCCTCATTTAGCATTAAGTTCCTTCATGGTGTTCTTATTTTCCTAATGAACTCAAATGTGGATCTACAGAGCTAATACAAATACTGATCAGCATTATTTTTTCAGGGTCTACTCTACAAACATTCCCTCTTCTGGAGGGCAAATACCTTTTGCATTTGCTATGATTGGTTTGGCTATTCACACGGATATTTCTAAAGTTAAAGAATCTAATTATTTATATGGGCCACTGATAATGCCACTTATTTCCCAAAAGAGATATATTTCAGTAGATCTCAGAATGATGTACATTATGGAAAAGAGCACTGAGTGGAACTTAATCTTTTACACCAAACATACAATGTTGTGGGTTGCCAACGATTTGCCATAGACATGGTGAATTGCTGCTACACTCTTTCAAATTTGCCAGTCTTGTAAGTAAGCTATTCCATCAGAGAAGCATGCCTCTTTATCAGATAAAACAGTCTTGAAATTGTTCTTTAAAAAGACAAAAAAACAAAAAACAGAACAAAACAGTGAGTGGGACCATTTGGTATGTAGTAGATAAGCTGCTGTTCATTTTTGCAGTGTGCTGCTTATTTTTCTCAGAAGTTAAATGACTATTGATTGAATGTGACATTTCTATTTCACAAATAACTTTTCTCATACTCACGTTATTACTTTCAGTACAGAAGCAACCAATTACAGTATGGGAAAGTCATACCATAGATATGTAATCTTCCCTTTAGCTAGGTGAAATGCCTTCTTTAAGGCCTAGTAATAAGGAATAGTTGCCACTCGGAAGGCAGCAGAAGCAGGTCCTTGGTTTGTAAACTTCAGGACCAGAAATTGCAGATAACTTCAATCAGCTATGATATGGCCTTATACATGTAACTACATAGACACTGCAACTCCGTGGCTGGAGCAGAAGGGGGACCTGAAGGCAGAGATTGTCTCACCAGTGTCTGGACTCTATTTTTCCAGACTACGAATTGCAGGACCTCTATTAAACTTTGCTATTAAACTGGTTCCTCCCTTTTTTTTTTTAAGTTTAAGCTATCTTCCAAGATATGGAATATGCTGCCTCTCTTTTAATTCTAACTCACAAATCTGGCTTGAGTGCATATCTTTTGCAAACACAAATTAAATCCAAAAACATAGCTCCAGTGGAATCTTGTGAGGAAAAAGAAAACATACTTTAGCCTTCAATTCTCTGCAACTCAAGGAAAATAACAAAGGAAATGGAAATAGAGGTTGAGTGCCAAGGCATAGGATAAACAAGAATATTTTAATTACAGTGTTGCTTATTCACCTTTAGTCTAAAGGAAAAACTATACTGTATTTTTAAAGATTCTGGCAATCTCCTGAATGTCACGAGAGTCTTAGGTAAAAGTTAGAGGTTAGTGAATAAATCAACAACAAAATACCTCCATTATTTTTTTCAAACTTTTAAAAAATTCTTTCTCAACATCATGCTAAGGAATTCTTAGCATCTCAGCTTTATTTATTGTGAAAAAGCTTTGAGATTTCTGGTTTCAGACAACCAAATAAAAAATGCAAGAATCTCTTCTGGGTGCAAGAACAAATACATTAAACTGTCAATTCTAACAAGATGATTCCTATTGCTATAGTCACTTGATATAAAATTATATTCTAGCCTTCATGGGCTAACATCATCAGAAGCTTTTCCAAAACATCATCCCAAATTTGCAAAATCATGCAAAATTTCATATGAAATTCCACTGCTACAGAATATTCTGGAATATGAGTCTTATTATAGATTTGGGGGGCTGTGAGACTGAAGAGTTTGAAACTAGAGCATGAGAAGATGTGCTTTCCCTTGTGAGATTTGCCACAGGATCATTAAGCAAGGCTAGTATTGCCTCGTCATGTGGGGAGAAGGTGCTGCATCTGCAAGGAGGGAGAGCTAGAGTTGGGGCATGGGAGTCATTTGATTAATCTAACTCCTCTATATGCTCTCATTTCATTCTCTAGGGTACCACTCTTTTCCTAAGAAATGCCTTGGCTCTCATTTTTAAAAATTGACAAATCTAAGAATTTAAATGATATAATTTGACAACTTGAAAGTTTAGCTTTTGAATTCTGGGTAACTCAGACCTTTGGAAACTAAGAGCATCTGTGTCTAGTCAGAGAAAGTTACTGGTGATCAGACCACACTTTGAATCAAATGTTTGAGACTTTGTACCTCTTTGTTTGTTTAATCTCTCTAGTTGTTAGACATAGCCAGTGAATACTAAATCTTCGTATTCTCCATGTCTCTCATAATGTTCTCTGGCAGAAGCTACACAATCACTTAAGATCTTATGTTTGATAGGCAAGCACAAGCAGGCATTAATTTAAAAACTCTCTTACTCCACCATGCCAAACTCTACCAGATTCTCATCCTTTAACACAAGCTTGGTCTTTAGATCCTTCAAGCTCACAAGAGTATAAGATATATCAGAATTCAGTAAGGGTCTATTACATTTCTGCTCCCAATTTCTGTATCAGAGTTTATCGTTATACAAACCACTATAGTTTGTTTAATCTGTATCAACATTTGAAACAAGATATAATGTAGCTAATAGAATATTTAAGAGGAAAGAATATGGAGTCTAGTCAGATGGTAACAACACTAATAATACAAGGTGCTAGTATCGCAGGGTGCTACTAGCCATGACCCATAGGTGCTGCCTGCCCTAAGGCGCACATACTACAGCTCACTTAACTGAAGAAAATCAAAATAATCAAATTGTTAATGAATGGATGTTTCTTTTATAGATATATAATGTGAGAAAATAAAAGGGAATATAAATATGTTGCAACTCCTAATGGGTTAATGGATCTAGGCAATGATTATCAATGGTCGATAGAGCAAAAAGAATGATATTCAGAAATGTACCCTCTAGTGGAAGTATAGTGTTACTCCTATCAAACAAAATTGAAATGGAACCTCACTAAGTCTCTTGATCTAGCTTCCAATTTATTTTCAAGTACAGAAAGGGAAAGAACCATATCGGAGAAAGCATCACAAGGTTATAATCAGCAAAATTCAGACCATGAAAAACTCAGCGGGACAAAGAATCTAATTTCTTCAACAGCAAATATACAAACATTGCAGGAAAAAGAAAGATGGAGAGAGGCATAACCTAAATATTGAAAGAGAATTAAGATGCACATTGATAGATTGTAATATATGAGTCTTATTTGCATCTCAGTTCAAGCAAATGGTAAAATCTAGCCAACCAAATAATGTACTATTTATGAGACAATTGGATAAATGTAAATGTTTACTGAATATTCTGCTGGATAAAAGATAGTTAATTTTGATTTGATAACAGTATTTGTGCTTTTAGAAAGCCCTTATCTTTTAGATATACATAATAAAATACTTACAGAAGAAATGACAAGTTGTCTTAGATTGGTTTGAAATAATGTAGAAGTAAGGGGATCTAGGTATACTGAAAAAAATTGGCCATGATTGTGAAAGCTGATGGCTCATCTTCCCTTTATTTATATATATATATATATAGAAATATTTTCAGGATAATAATTTTAAAACTCAAAATGATAGAGAATGAAATGAATTGTGTCTATTTTTTAATGAAACACCTGAACTCGAAGACTTGATATTGACTAAGGAAAAAATAATTGAAAAAAACTGACACTCGCACACATCTTTGGTGGCAGAATCTTTACCATTATTTATTCAGTGACCATATGATACAATGAGATGGATTTCTACTTCTCTCCTCACCACCACCAACCTCCCCTCCACGTCAAGATCAGCAACTTGAAGTTGCTTAATCTAGCTGAAGCATTTGTCTTTTCTTCTTGTTTTGTTTTAGAATAAGCCAGTAACAACACACATCTGTTGTCATCCACACAGTGGTAGCTCCAGAATTTTTCTATAAAAGGGAGTTATGAATAGCTATATACTTAGAAGTATGAGTGAGAGCTCATTGACTTATGTTAAAATTACATTTGTTTTGAAACTTTACTGTTTGAAAGGATTTACAAAAGTGGTGTTGAAGCTCATAGTTTGGTTAAGACCTGTTCACCATTCTCATTTGCCATTCCTTGTACCAACTACTGCCTTTGCATTTATTTTTATGAATATCCAAAATATAAGAGTATCCTTGCCTGGAAAAACAAAATAAGCACTGTTTTATTTTTCTCCACACTATTACTCAAATAAGTATGTTTCTCTTTGAGAGACAGGTACTATGACTGTCCATTTTGCCTTACATAGGTTTGGAATGTGAGAAAATTACTTCATTCTCTTGCTTCTGGCTTATGGAAGGAGAGAGAATATTAGCTAGAGCCAAATGATCTACCTTAATAACATGGCTCTCCTTCTTACTAGCTCTATAACTTGAAAATTTAACTTTCCTTTTATTCTTTTTGTTGCATTATGGTAAAAATGAAGATAATAGCATTTCTCACTTTGGGGGTTGTGCCAAAGATAAAATAAGTTAATAAGTAAAAAGTTCTGACACATAAGAAATTTTTGATAGATGTTAGGGATTGTCATTAAAAGTAAGTTATTAGAAGATGCCCCAAGAGGTACAAGGTTGTCAGCACAAGATATATGGAAAAAAAATTAAAAAGAACTTGAGAGCTCTCAGAGTTCATAAGCCTCAGTATCTAAGAAAGGTCTTGGGAAGGATGGCATGCAAAAAGTCGTCTGACTGTCTCTCTGCTCTCTCTTGAAAGGGTTTATAAAATCTAGACTTTGTTTAGATCTTGCATCATTAAGTCAAATATTTCTTTCTTTTCCCTTACTCTACTTCAAAACCACAGGAGCCTATCATGAACAATTAAAAATTGGAAATTTTTATCTTTTAAACATACAAATTTAGGAAATTTAATTTTTAAGACAAAAAAATAGTCATTGGATACTGCAAAATGCTCTGTCACATAGAACATAAAATTTTCAAGGTTTTTAAATAAAATGGAATATTTCCATATATTTATATATTAATTATATACTACGTACTAGAAAACTTAAAATGTATATCTAATACTAAATGTGTTTTAATTGACATATATCTGTATCTAAAAATCTGCCTATACCTCTAAATCATCTATGTTTAGACATAGAATATTTTACAATATCCCCCTCTTCTGAATGCTAGCTTATAAATAGAACTGTAGGAGGCAATTACAATTGTTTCAATTAAAATATCCAAATCACTTTGCAATATAATAAATTTTACAGAGATCAACATACATAACCACAAGATATTTATCTGTTCTTTTTGTTTCTTTATTTGAATAGTAAATTACTTCATCATCATGGTGCAGATTTACTGACCATGGCTGTACTTAACCTCCTAATGATTCCCAGAGAGACACACTTACCATCTAAAATGAGAATAATAGCTTCCATGAATTTTGTGAAAACTAATTTATTAAATTGGTTTTTAACATATCAGATAACTTCTGATAGTATAAATAAATGAACTTCAGCAATGAAGTATTCTTTTGAAAACTAAATTTACACATGATAATACTCTGGAAAGAATTTTTTCACATCAGGAATGATTATAAAGTTAAATATATAGTATTGTTTAAAATGGAATCGTGAAGAATGAGGTTAACATAAAATTAAAAAAAAAATCAAGGGCATATTTGATTATGTAAGATCATTTTTAAACAAAGGATATTTAATTCCTAGAAGCCACTTTAAAGAGAAATGCTTAATGATTCTTAAAATTCATTTTTACATAGTGTTCTATTGTTATATAGTTTACTGTAATACCTTTTTTCATATTAATAACAGAAGATAAAAATGGTGTATGATGCTTCTCCACAGAGTACTAAAAGATACAGAGTGACATCAAAAGACAGAGATATATAAACTACTATTTATTATACTAATTACATTCATGCTCCTGCTGAAGTAGTTGTGGCAATTTTTGTAATAATTTATTAGAAACTAATTGAGCAATCCAAGGCTCTCTGTGAGTGTGCCTTTGTCTTGTTCTCCAGACTCAACTCTCTAATGCTTAAAATAAAACAATTTAAAATAAAACAGCACATACATTTTGTCTTGCCGTACTCAAATATTTTCAATTTTCTACACTTGTAATTTTTTATATACTCTTGGATTTTGTTTATGTGTTAAAATTTAAATATTTTCAATGTCACACTATGCAGTCTCATTGCTGTACACTGAGAATTCAAAGATAGTATGGTACAGTTTCAGAACTACAGACATTTTAACTTTTCCAGGATAAGTTGTGATAATATCTACCTCAAATTTGACATGTATTTGAATAATAAATTTTTACCTCTACTTATTCTCCCTCACAAGCAAAAAAGCTTACAGAGAAAGGAGAGTCGGGGAAAACAGTAGGCTCATAAAGCAGGAAAACAAATATGAAAAATAGAGTAAATATGTGGATAATAGAATGAAAAGATTCAAAATGAATTTAATAGGAGGTCCAGAAATAGAAAACTTGTAGTTAAAATGATGAACATTCTAAGCAATAATCTAAAGTTTTCTAAATTTAATAAAAATCCTTAAGATTTTAGATTATATATTGGTTTATTCACTGCTATCCCTTCTAGACTATGGGCTTGGTAAGAATCAGGGAAATTGTCTGGCTTGTTCAGAATGTCTTTTCACTTATAATAGCATTGACTCATGGTAAACCCTCAGTAATATTAGATGGAAAATTAGATTAATTGCTATATCCTGAACAGTATCATAAAAATCTTTGTATAAACATATTGATAAAATTAAACAACATAAAAAACAGTAAAATTGAAAGCAACTTGGAAATTGCAGATTATTTACACAGCAGCAACAGCAACATACATCAGCAACAAAGAGATAAAAGTAGCAAAAGAAATACCTTTCAAGTGATAAAGTAAACTAATATCCAGTGTTAATAGGTTTTGTTGAAATGCAGAAAGTCAGCATTCAACAATCTTATTTTCTTTTCCTTGCTCAAGGGCTGCTTTCTTTTTTGAATTTCATATGTTTTATTTCCCCCAATGTTTTAATACATGTAATCTGAGTGTGCGTGTATTTGTGTGTATGTGTGCATGCATGTGCAGATGTGTGTGCATGAGCATGCATACTTACGTGTGTTTTCATTAGTTATGTGGTTATTTTTTGTACAGGAAAACAGAGCAAATTCAAAAACATGGTGGAAAGGACGAAGAGTAAAGCATGCTTAAAACTCAATATTTTGTTTTATCAAAACCATCTTAAGTGAATTACAACAAAACATAATCTGAGACAAAATAAGTTATTAGTATGTCATTACTCTTTAGACTATTTTATTATTATAAAAAGAAACTATAATATATCTATGATGTATTGTGACACTATCCTATGTTCCCCACATGAAATGAATGTTGCACAAACCAATTATGTATTAATTTATGTGAGCTCACAACTTTTATTGCATACTAACCACCATGCATTCTTGAAAATATGTTATTTTAAATTAGTCCTCGTTATTCATTCCACAGTTTTCATATACTTATTGTGACACTGGTCATCCTTATGTAAATGCTAATTTACACCATTTAAAAAAACTAATACTATATAATTTTACTCATATGTGGAATTTAAAATAAAACAAAAACAAACAAAACAAAACAAGAACAAATTCATAGAGGCAGACAACAGATAAACAGTACCAGAAGTGAAGGGTGGTTCAGAAATGACAAAATTGGTTAACAATATGGTGGCAGATAGAAACTAGACTTCTGGTGGTGAGCACGATGTAGTATGTATAGATAAATTATAATGTTCCAAACCTGAAAATTATATGACGTTTTAAACCATTGTTACTGCAACAACAAAGAAATAAATTTAAATGGAAAAAAATACCCAAACTTAGAAGTATCTGAATTATTATTTCTATTAACTTTCATTAGAAGCTACATTTAAATCCATTTTAGATGTATAATATCTGTATTACTTTGAGTTTGGAAATAATAGCCATTAAATTGATATATTTACTTTCTCGTTAGTTTATATCCAAGCAAAACATAACAAGTAAGTTTTCATTGTAATTTTACTCCGCGTTCATAATTGTATATGTTTATGATGGTTATTATTATTACCTTCACAAATTTCATTTTTTTAACCTTTTAAAAGGAGACCTTGTTGATTTTTTTCTATGAAAGATTTTATTTCAGCATTGAGTCATATTAAGAAAAATATGAAAAAGTTTAAGTTGGTAGGAAACACATGAAATCAGCAAAATTGATAGGAACATAGCAGTAGTGGAGGAATTTGAGAAAATGCTGCTTATCTAGCATCATCACTGTAGCTGCCTAGAGGCTAGTTTAACGAGGCTACAATTTGTATTGCAGAAATTAGTTTTGTAATTACCTTCAAATGACCAAATGATGTAGAATCCTAAGAGGACTTGCATCTACTCAGTAATGAACCAATTTGCAATTGACTGGATTTTTTTTTATCTAAGGCATTTATTGGGCAAACAATATTTAAACATATGTTACTTCAATTCTATATCCACATAAATAGTTTAATTTGAGGAGCTTATTCAGAATAGATAGTAGTGATAAAATATGTTAAAATAAACCTATCAATCTTTAAACATTTTCTTTGCTTTAAGTGAAAGTACTATAGTTAGAAATTAGAAATGCTTACAGCCATTAAATGTTTTACATTGTACCATAAAAAGTTTGCTTAGTCAAGAATAAGAAGTATGTTTAAAGTCCAAATTTCTTAATGGTGAGTAAGGAAAGGTAAATATTTTATGATTCAGCATCTACAGTCATTTTTTTTTATATCAAACTGACTCAACAGTTATCATCTTGATAATTCTTTTCTTTTCTGTAGTTTTGCCTATTTGAGGGGAAAACATCTTCAGTGTATTAAAGTCATTTAAAACTCCCAAACCTGTGACATGCCCTCTCGACTACATAGAAATGAAATCAGCAAGATTTTAGGCAGATTAAGTGGTATGGAAATTCTTTTAATTAACCTAAAATATTTCCTTCCTAGAGATAGAAACATTATCTAGAGAAAAATTGGCTATAAATACAGAAAAATTTTGAAACATAAAGAATTAAGGATATCTAAATCAGTATTAATATTTTGAGAATAAAGTTACAGGAGACAAAAATATGGACACTAGATAGTTTAATCTTGTGAAATTATGTTGCTAGTTTTGTTAATAATGTAAAAATAACTTATTCTTATATGAAATACCCCAAACAATATTTCTATTGTATTAAAGTTATACATATAGTATATCTTATTACATGTTTATATAAGGTTATCAGATATTTATTACCAAAATTGTATTTCTGATAAAAAAAAATTAAGGTAATGCTTATAAGGATTTTTTTTATGGTGTTAGAAATACGAAATAAATTTTAGAGTTCTACTCAAGCAAAAAAAATATATATATTATATAAACTAAAAGTATATATAATATTATATACACTACATATTGTATATGCAGTATATATATGTAACATATATAATATATACATACTATGCAGTGAGCTGTAACCCACTGTAGAGACAGACATTTATCCTCTCCCATCTGTGTGACCTCTTTGGGACTTGGTCGCAAGAGGAACGCAAACATATATTCTTCTCATGCTCTTTGCTTTACCATAAGATTCCTTTTGCCTTTGACTCAAGAATCTTGTGTTTTTGACAAAATCCATGAAAGTTTGTCAGGCTAACTTTTCGTCTTGAAAGTCAGGTAAAATTTCAGACCCTTCGCTTTTTTTACAAATGTAGTCTAACAATGATACTAGATTTGTCCACCAACCAATCAACAAATAAATTAAAAAGAAAACACTGAAAATATATTTTACCAATTGAAAGAAAAAAATAGACTAAATGGATTGTTTTAAATCTTTAAAATTTATCTTAGAAAAGAATTTAAATTATAAGTAGAAAGTAATAAAAATAATGACACAACTTTACATAGTAAAAATTGTATAGATGGAACAGGTTTGGACACACAAACTTATAAAAAAAAATGAAAATAATTAAATTAAATATAAATCCAAGAACTTAAAGGAAACTAGTAAGATCTGAAGGCAGACCAAGAAATTATAATTGATAAACTAAGAAGTTTTGTTTGTTTTGTTTTTAAGACACAAAATTAATGAACCATTGGAAAATATAATAATGAAAATCAATGTCAGGAAAAAGTCACATATACAATATCAGCAGCAAGAATTCAAATATGAAAAACTGACAGAACAACAATTTCAAGAATTAGAAGAGAAATATTCTATATTCTTTTTAAGTAAATGTTTTAGTAAAAGTAGAAATCTAGAGGAAATAGATACTTTCTTAAGGAAATATGAATTAGAAATTACCATGCAAGAAAGAAAAGAACATCTACATTTAAAAAATGACATAGAGGATATTAAGAACATTTAATAGTAAATATAATTCTGACAAAATTTAAAGAGCTCATTAAAGAATAAGATAATGATAAATTAACCTAAATCCAGTCTTGCAATTTATTATCAAGTTGTTCACAAAAGGATTAAGAACAAATTGTGTAATTCCTTCCTGAAATCATTTGAAGTAGTTGAATCATTAACTTTTCCATTTCACTAGTTTGTGGTTGTTATTTTGTTTTTCTGTTTGTTTGTTGTTCATTTTTTTGTAAAATGTAGGTGGCAATGTGTGTTTATATTTGAGTGTAGCTTGTAAAAGGATTTTCTTAAACCTAAGCAAAGATACTCATTCCCACTTAACTCAAGCATGAAGTTACCAGTGCTAAATTTACATCATCTCAATTCTTTTTAAATAAAGCTATGAGAAATTATTTTTCAAATAATAGAATGAAAAACCAACTTATTTAGACTTTAAAAAGTGAAGAAATAAAAGTCATCTCCTCTTGTTTTTTACCTTTTTTTTTTCTTGTCAAGCTTTGTATAGTCAAATTCAAGGCCAACTAAATTAAGATTCAGAATAAGTTCAGTGAAAATGGTATTAATTTCTGAGTTTCTTAAAATATCAATATTAAAATAAGGTTAACTTAAAGAATTTTTCCTTAGCAATTATTACATGAATGTTTTCTGGTACTTTCCCCTTATGTTCACATCACTATATCATTTACAATATTCATAGAAAAAATTTCTATTTCATGTTTTTTGAGAAGGAAGATTAATCAATTATTATGTATTGTAATATTATGCTTCCTAGATGTAAAGCCTAAATTATGTACTGTTTAAGAGATGCATTCCAAAATAGAGCATTAAAACATATCAAATCTGATCTTGGAAAAATACATTATTATTATAATGTATATGATAATATACATTATTGGAGAGCTTGTAGAGCTCTCAAAAAATAAATAGAAATATAGAAACTTTATAGATTATTTTTCTTATTGAAAATAATTTACTGGAAAGTTATGTTTCAGATTATATGCATAATGTATGCCTTTTAAAATTTAGTTTATGTTTTTGTACATTTCTGAACTTTTTCTTAACATTTTTAAAAATTAAATTTATTGGGATGGCATTGGTTAATAAAATTATATAAGCTTCAAGTGTATAATTCAATAATATATCATATATATATTGCATTATATATTTACCATCCAAAGCTAAATTTTCTTCTGCCACCCTAAATTTGACTCCTTTACCTTTATCTACCTCCTTCCTCTTTCCTTTCCTCTGGTACCCACTAAACTGTTGTCTGTGTCCATGAGTCTCTGTTTGTTTGTCTTGTTCATTTGTTACTTTCAGTTTTATATCTCACATATGAGAGGAGTTATTTGGTTCTCAATTTTTTCTGTCTGACTTATTTCGCTTCACATGATTATCTCAAGGTCCATCCATGTTGTTGCAAATGGCAGTATTTCATCTTTTCTTATGGCTGAGTAATGTTCCATTGTACATATACCACATCTTTTTTTATCCAATCATCTATCGAAGGGCACTTTGGAATCATAAAAGGGACAATACATCAAGAAGACATAACACTTATCAGTATATATGCTCCCAATCAGAGAGCACCAAAATATCTTAAGCAACTGCTAAGAGTACTAAAGAGAGAAACTGACAAAAATACAATTACAGTAGGAGACCTAAATATCCCACTGACAGCTATGGATAGATTGTCCAAACAAAAAATCAATAAGGAAATATCAACTCGAACTTCTTAATCGAAAATTAGCATATCTCAAGCCTGGATATTGTAGATTAAAATACAATTATGGGAATGCTATTCCTTATGTCTGAGAAATTATTTTTCCTGATCGAGATCATCTGATAAGAGAAAATATATGTAGATAAGTCAAGAAATTTAGAATATGGATGCTAATATATGACAAGTGAATATAAGAATAGAACTGAATATGACAAGCCAAAAGTAGTTTTCAGTATATTGTTTTCATGTGTTCCAAAGTAATACTTCAAGGAAATATTTACGAATGTATGTAAAGTATTTTATCTTCTAGACCTAAATTCATTCCAGGATTTTTGTGGAAAAAAAATAATCGCTGTATCAATGAAAGGCTAATCCGCACAAGGAAGCTGGATCCCAATTTTTCAAATACTTACTATAGCACTGTAGAAACTTAAAAATTTTGATCTCCAGTAAGCACAGACTCACCATTTATGAGCTCCCAGATATAAAGAGAAGAATGAGAAAGAGACAGAAAAGCAGAAAAAGAAGGGGGAAAAAAAAAGTCTATCTTATGGAGCCATACCTCATTTCCATCAATTGCACTTATTAAAAATCTTGAAGTTATATTTGATTCCTAAACTTTGTTTCTTTTCCCATAGCATTTCTCAGATGACCTTGTTTGAAATATTATTGAAATATATATCAAATCTCATTAAGCATCACCGATAACTCAGCTACAATTCATAGCCAGCCACCATTTTCCTTTGGACAAATGCAATATCATCCTAACCTTTCTCTCAACTTCATACACTCCTCCAATAATTCATTTTCCAAAGAAAAAGACACACTAAACATTTTTCTATTCTTCAAATATTCCAAATGTTTCCTTTGCCTGTTTAAGAATTTTGTACTTGCTGCTCTCTCTGTTTTGCCTCTTTTTTGTGATTGGATTTTTTTCTTCTCATTCTTTCAGTCTAGGTCAAATGTCCCCAAATTCAAGATTTTTTTGTAACCACCCTAAATTATAGTTTATTTATCCTCTATTTAGAAACAGTATTTTAGGTTCTTGAGAGCACTTATCATTACTGGAAATTATTTTATTCTTCTTTGTCTCAAATAAAATATAAGCTTATTTTGAGCAAGTATTTTTCTATCTTTTCAAAGTTTTACACTTACACACTGTAATGAATATTTTTGAATATCTGAATTAATGAATAAATGGATGAAAGCATTTACTTTCTCAATAATATTCATATTTGTAAATAAATATGAAAAATTAAATCACACTAAAACACTGAAGACTAACTTTGTAAACTATTTTCCTTTATTCTTGAACAGACATATAATCAAAAATCAAACAAACAAAAAGTTATAAAACAGATTTAGAAATTTTAAAATGCATATTTCATGCATGAATGCTTGAACTGCTCTAGGCTAGATCATATCAATAAGAAAATGAACAGCTTAAAAATAATTTGGGTTTTTTTCCCGGTATTATTAATAGATGAATTAAATAAAGCATTTTGCCTCAAAGCATCATCTTTATTCATTTATTCATCCATCCATCTATTCATTTAATAAATATTTACTGAGTGTTATCATGTCCTAAGTTCTGTACTAGAGAAAAGGACCCACTTTGAGATGCAGCGAACAATACAACACATCTCATGAAGCAGTAATTCTAGTGAATATACAATTTAACAATAATTTTCTTGCAGGAATAAATACAACAATTATTAAAAGTACTAACAATAAGTCCCAGTGAGAAAAAATATTTTATATTTAATTGTTAATATTTTCTTGCAAACATCATTATCATTAACAGAGAGCAAAATGATGAGAATAACTTCACGAGATATATTCATAGGGAATACTTGTTTAAAAAATGTTTGAAAATCTACCCAAATGTCAAATAATGATTTAAAAGAAAACTCAGAAACTCTCCCACAACATGGATTAACACCTACGCTGCAGAATTTTGTTTTGAGGAACAGTTTTCTGATCTAAATGAAGTCATGCTTCCCAAAGTGCTATTTAAATTCATATTCCAAAGTTCTCTGTGTTAATTATAGGTTAGGGGCTCTCTCTTCATTAAATAACATCTAAATTTACAGATGATAAAGACTCCTCATTATATTTGTGACTTCTGCAGCTATCATTGTAATCTCATTGGTAGATGAATCGTAAAGGTTAACAGATTTTTGTCCAAGTCAGCAATTCAGAATCAACTTTTTTGATGAAATGAATATGCAGTACTTATCTTTTCATTAAAAATGTGTTTCATTTATTTTAGGTCATTGCTGCTGAAAGTATTCATTGCAAAAGAAAAGTATTAAGTAGCAATAAAATAACACATTTACTTAATAAAAAGAATGCTTGACATATCACACACTAAATTTTTGCTACTCAAATTATGTTTGATAGATCAGGAACATATGCATCACTTAGCAACTTTCATTTTCATCAAATGCTAGGTAATACCCATGTTCTGGTCTATAAACCACATTTTGAGTAGCAAAGTTTGAATAAATGGTAGGTATACACACTTTCTAGGGGGTATTCTATTTGCTCTCTATATACTTTGCTATAGAAATGCTCATCTATTTTCTTGCATTTACAGCAAAAATACTCAATTTTTGATTTTAAGTGGCAGCTTTAACGGCTTCTCACACCTCAAGGCTTAGGCAGCCCATTTCAAAACTGGTCGTTTCATCATATGGTTAGTGGAGACAGTGACATTGATTGTTTCTTTCATTACCGCCAGAGATCAAAATTGTGAAGGGATGAGTTTAATGTCTTCTCTGTCCACGTGAATTTATTTTTATCAGAGAACAACTTACACACACTTTTTGAAAGGGAGATGTTAGTTACTTACATCATAAAAAGATATAAAAAGGAGAGGTTGGTTTGCGGTAATAACTTTCAAATTTAACTTTTTAACTATATGAGAAATATATTTACTACCTATGTATTTCACAAACTAATAGATTAGACATCAGTAGGATATAAAAGAAATTGGGAGGTTCTAACAAATTAAAATATTTTATTTTAAAATTATTATTAATAATATACTTTGTCAAAAAAACCTAGGAGGAATGCTAGATCTGATATGATACTAAGCACACATGAAAGCCAGAAAATGTTGTCATACTAGGAATAGGTAATTTTGAAGAAATAATGACTAAGGATTTTCTACCATACTCAAGAAGCAAATATTACTAAATCCACACATAGAGATACCATATTTGATAATACCAGAAACAAAGTAGAATTCTCAACAACCAGAAAAAATACAGAGATTACCTGGAATAGAAAGAATGTTAGTTAGGTCATAATAGATCTCAACAGCACATGTGAAAAAGAGAAGTCAATAAAAGATTATCTTCAGATTTATGAGAAAAAGAAATCACCTAGTATTACCAATTTGCTTCTGCTAATCTCCAAGAATATTAGTGTAATAGAGATGTTGTATGCAAAAAAAAATTATAGATTTTACAATTAGCAGATACTAACAAAAAAACACATATAGTAAATTTTTCACAAAGTAGGGATTGAAACTTATAAAGACTGCATTGGGTTGGTAATGGCAAATTTATAAAGATAAATTTTTATTTTATAAAATGGCGTCAAAGAAAATTAGTGTTATTCAAACAATTGGTAAGATTTATAATTAGAAAATTTGCCTTGGTTTCGTACTATTTAAAAAAAACAATTATAATCTGTAAGTTGAAAGAAGTGAACAAAGCCTCTTCTACTTTTGTTAGAATAAGTATACAATTTTAATTATGAATAAATGTAATTTTATAAAAAATAGCTAGAACCAAGAATTGGGATAATTAAAAGGAAACAGTTTAGCACATATTTATTGAATGAATAAGTAAATGGGTGTGCAAAAGCAAAGATATGGATTCCTTAGGCATGAAAGAAAAAGGTGGTTGAAGAATAGGAGTTTGAGATGAAAAGGAAACTCTAAAATGTTTAACTGTTAGACTGGCTGCAATTTGAATTATTTCAGATTAAATAAATAATTGGTAATCAGGTAAACCAACATTTGTTGCCCTTCTTTAGGAAACTACCGAAATACTGACATATTCTAGGGGAAGATTTCTAAGAAAAACATAGGGAAAGGCATAATTTATTTAGCATAATGTTTTTTGAGAGCAATGGCTACAAAAAATGAATGATGATTGAATTAGTTATGAGGAGATAAGAAAATATTAGCAGAAGTCATCTAGGAAAAAAATTTTTTTTTTTGTATTGTAATTGAATTTTATCATAGTTTTGTAATAATGGAGAAGTCACTTTTTTGGCTCTCCACGGTACTGGTTGAGTGACTATACAGGGTGATTGAGCCTTCCTGTGAAGGAGAACAAGCTTTAGGATGATGATGCTACAAAACACAGAGCATTGCTGAGTTACAGAATCAAATATATTTGATGCTAATCCACCTCTAGCACTTAATTTATATTAGTCAACTGGCAATCTTTATTGTTTCAGCATGTTTAACTTGCCTCTGGGCCCAAGTTGTTAGTATACTCATGATTGTCTAAAATAGAGTGTACAATAGACAAAAGAGTTGAACCGCTCATGGAGTCAAAGTAGCCAGAGGTTTAAAAAACTTTCTACAGTGGTGTAGAAGCAACTAAAGATATGTGCAGAGGAAACTCATATGGTAATGTGGGGTGGTGAAAATAAAGACGCACAGAATTTGGAAAAAAGATATTTAATTAATTCCAAAGGCCCATCTAAATAGCTTGGTGTTTGTGAATTGGGTATGTATATTTGTTGCTTGTTTGTTTTTTGAGATTGTCATTTTTCTTACTAGGTTTAGCTCCCATGAATGAAGACTCTATAAACTTACAAAAGACTTTTTTTGCTATTAACTTCTTGAATTTCAGGCTAGGCAGGTTTATAGAAGCATAATATATGGAAAGTATAGACTTGTTGCCTCTGGTACGCAGTAGAAGAATTATTGCTGTTTACTATACTATTCAATATTTCTTTTGTTCTCACATTTTTCCCCATTCTTATTAAAATTTCTTGTTTCCACTGTCAAAGTAAAAATTTCCCTGGATAAAATTAAATAAACGAAGACTTTATTTAGTGTTGTTGCAATATAGGAGAAAAGCTAAAACTCATTCTGAGCTCAACTCAGCTAAAAAAAGAAAGTTGGAGTATTTTTAAGAGCCAGAGTGGAAGAATTTAAAGCCATGTGTGTCTGGTAATTGGCTTAACCCTAAAGAAAAGTAAACTTCCTCTTATTGTCATGACAAGAGGCAGTGTTATGACTTTGAGCAAGGCTGTCAAATAATTAGTGTCCTAAACCCTCTTGCCTCACCTCACCTCCACATAAAGTGGGAGATAGGGTCATTATTGTCTGTGAGCACTGTGTTTCAAAGGAATGGCTTCCAGGCCCTTGAAAAAGATAATTCTAGATTGTAAGAGTATTTTTTAAAAATTTACATTTCAGAGATACAAACAAAGAATTTACAATTATGTTTCCTAAAATAAATGCTCTAAGAAATGGAAGGTCATTGGGCTAGAAGTAGGAAGAAGCCTGTCTGAAATTGTCTTAGTGGAATTTTAAGGTTCTCTTTTATATCATCTAACAAGTAGTGACCAATAAAACATGAAAGTCAGTGTATAATCTTCTGAGAGTCTTTCTTTGCCAGTATTATAGCTGATGCTTTCAGTGACATGGTAGAATTATCACTTCATGGCATCTCATATAGCCTTGGACTTTGAGTAATTATGTAGAAAACAACTCAATCATTGACATGAGTTGGACATGGAGAAAGAACAAAATATATATTTATTTTAAACCACTAATATTTTGAGTTTCTTTAATACTGCAGCATGATCTAACATTGCCTGACTAATACAGACTTTGGTTTCAGGAGTAAAGTGTCATCTCAACAAACTGGAAATGTGTGACATAAGCTTATCAGTTAGGAGTGGTGGAAATAATTAATAGAGGCTGGAAAGATTTCGCCATTAAGCCAGAGCAGAATATTTGATAATACCATGTCTGTGAAACTCTTGTGAGGCTGATTGCATGTCCAATTATTTTGTAGCTCTAGGGGAAGAGGTCGAAAACAGAACATTAGTGTTTTTGGTTGTTATTGATTGAATTTTATCAGGTATTACTAAAAAAGAGATAAGATAAGGAAATAACTTGAATTTTGAAAAGCAGAAATGAAAGGAACTAAAAACATTCTGGAACTTTGGAATTTGATGCTATGAATAAACTCAAACAGTAGGAGATAAATGATAAAGGTTTTGAGAGGCAGCACCTTATCAAAATTCAACATTTTGGCAAAGATAAAAATAAGAGTGTAGTCTTTCCATTTATTTCAAATATTCTCTGAGGATTCCAGTGCCTAGAGGAAAAGATCAAATTAAAGATATGAAGGACAGTTAAACCTCAAAATTGAATAAATTGAATTAGAGAAAATCAGGCTATAACTTTTAACCAAAAGCTCGAATTTCAGTTTATCAGATTCAAATTTAAAGACAGTTGAAAAGTGAAGGTTATATACATATGTATACATATATTTTATGTATCACATGTATTATATATGATATATATCAGATATAAAAATCATGTCTTAATATAAACAATAGGCATGAAGATTAGCTAGCATATGCAATAGGCCAATATCAAATAGATAAAAATTTTACTCTACTTTGAGAGAGAGTTATATTTGTAAAGCAAGTATAAACCTGAAATAATGATTTTAAAAAATGCTGTTACTATTTTAGACTTTTGCTTCTTTCCTCAATTTCTTTAATTGGACATGAGCTTGAAAAGTTGAATGAGTCCAGAATAGGCACATTCCCTCAAGGGAAGCCAAGAAAAATAAGGAAAAAGAAGCATTTCCCTGAGGGCAGGACCAGGACCATAGAAAACAATGTATCATGGAACAAATCCTAGACAGCAGAATCTGGATCTAATCAATGAATTTTCACCAACACTATTGATTGTAGGGCCTGCTCACAATGTCTATTCAGTAAGAGTTCAGAAATTCTACAGTCCTCTGACTGTTGAGAGTCTTCCATACTTCCTTTCTGACAAGGAAAATTTTGTGCAGATTTTATTTTATCATTGAATATTGGAAGTTCGTGAAAGGAAGACAGTTTTTCATTAGTTCAAAGTTTTTCGTATTAGGAGCCACAGTCAGACTTGTTGTTGAAATTAGTACAAAGCACACAGACATTCTGGAATTTGAGCTGCTTACAGTGACTAAATGGGTTTTTTGTTTCTTTTGAGGATGATTGACTATGTACTTTATGTTTAAAAAATATACAAAAATATAAACAAAGGGGATATTTGGCAACAAAACATGAATAAAATATAATATTTATCAAATAATTTACTTGAAACTCTACATTAACCAGTCCTTTTGCATTTGAGAGCAGAATTGTCATATGACAATTAAGGTCAGTGAAATATGAAGCAAAGTTTTTGAATGCTACTCTAAAATTTTTTTGTCCCCCTGACAAAGTACATTCTGAGGTCACATTATTGAGATGCTGGTATCGAAAACGACTCTGTTTGAGTCTTTTGGTAGCTTCATGAAATAGAGAAGCTTTTCAATCATAGCCCATAGTTCCTACATTGGACATGTAGTTTGGGAGAGAAATGAGCACTTAATACTCTGAGTCTGGGGATGAGATTTTCCTCAGCATAACATAGATTATTGGGTAAGTACATACTTGACTGGCTGAAAAGACACATATTTGAAAGGTAGATCAGTGATCCATGCTCATGTTCTATTTTATTTTGAAATCAGTCCCTTCTTCCAAAACATGTACATGGATAATCACTTTGTGCATACTGGTATTGAAATCTGCTCTCCATCCCCAAATCATGCTAAATTAAATAGAAATTGTGAACTAATTGGAATTCTGAACTAATTTAAGGATTTGAACTACATATCAGGATGAGGTGCAGATCTGACAAATGATAGTTGTTATCCGTTCTCCTTAAACATCATCAGCTCTACCTAATATTTTATTTTATTGGAAATAGTGTAATATAAATTAATATAAAACACCACTCTAATATGGGAAATATTGAAAGATAGCTACTTGAAAATAAATCTGTTGCCATAACACAAACAAGTGTCCCTATATTTTTCCCTGAAGTCTGTTTATATTTTATTTTATAAATATATTTTTCACACTGCCATATTAATATAAAATTCTTTATACTTATGAGTGTGATGAGTAAAAATATTCCACAAACCAGATATATAATAACTTACATAAATAATATATATATATTTGCAGATAAAGAGGTGGCATACAACTGTTCTGCAATATATATATATATAACTGCTGAAAAACTCTATATGGTAGACATTCTATGATTCATATTTCTTCTTTAAAGTAAATGAATAGTATCAAACTTTTTATGATCATTTAACATATTGATAAACTACTTTCTAAAGAATGAACATATTATACAGTTATTTATGATGAACACTTTCTTCAGTTTTATTCTTTTTTGACAACATACTGATGTACTTATTGATCATAACATTTCAGCAAGTCCTAATCTGAAACTGAATTTTATTTGTAACTTTTCTGACTCCTGTCTCTGCCTGTCTCTCTCTCTCTCTACACACACACACACACACACATACACACACACTTATTATCTTCTCTTTCTCTTCTCTTTCTCCTTCTCTTCCTCACTTTTTTCTTTAATTTTTTCTTCTTTTCTTCCTTCCTTTTTCCTTCCTTCCTGTTTTTCTCCCTCCTTCTTTCTTTACTTTCTTTTCTATTTTTTTACCTATGAAGGCAAATAGTCTTTATTCTTTTCCCATATATTTTCTATTTAGAGATATATAAATATATCTATAGATAAAAATATCTGCTACATTACTAGATGCTACTAATCCTACTCTAATCTTGATTAATATTATATATCAATTTCTAAAAAGAAAGGCCAAGTATATATTTTCTGAATAGTACCTGTTGTATATTCTTAACTATAACAAATTCATTAAGATTTTTTGTTTAGTTTAGTTTTGGTTTTTCTCTATGTGTTTTAGCTAGAGTTTCTTCCAAAAGAAGGTTTAGGTTCCAAAATTTATTTAAGGGAGCAATTGCACGTATCAGAAGTGGGGGGCTTGGCAAAATGAAACAGGCCAATAGAGTCAGTCAACCTAAGATAGCGCTGCTGGAATTGTTACTGCTCTCAGTTATAAGGACTCAAGTTTGCAAAGGAACCTCTCAGGAGCTCACGTGAAAACATTCTAGAAGTGTCCACTAAATAATTTGGTTCTCATCCTCCATCAGTTAAGAAGTTACGAGTTAAATTGTGCTGCAAATAATATTTATAAGTAAGTGTAAATAGATTTGATGTATCTTTTTATTAGTATTCTTAATTTATAGGAAAATTGGAAATTGTGTATATGACTATAATATAAACTTGTAAACAAGATGAATAGTGTTTTAAGTTAAAAGGGTATAGCCAATGAAAAACAAGCAAACACAAACTCATAGACACAGACAACAATTTCGTGTTACCAGAGGGAAAAGGGGTGAGAGAAAAAGGTAAAGGAGGTCAAATATATGGTGACAGAAGGAGAGTTGACTTTGGGTACTGAACACACTATACGACATACAGGTGACCTATTATAGAATTATACACTTGAAACCTATACAATTTTATTAACCAATGAAATTTAAAAGAAAATAAAAATTAATATTTTATTTTTTAAACTATTTAAAAAATATTCTACCTGAAGTAGTCAGAGAAATTAATGCATAATTTCTTTATTCAATGATTCAAGCACTATGTTATTATAAAGTGTTATTTAATGTGCTAATAATAAGAGATTTAGCATTGTTAATGACCATAAATTTCTTCGAAGAGGGTGGTATTTTTTTGTCAATTTAAATTAAATTCCTCACAATTTTCCCTTGACATTTAATCGCTTGCAATTGCACTGCTAGTATAGCAAATCAAAATGGACTGGATCACAGATTCAGTATAAGTCACTCTATCTCACATTACTATATAATTGTTTGCTTTAATAACAAAAACAGAGATTTTATGATTATGATTCTTAATGTTATGCAATCATTTGAATTAGAAGAGTGATTGAAGGATTATGTTTATTGCATTCTACCATCCATAAAATAATGCAAATACAATAAGCATGTACATTTCCAAGGTGTCTAAAATGAAGTCAATGTGGCTAAATAGTTACTGGAGAAATTGGTAACAGCCAAAGTTACCTAGTTGAATGTGATTAAGAATAGTTAAGAATATTATGTATACAATTTCTTATAAAACATATGATACTATGAAGCGCAGTTCTAAAACTATAAAATAGATTTACAAATGATTAATGTGTATAATAAATCACAAATGATATTCAATTTCACATTGTTCATAATAACAAATATTCTGTATAAGCCACATTTTTTAATAAACCTATAGCCCATATAGTCTCTAAAACAGAAAATATTTATATTCTGAATTAGAAGTTTTAAATAAGAACCCCAAACCACATAAAAAATATGTTGGTAAAGTTAAAAAGATAGCATGGATACAACTCAAGGATATTTAAGGATAAGGCTTGTATGGACAGAGGACAGGGTGCAAGTTTGTCATGACCACCTTACAACTATTTAGTTGTTAGAATTTTGTGCAGAGTATACAATAGGAAAAAAAAGTTTGCTTCAGATGTACTTAATACATTTTGAATAGCATGTTTAACTTACCTTTAGGAATAGAAAAACAAGAAAAATATGTAATCATTTTTCTTCAAATAATGAACACAAAGTTAATACTTATACTTCTAGAATCCTAAATCCAAATTTTTATTCAAATGTTTGTTGTATACAATGTTACCTTTAAACTAACAGATTTACATGATGCAGAGTCAGAGTACACTCTTAGCATTAAGTGTAGTAATATAAGATGCAACATTCCAATGTCTTAGTTTAGTTACCAGCAATAATAAGAAGTTGATGCCCACTAATACTGATATGATTTAATTATTTCTTGCACTGATTCATATTGAAAGAGATGAAAATTTCCATTATCAGCAGTTGATATAATTGCCTACCTTTAAAACTTAAAGGAATCAATTGCAAAGCTATTATACCTAGAAATAAGATTCACTAAATGCCCACTTACATAGTAAAAATACAAAAATCAATATTTATTTGTTATTCATCTTTTAGGTATCAGGTTAAATATCAACTTCCGATTGAAATTAGAAATAAGCTCTTACATCACTCTCACAGCTTCTACTTTACCTCCAAAGTTTTACCACTATGGTAATATTGTAACTATTTGTGTAATAGTTTTATAAAAATATAAATTTAATATTTCAAACCTAACACTAAAGGAATTTTTAAAATGTGACAAAGTATTTCTAAAATTCACTTGGAAAAATAAATTAGTGTCAATAGTTAAAAACATTTATGTAAAGTAATATGAGAAGTGAATAGCTATACCACTATCAATGAACTGTATTACCACTTCAACTACTTAAAATAATGTGACGCTGGTTCAGGAACAGAAAAATATCTCACATAGTAAAACAATTATATATTTGAGTCAACAAATAAATGAGAAAAGAATATTGGCTTTGGATTTCAATATCTTAATTTTTTTAAAAAACTTATTTTTACTGAATAATGTAACATATACATTTTCCAAACCTATTAATAAAAATAAATAATTTTAAGTGAGGTGTTAAATTTAAAGCACAACGTAGTTTTCTCAACTTACTTGAAAATTCAAATTGGTATTAAACCAGTTCTCATCAGTAGTCTACCTGTTTTTTCTCACTCTTCACTATTTTGTGTCGTCTATCCACTTATTATTATTGAAATACCTGCAATAGTTGTACAAGTTATCACTAGTGTGTGAGTAGGCAGTGACAATTTGAAGGCAATGGCAGGTGAAAGTTAGGGCAGAGAGTCAACATATTTCAATATATTTTACAAAGACACATATGCAGACACACAGACACTCACACACATACAGCACTACAATCCATAAATGAATGAATACCTTTGTTTTCACTATAAAGTTATAAGTAACTTGAGAATGTACAGAGTGATTGCATTTGTATGTTTGAAGATAATTTCAGACAATCACTATAAGATCTCTTTGCCATCAAGTTTTTCTGGGTTAAAAACAATTTAGGAGATGTTTTGCAATGAAATTAATTATGTAGATCAGGAGATTTTTTGTCATATTTCAAATTAAACATCTGGAGACCAGATTTCTAAATGAGAAACTTTTAAAATAAAATTATTAGGAATATTTACACTTACAGAAACTAATAGAAAGATTAAAAGTATAACAGATATAAATTGAAAAAACATGTATTTTTCTCATTATGGATCGTTTTTTGTATTTTTGCTTCAAATTTTATATTTTAATAAATATTCTTATATTTGTTTTATCATGAAAGATTTTAAATTGCCACACCACTTTGAATTTTTTTCTCACAGCCTCAAGCAACACCTAAATAAATAAATTTTATCTATGAAAAAGCTTTCTATTTCTATTAAGGCTATATAAGTTGGAAACTTGCAAAATCATGCTCTGTTTAGTATTTTATTTGCAAGTACTGATACAGTTAGATAGATGGAGAGAGAGAGAGCTCTTCAAACAACTGATAGCTAAAAATGCATAAATTAAGAATACTTATAACTAGTAATTGTTGGCACTTAGAATCTTAAATTTATTTTCTGCTCGGGGTACTTTTCTGTTCTGTATGAAATAATGTTGATTTTCAATTTTACATTTTATTTATGAACAATATGTACATTTTCACATTTCTCCATTGAACTAATTATTATAAAGTGCAGGTAATGTGAGCTGAATCAAGAACAAAGATAAAAATCCTTTTTGTGAATCAAGAATGTATTTCAAACTCTCTGTCCATCAAAAAAATGAATGTTTTAATATATATTGTTGGAATATTTGTTTAACAATCTGGAAAATACATACAATTGTAACTTTCTGTTTTATATTATTATACCTATAGCATATTAAGCATGTATTAAACTGTAAATTAGAAAAATAAACATTATAAAAAATATATTCTAAATCTAAATGCAATTGTGTAATAAAAAGACTCATAGAAATATATTTTATAACATACCATTATTACATTCTGTACATGTCATTTATAATAAATAGAAAAAAAAACAATCAACAAATTCGATCAACAGTCAGCAAACTATGACCTGCAGGCCAAACCCAGCCCATTGTTTGTTTATGTTTTATCTATGAACAAAGAATGCTTTTTTTGCACTTTTAAATATTATTTAAAAAATAAAAGAGAAGAAGCATAATTCCTTATTTCCTTAAGTGTGAGTCATACATATTGACTTCCCTCTTAAGAGGACAATATGGGAATGGGGAAAAAGAGTAACTTCACAATGTAGAAAGCTAACAAACACTATCTCAGTTTGGTGATCAAGGTCAACATCAACAACCATAAATCATGTTGATAGTGTGTACTCTTGATATGATGTGATGAAAATAGCAACTTACCTCTGTGATCTTCCATTCTCAAACTCCTATCTCTAGTCTAATAATGAGAAAAGTATTAGATGAAGTCCAGTAGCAGGGTATATTTCAAAATACCTCAAGACTTGTAAAGTCATGAAAACAAGGAATGTCTGAGGAACTGTTACAGACAAGAGGAGCCTAATAAGATGAGACAAGTATATATGATGTGATATCCTGGATAAGATCATAGAATAAAAAAGGACATTAGGGAATGATTAAGAAAATGCAAATTAACTATGAACTGCAGTTCATGATACTGTGTCAATACTGGTTCATTAATTGTAAAAAATGAACTATATTAATGTAAGATGATAATAGGAAAAACTGTGCAGAAGGTATAAGGGAACTCTGTACCATCTGCTCGATTTTTCTGTAAATCTAAATCAAATCTAAAAAATAAAGACTACTACTAATAATAGACCTAAGACAGAAAAAAACATTTGGCTCACAAAACCTAAAATATTTATTATATGGCTCTTTTTAGAAAATGTTTGCTGATGTCTGAATTAGATTTTGTAAAATACTATATTTATCCATCAGGTTAGGATAAATTATGGTGAAATAATAACCCCAAATCTCAGTAACTTAGTGAAGATTAAGTAGGAAAAAGTCCTAGTTTTTCTCTTTAATAATTTAATTTCAATAAAGCTCCTTTTTTACTAATCTTATTGTACTATATTGAAATTGTATTTGAATGTCTATCTTGCCCACCACAGTCAAATCTTTGAAGGAAAATATGCCTACTTATGTCTCCATTATCAAGCGTACTGACTAAAACATAGAATGGATAAAAAAATATTTATTGAACAGAACTAAAGTTTTTAAGTATAATTTAAGGAAAACATAACTTCTCAACAGCAGGATGTAATATATTATAAAGAATTATTGTGCTGAAATCTGTCTCTGCAGTGGAGAGCAGCCTTCAGAGAATGAAACAGAAGTACCACAGGAGAGAAATGAACAGTCAGTTTTAGAGATCAGGTTTTCCAGCAGTAAACCAGGTTTCAGATGGCTGAAAGGACAACTTATTAACTCTGTGACTTTAAGATGTACTCTTTTTACGCACCTCATTTTCATCATATTTTTGAATATAGATAACAATATTTACTATATAAGAATGTTATGATAAATAAATGAATTTAGGCCTATAACCTCCTCAGGGGTGTCATAGACACAGCAAATATCAAACATGTTAATTTTACTACATTGAAAGACTAGGGTAATTACTCATTTTTATAAAATCTTCAATGCTAAATTAAATATTTTATATTTAATCTTATATTAGGTGGATGATATTTGTTGAAATAAGTTTAATTAAGCAATACTTTGGCAAAATAGTATTGTATGCAATCTTATATTTTTGTACATAAGAATTTAATGCTGTATAAACTTGTATGTCCAAACAAATGTAAATTGTAAATATATTTTTTAAGACGTGGAAGAATATTATTCACATGCCACTTGATTTGCTGGCAGTTATTTCCAAAAGAGCAATTGGATTTGTTTGACTTTTATGCTTAGTTTTTATGAAATAGCTATAGAACTGGAAAAAGAAAGCTTTCTAGCTGTCATTCAAATCTTCCTTAAAAATTAATTTAGGAATCATGATATTCCTGATAAATATTTTTCTTTAATGGATTTATACTTATATTTCAACTATATATATTTTTCAAATAAAAGTATTTGACATGGCATCAAATCATAAAATGTTACAAATTTGCTTCTAAACTGTAAAAAAAGAGGGACATACATTTTTTTAAAATAGTCACTAATCTCACTATTATTCTTCTGTTTTTAAATAGTCTCTGTTTTAAAGTTACATTTCTTAACTTTTACATTACTCTCTCAGGAAAGTAATGTAACATAACATTTAATTTATTACTTTTTTCTTTGATAAACTGAAATTATATCCCTTACATTAGAGGTAGTTTCAAAACCTAACTCAATAAAATTTTTATATTATCTTATTTATATTAATAGTTAAGTGTAGCAATAATTATTACATATATGTGGAGTTATTTTATGGATATGCTAAATTAAAATTTTAATATTTAATTTAAATACTTGTTTTTCATTTAATCATATTGGGAAACTGATATTTCTGAAGTGATTCATATTAAAATATAGTAATAAATTTCTCTAGTACATCATAGTTGCTCCCCAATAACCTTCGAACTTTGAGAAAAATAAAAAACTTTTTGCATATATATTCAATAATTGGAGTAAGCTTTTGCAAATAAAGTAATTCCACTTAACATACTAGCTCTAACATATACAAAGTGTCACTTTATTGAATTTTGTTTGGGGGTATTTAGTGAAATTAAATTATTATCTCTCTCTTTTTTTTTTTTGGCTAGGCATTCCTTGGTTGACCTCACAGATTGCAAGGACCTTATCAGCTTATAATCTCTTATTTTTTATTTATGTTTTACACCTTCAACACCTGGTCTTCCAGGGTGGTCTCCCATCCAAATACTAACCAAGCCTGACCCTGCTTAGCTTCCGAGATCAGACAGGATTGGGCTTGTTCAGGCTAGCATGGTCATAGACTCAAATTATTATATCTTATCAAAAAGATTTAAAAATGTATGAAACAGAAATGTTAAACATATAGAATATCTTCTTCAAATATAAAGAGGATATGTTTTGTGTGTTTTATCTTTATCATAAATTAAATAAAAAATTAGATATAAATATCAAGGAATGAATTTTTTAAATTACTAAATAAAATATTTAAAACTGAAAATATATATGTATATGATTTTTTTTGGTCAAGTATGTATTGTGCTCTTTTTGTCTAAATTTGATCAAGAAAATGAAACAGAGAATAATCTTTGCATCATTAGTTATATGGTCTGATCTTCTATATTATGGGTATTTACCAAATAAATAAAAGAAAGAAAGCAAAGCAATAAAAATGTTTTACTGAAAAAGTCTGAGACCTGAGATATGGAAGCAATTTTACCACTTTGTCATTATACTTCCTCACATTTCTCAAAGTAACTAGCAAATTTAAAGCCTTATGCAATGTCCCTGGGCATTCAAATCCATTTTAAAACTTATTTTTTAATTATTTAAATTATTTATGCCACTCATTCATGGAAGAACACAAGTAGAAAACTCAGAACCCGCAACGGAGATACCCTTCAGTAGGTGAATGCATAAATAAACTATTGTGTATCCCAATAATGGAATTCATGCTAAAAAGAAATGATTTATTAAGTCCTGAAAAGACATGGAGAAAACTTAAATGCATTTTACTGATTGAAATAAACCAATCTCAAAAGACTGTATTATTCCAAATAAATGACTTTCTGGAAAAGGCAAAACTATGGAACAGTAAAATATCAGTAATTGGGGGAGGGGAAAGGATGAATAGGAAGAACACAAAGGATTTTCAGGTTAGTGAAAATATTCTATATGATACCAGATGATGAATACATGTCATTATACATTTGTCCAAACTCACAGAATTTACAACACAAAGAGAGAACTGTAACCCTCATACGCTGTTGGTGGGACTATAAATCGGTAGAGCCACTATGGAAAACAGTCTGGAGGTTCTTCAAAAAATTAGAAACGCATCTTCCTTTTGATCCAGCAATTGCACTTCTGGGTATTTATCCGAAGAAAATCAAAATAGTAATTCATAAAGATCTATGCATCTCTATGATCATGGCAGCACTATTCACAATAGCTAAGATATGGGAACAACCTAAATGCCATCAACAGATGATTGGATAAAAAAGTTAGGGTTCATATATACAATGGAATATTACTCAGCCATAAAAAATGAAATACTACCATTTGCAATGAAATAGATGGACCTAGAAATTATTATGCTGAGCAAAATAAATCAGACAGAGAAAGATAAATACCATATGATTTCACTTATATGCAGAATCTAAGGAACAAAAAGAACAAACTAATCAAAAACAGACTCACAAATGTAGAGGACAATCTGGCGATGGCCAGAGAGGGTGGTGAGGGTGGTGGGGGCAGGACTGGGAGAAAGTGGTAAATGGTTAAAGAAGTACAAATTAGTAGTTGATAAATGGTCATGGGGATGGGAAGCATGGCATAGGGAATGCAATAATGTAATGACTATGTGTAGAGCCAGAGGAGAGAAAGATAATCAGGGGGATTGTTTCACAAACTATATAAATGTCTAAACAATGTACTGTATACTTGAAACTAATAATAATAATAAAAGAATGAACTGTAATGTAAACTATGGACTTTGAATGATAGTGATCAGTCATTATAGATTCATCAATTGTAACAAATATACCAGTCCGATGGGGGATATTGGTGATGGAGAGGTTATGCATATGTAGGAGCAGGGAGTGCATGAGAAATCTCTGTACTTTCCCTTCAATTTTGTGGTGAACTTAAAAATGCTCTAAAACATAAACTCTTTAAAAGAAAACCTCAAGGACCCTGGATAATTTTGGACCTTAGTGTAATGCCTAAATTTCAAACACAAGTTAATTTTTGTTTTGAAAATAAAAGCAAGGGACTGATGAAATATGGTTAAAATAAATAAAATTAGAAAATTAAATAAAATAATCAAAACTAATATTTATTTCCAGAGTAATATATTTTCCATAGCTCTCATAGGATTTTATTCATCTTCTTTGCAATTATGAGTGTATTAAATATGTTAATCATCAATAAAAATGGTTAAAATATATTGTGAAGGACATAGCATAAAATAGCCAATTATTATTTAGAAAATATTTTATAGAATTGCTGAAAAATAATATAATAATCTAAAGTGTATACTGATTTTCGATTCATATATTATAAGGTTTATAATTATTCTTTTTACTTGAAACCAATATCACCCAATAACTTTAATTAAAAATAATTGTTGATATAATTATTATCTCGATTAGTTTTGCTTTATTTTTATACTTGCCACGTTTGCTTCCTGAGCTTCCATATGCTCCTCAATTCACACTAATAATATATCTATCTCTATATGCTTCCAAAATAATTTGAAATCTATGTAATTTTATTAACCAATATCACCCAAATAAATTTATTTTAAAATAAAGAGAACCCAACGACCATCGTGTTGAGAATTTCAACATCAGTATATCTATTTTCTCACTTTACAATCTCTTAGTAGTTTTTGTCCAAATGGAAATTTTTTCTATTTTCAAGTTCTTATTACTGTTGATTTCTGTATTATGCCACTTAAATGTAATTTCCAAGTTGTCTTCATCCTAATTATCCTCAATGAATAAATAATTAAAAATCCAGAGTGGAAGACCCCAATGCATGTATGCAATAAATATTATTATTATAGGCTATTAGATATTTATTAGGATGTTTTATATCCATTTTATTTGAGCATTATGTGACATGTGTTAACTCACTGTTCTTTACTGAGTGAACTTTCAATATACTGTGCAGAAGTGATTTTTTTTTTTTGTAATGATGCTATGCTTTTTACATAGTGAGTAGTCAACAAAAGATTATTCAATTAAATGGATTAGGCTACTAAACTGTATGGTTCAGCCCTTTAGTACAATTTTATACTTGATTTTATTTACAGAAGCATGGTTTATTTAGCATATAATTTTGTAAAAGTTTTTTGTTTGTTTCTCTTCTGTCATATAGAAGCCTCGATAAACTACTGATAGTGTTTCTTTAATATATAAGTACATCGTATCTATTATATACCATCGAATGATTACCTTATTTTCAAGACCTACATTTGGAACATTAAGTTATGTGATATACTGCCACAAACTAAAATCTTTCATTTGTAAAAGCTATTTAATCATCGATAATAAAAGGTATCTAAAGTAAACACAGAAGAAGTAGAAATCAACATCTGAATGTTATTTTGTGCTCTTTAGAAAGACAGTTATTTTACTGAGCTTTCTTGAGTCATATTACTACTAAATTGAATGATTCTGAAACTCCTAGTTTTCAACTTACTCAGTGCCATACACTATATATACCAGAAACCATTTGAAAAAAAATTTTGGAAAACTATTGGGGAAAAAAAATCTAAGATTGAGTAATAAAAATATAAAAACTTAAAAAATATATTTTTGTTCATATTTAATTTTATCCTTTATTGTAGATATTTCACTATTTTGATCTGTTCACATCAAATCAGGTGAATAAAATTTCATTCATCTACAATAAATCTTATTAAATGAAATTGGATATAATTTTATGCAGTCTCAGAAAAATGCAGTTGGATGTGCATTGATATTTTAGAGTTTTTGATGGAAATTTGTTTTAAGCAGGTTGCAATAATCCAATTTCATTTTGACAAGTTACTGCTAAATGTCACTCAAGGATACCTTAAAAAAAATTTTTCCACTTCAGAAATAAAATTTTAAAGTTAAAAAGGATAATTTATATCATATATGTCAAAACCATTTGTTCTAAATTTGAGAAAACCATTGAACAGACAGGCTAAATAATGATTTTAGTCACATAGCTCCAGAGATGTGAAATTGGGAAATAATTTTTTGATGTGACCATATTTTAATGTGTGTTGCTCTGCAGCAAGAAAGTCATAGAAAGAGAAATTTGGGAGTAGAAATGAGTCTTTTAAATACAAGGTTAAGGAAACTTTTCCAAAAAGGAATTGTGACTTAGAGATTCTTTCTTTTCTTTCTCTCTCTCGCTCTCTCTCTCTCTCTCTCTCTTTCTTTCTTTCTTTTTCTTTCTTTTTTCATTTCTCTTGAGCCTCTAGTCCAAGGAGTTTGTCAGTAGATCCTTAAATATTTACCAATCTAAGATTATAAGAAACCATGTCTTCTTGGAATCACTCAATGAGTAATAGCATTGAGTTTTCTTATTTAATTATTGGAGAGAACTCAGAGCTCATTGCCTCAAAGAAGGAGTTACAAGGTTGTTCAGTGGAGCTGCAAGGATATTCTTGTAAATTATTTTCAGAAAGTTTTAAGATAATGTCCTCAAGATCATTTAACTTCCTATCATCTTAGGTGACATTTAAGAAATAAAAGAGCTTTGATCATAATATGGGGGTAGCATTTCAGAATTGAGAGACATTGAGGATGCTAAGAAGAATACTTTAAGAATAGCTAACAGAACTGGATTCAAAATCAGTAGAATCCTCAAAATGTACACATATAGATAAAAAAGCCAGTTTACAAAGTTATTCATAAAAATATGTTAAATGTTTTTTTCAAGATCTATGCCATGTAAAAAAATAATAATAATAATGGTGAATAAATGAGATTAATTCCTTGAACTATTAATTATCCATTTCCAATTAAATAAGAGGCGTTAGTATAGCTGATAATATGTTAGATACTATGTAAACGATAGTAAATAAGACACAGCCCTACCCTCAAAATACATAGAGAAATGTACAATTAAAAGTCAATGTATTATAATAAGAAACATAATGAAAGAAGGTAGGTAAGTTATAAAAATACAGAATAAAGAGAGAAATCTTTGGATGAATTTTTAAAAAGCAATATGAATTTTCCTACTATGTAATGAGGCTGTAGAATTCTAGTGACAGTGATGCGAATGCTCATTTCCAGGTGGCTGATAGAGAGCCTGAAGAATTTAGAAGACAGCCTGGATAGACTCTGCCATTTTAATTTGAGCCCCCTTACCTAAAGAGAGTAGTAGCAGATCTTTGCTATCCTGAATAGCAAAGTTGGGGTGACCTAATACAAGGGATGCAGATTTTAGAATAGTGACTGAAAATAAGTTTTTTGATAGCGTTAAAAGAAAAATGGGATGTAAGAGATAATATAATATATGACTAAAAAACGACTTTATCATTAAAAATTAAACAAGTGTTTGAGTTATTAAAATATACAGAATATAGTATATAGAGAATATATAGAATATAGACTATAGAAAGTCTTTAAACTTTCCTCTGATTTTCTCAGCCCTTTTCTCATGCTGTTTCTAATTCAAAAGCACTTCCATTCTGCAACATCCTGTGTTTGTGACTTCATTGTCCATTCAGTTTCTACACTGATCATGAGTTTTTTGTATCCGATTTGTTTTTATTGGTCAAATTGTTACAGATTGTTGCCAAATAGGCCTGTCAAGTACTGTCCTTGAAGTCAGTTGCTGTGATTATCACAAATGTCACTTTCTAGTGCCAAGTATTATGTTTGTGTGTGTTTCTTTTTGCAATTAAATTATCATTTTATAAAGCTTGCTAAAATATATCTATATTTTCTAATCACAGAGAGCAACCAGTCCATTTTGTAAATGCCCCACACTGCTGTATCTGGAATGCATATAAGGCAATATTCATAAAATCAGATCATAGAATATTCTATCACTGCTGAACTCCTATTTTCTTCATTTTTCTCATATATCTGTGCTCTCATTTCCATAATTTAAGTAAAGTACTAGTATTGGAGGATTTTTACCCTGCATTTCTCCCTTTTCCAAAAGGTGAAGATGATCTTACTTTCCATTCCTTCTTGATCTCTTCAAGTTCAAACTAAGAAACTTTCTATAAATAAGGAACATACTTATTTATGGAAATAAGTAAATACTTATTACTGTGTATGTCGAAATGGAATTATTGACTAATATGTCAGACTATGCTGTAAACAAAACCATGCTATTAACCAATTATCTGTACATGGTTTCTTAGAAAATATTAAGAATACAGCATAAAAACATTTGAGCCCTGGAATAAAGCATTTTTGGGGTGATTTCTGAAATTGACAATCAGGAGAAAAATCCTCAAAGAAAAATTTAATAGTTTATCCTGTCTCACTATAGAAAAAAAACTTTAATAGACTTTGGGTAACTGAGTTTTGATAACATAATAGTTCTAATCTCCTCAATTAAAGAGTCACATGGATAAATTGAATTGTAACACCAATTTACAAGAGAAAAAGTAATCACATATTATCTGTGAAGGGCCAAGAAATTCCGAGATAAAATACAAACTTTCTGTGACACCCTCTAATCCAAATCTGTTAAACTTTTATACATCAGGCAGGAAGCCAAGTCATTTTGTCCTCATGACAGGAATGAAATTATTGTGCATAAAATTTTTATCAATAATAGGAAATCTTTAATGGGGGAAAAAGGCATCATTTAAATTGTTATTTTAAAAACCATCAAAATAGTTAGAAAATATATGTATAACTATACTGAAATTTTGGCCACTTACTACATCAGATATGACTAATATCTGAGGAAGAAAATTTTAAAATATCTTATCATTTTCAGGCATTCTTGTTAATTTAATTTTAATAATTTGTTAAAGTGTCATTAAAATTTGGAGTATCACCTAATTTTAATGACTGAAGTCAATTATTTTTGGTTATTTTTATAATACTTAAATTATACTTAACATTTAGGCTAATTTGATAAACATGATGTTTATTCAGCAAAAACAATAAAAATTGATATATATTTGAAACAGAAAAGAATCTATATGTCACCTTTTATTTTTAATAATTCCTTCCAAACCTCATTGGATGAATGCTAAAATCTCTTATTCATCATTCAATGCATTTCCTTTGCTCTATCACTTGTAAGATTGAATGTCCTAGTTTATAACTTATTTTTTCTAACTGATGTTATGAAATGGGAATTCATAATAACTTATTTTTTCTAACTGATGTTATGAAATGGGAATTCTACATCACTGAATCTCCCGAAAATGAAGAAAAACAACCAGAAAAATCTAAATTTTAGAATATTCTATAAGAAAACCATCAATTAATGACCAAAAACAAGGGTGGGGGAAATATGAACTATAGTTGTTCAGTTCCAGATTAAAAACTAAAGCAGGAAGGACACCATGCTATGAGGACTCTCAAGCAGCTAGTGGAGAAGTCAACGTCGGGTAGAACTAAGCCCTCTTCCCAACCACTGACATTTATTAGCCAGGCATGGGATGGAGCCACATTGGACGTCTAAACTCCAGCCTCTGTCAGGCCTTTAAATGACTCCAACCCTGACAATACCATGATTGCAGCCTCATGAGAATGAGGCAGAGCCAGATGAAATATTTCTAAATTCCTGATCCATAAAAGGCAGGAAAACAAATGTTTACTGTTTTATGCACTAAATTTGGAAATAAATTTTTATATAGTAAGAGGTAATTAACACAGATTAAAATATATTAAACAGATGGGACACTGAATGCAAAAATTTTGGGGGCGGAAAAGCCTGCCTTTTCCACTTTGTATTCCATTTCCTCAGGTAACTAAACAAGGAATATAAATTATTAGATCAAATTATAGCATTTACATATACGAATTTAAAATATATGCACCTAAATCAGAAGTTCGAAATGTAGCAAAATAGCAAAACTGACAGATAAATATATAAATCCATAAATATATTTGAAACTTCAACATTTCTCTTTCAGTAATTTATAAAACAAGTAGACAGAAAAATCTCTAAAGATATAGAAGACATGAAAAAAAAACAGTGTTAATCAATTTAATCTTATTTTGAATAAATCCTATTTATTATAGTATGTTATAGAACTCTCCATTGAATAACAGAAGTTCAAATGCCTTTGGAACATTCACCAGTATAAGCCATATTCTGGGCCGAAAGAGAAATGTTAACAAACTGTTCTAAACAACCTATTGGACAAAGAGAAAATCAAGAAAGAAATCAGATAATAGTTTGAGTAGTAATGAAAAAAATTTATTTTGGAATTTAGCTCAGTAAATAATTAAAGATAAACTGTATCATCACTTCCATTTGTTAGAACCAAACAGGTTTCAAACCAAAAATCTGAGTTGTCAATTTAATACGCTATCAAAATTGGCTGAACATCTGCTGAAAGAAGTAGTTGTTAAAGACCAGACATCACAAGACCAATAGCTTATTCAAAAAGATTTAAAAAAAAAAAAGATTAAAAAAATGATAAAAGATCAAGAAAAAATATGATAAAAGACATTTCAGGAATAAAAGAGAGAAGATACATATCATTAATATTAGAAATAAAATAGAGGATGTCATTACAGATCCTATGTATATTAAAGGGATAAAAGGGGTATGCCAATATGATTGATCTCGTGGTTCAAATGGTCAGGTTATTTGAAAGACACAAACTACTAAAGCTCACTCATAAAAAACAAGATAAATTGAAATGTATCTGCCTTTTAAATAAATCGAATCTATAGTTAAAAGCTTCCCAACAAAGAAAACTCTAGACCATATTATCTTAAACTGAGAACTCCACAAAATATTTAAAGAAGACTTAATATTAATTATAGAACACTTTCAGGAAGTAAAAGAGGAGGTCTTACTTGCCACTTCGTATTATGAAGCCAGCATTACACTGACACCAAGTAAGATATAAAAAGGAGTTAAAATTACATAAGATATTAAAAGAAGTTAAAATTATGGATCAGAATTTTTCATGATCATAAATAAATAAATATCTTTCAAATATTAGCAAATCACTTTTAGCAATAAAATAAAATATAATCCAAACTGGCCAAGAGGGATTCATGCTAAGAATGAAGGTTTACTTCAACATTAAGAAAACAGTTATTGTATTTTACAGTATTAACAGAGGAAACAAATGCTTATCACAATAGATTCAGGAAATGTGTTTGACAGAATTCAATGTACAGTCATGATAAAAACTCTAAGAACCAAGGAATAGAAGTCTGTTCATACTGATAAAGATCATGGATGAAGTGGTTGAGAGAGGAAGGTAAAATTTCATATCGTCCCTTCCTTAGTGAGTTGGCAGGAGACAACATTAGTTACTGATCCTTCTTTCCAGGGATAGCTATTGCATTCTCATTTGTCTCGTTTTGTGTCTTGAAAACTTGGTTTGGCGACTCTCAGGCTGGGGTCCCTCAAAGTATGGCTGGACAGAAACGTGGGTTATAACCCATGCAGCTAAGGTCTGACCAACTTGCCAGTTCTCAGGAGAATTGTCTCAGGCTTCTTTTCTTCTGGTTATTTTTGGGAGTGGCTCTGGATCTTGGGAGAGCGGTAACTTTTGAACCCTCTGTGGAGTCCCCTCTTGTGTCAGTGGGGTGGTTCAATATAGTCAGGAATGTCTACTGTTTATCCTAGCTGAAACCCAACAAGATATTAAAAAGGTTTTTTATTGAGGTTAATTGAAATTTAACATTATATTAGTTTTACGTGTAGAACATATTGGTTGATATCTTTATACATTGCAAAATCATCATTACAATAAGTAGTTAATAACATCTGTCACAATACATAGTTATATTTTTTCTTATGATGGGACTTTTAAGATTTACTCCCTTAGTATCTTTCAAATAGACAATATTATTAACTATAATCATCAAGCTGTATATTAGATTCCCGTGACTTATTTATTTTATAACTCGAAGTTTGTACCTTTTGACACTTTCGACAATTTTGCTCACACCGTACCTATCAACTCTGGGGCAACCACTAAAGTGGTCTGCATATATGAGCTTGGTGGGCTTTTTTGTTTGTTTTTTAGATTTCACATAAAAGTTAGATCATATGATATTTGCCCTTTCATGTCTGACTTATTTTACTTAGCATAATGCCCTCAATGTCCATCTATGTTGTCACGAATGGCAAGATTTTATTCTTTATTACCATGGAATTATATTACATTTAGCTGAAACTTTTCCAGATCTTGAAAAAGCTAATATGGTCAATCACTATTCTTGCTGCACTTATGTAAATAATCAGGCCAAGTTTAATGAAACTAGACTTATTTTGCACACAAATTAGCCTTAACGTGATTATCTTTGATAGAAATGAGGGTAATTGTAGATATAAAATATGTTCCAATAAAAAATTATAATAAAACTGTGTGGATATTAGATTCTAGTCTTGTTCATTGTCTTTGAGGTTTTATCATATATCTATAAACCAAACTGGATCCTGAATCCTTCTAATTTTCTCATTATCTGCTATAACTCTCCAAACAAACATTTCCAATTTTCTCCCACCCTTTTGATTTGGAATCACTAAGAACAAAGATTACTCTTGAAGCTTCCTGGAAGGGACCATGTTAGGTCCTTCTCACTACTCAAATGGCAGCCAAACTTCAGAGACTTGAACCTTAGTTCCACATCCCCCAATTAAAAGGGGCTCCTCTAGACTCTTGGAACTGCACATCAGCTGGAAGATTCCTTCCCAGAAGCAGATGGTATGTTGTGGTGTACAACGCAGGATCACAGTCTGAAAGCTTTAATTTTTTGGCCTTTTTGCTACTAACTTTTTATCTCTTTTAATTCATGGGAAGACAATGCTTCTTAACTCTGGCAACTATGGCAGAATCTACTGCTAAGGCCACAGCTGCACAACACAAGTTCCCAGACTTTCTTGTTAAAGGGTTTTAAGTAATAGAATTGCTTTAGATTGTTGGCTGAAAAAGCAGGAATCTATGCCATAGCAAGTGCCTCCTGCTGCGCCTGGATCAATAACTCTGGTATTATAGCAAATACAAGAAATTAACAAACAAGTCACTTGGCTAAAACAGGTTGATTCTCCTTTGGGTACATTCTTTGATTTATTTAATACCAATTCATTTGGTTCATTCAGTCTCTTCATATTATCCTCTTAATAGTTGTGGTCCCCTCCCTGCTGTGCCAAGTTCTCTCAAAGGTCTTAAATGCATGATCCCAGCCATCAGAAGCACATCAGATGGTTTCACTGTGATTGGAGAAACATAAACAAGATGGACAACCAGATGAGGAGGAAAAACAATTCTTTCAGGGATCTGACAGCAAAATCTTGAGTTTCAAAATTAGACAAGAACAACTTAACTCTGATGGTAACTAAGAGTGGCGCTAATGCCAAATTTTTGGTTAATCTGTCATGTATGAGATGATGAACAAAAGCAGCGAATTGTTAAGTTAATCAAACACAGAGGCTGTTAGGCTGATGTGGCTCTAATGCTGTGGCAGCCTACATAAGCATGTAAATGCCCCAAGGTTAAACAATTAAAATGCTAAGGACAGCCAATTAACAATAACCAACCATGTTTTAAGCTTCTGCCAATCAACAATTGCTTTACTTTACTTCTGCCTTTTCTCTATAAAAGTCTCTCTCTAAGATCTTGTTGCTGGCATGTTCCTAATCACTTAGTTTAGTGTAGCCTGATTCATATCACTTTTTGCTCAAATAAACTCTTAAAATTAAAAACATAAACTAATAAAATAAAATTTACATTGAAACACAAAAATCTACAATCACCAAAATAATTTTTAAAAAGCATAATAAATTTAGTGTACTCAAATACTTTATTTTAGGCTTACTTTTAGCTATGATAATCAAATAGTGCAGTATTAGCCAATGCACAGACACACAAATTAGTGGAACAGAATAGAAGTTGAACAGAAATAGAGCTACACATAGGTGTTCATTTGGTTTTCTACAACAGTTGTAAGGTAATTCGGTTGGGAAAATACAGTCTTTCAACAAATTTTGCTACAAGAACTATGCATCCAAGTGTAGAAAAAAATGAATTTTAAACATACCTTGCATTATATATACAAATTAATTTGAAGCGGATAATAAACCTATTTATAAAAACAAAACTATAAAAACTCTTGAAAAAATAAAGGAAAACGATCTGGCTCCTTAGGTTAAGCAAAGTTGTCTAACATGAGGTATCAATCAAAGAAAAAAAGAAAAAGAAGACACCAATGACCAGCTTCCAGAAATGGATGAAGTGGCATTACTACTGATCCTGTGGACACTAAAATAATAACAGCTGCATATATTTCTTTGTTCTATGAGTGTGCAGATCTAGAAGCAATAAAACTCCAATGACAATGAGCAAACCTAGTATCAAGGTCTTGGTTTCTAATACCATTTCCCAATAAAAGAAAGCAGCGTGCTCCTTGGAAAACTGCTTAACACTAGGACTGGTAAGAGAAATATATTGATGAGCCTGGTGCATCATGTAGTAATTTGAAGAAATAATCTTTCTCTCTCTCTGTCTATCTCTCTATCTCTCTGTCTCTCTCTCTTACACACACACACACACATACACATATACACATGCATGTAATGATGAAGGTATATCAAAGGAACAGAGGAGGCGACTGAAAGAGCTCCGATTTTTGAGCAAAAAATAATTAAGAAATATTGGATTATAACTGATACTATAAAGTAAATATCTATGAGCTCATGCCGATATAATTAGGTCATCTAATAAATAAGTAGGAGAATAAACAGAGGTATTGTCCTCGAGAATTCTGAATAATTTATGTAGATACTCTGTCCTGAAGACATAATAATCTTTATTATGCATCTAAAAACTTCCTTCCAAAGAGATAGTATGGAAATAGAGAAAAATGTAAATTTACAGTGAAAAAACCTGATGAATATCTCAGTGAAGTGCTCAAATTTCATATTAACAATAATAAGCCATGTCAAAAGTATTTATTCTTAATAAGATGGGATCAACATGGCACTTTATTTTTGTGATTTTTCTTCTCCAAAACCTATAAATTTTTTTATCTTTGCTATAGTTTTGCCTCTTCCAGAATGTAGTAAACTGGTATCATAAATATACAACCTTTTCAAACCGGCCTCTTTTACTTAGCAATGCGAATTTAAGGTTCATGCATATCTTTCAATGGCTTTAGAACTAATTTATTTTTACTACTCAATAGTACTTAATTTTATGGATGTGCCTCAGTTTGTTAATCTATTCACCTATTCAAGGATATCTTGGTTGCTTCTAGTTTTTCATAAGAATGAATAAAACTGTTATAAACACTTGTGTGCAGTTTTTTTTTACATGAACATAAGTTTTAAATCAGTTGGGTAAAAACCTAGAAGTGTGATTGCTTGGTGTGAACTTCCTTTCCAATCTGTACACCTTAATGAAACTTGTCATGCTCAATGCACAAAAAGAACAACTGCTTAAATTTTTAAGCAAGGTATTTAGTACATAATGTTGCAAAATATACTTTGTAAGTGATGATTGCTTTTGTAACTAGTAAACAATACCTGACTTCTCTCTTGACACTGAGAACCATCTGTTAGTGATTCATTTTGTTAAGCATTATGTTATGATTTAAAAATTATTTTATAGTAGATAAGTGGGTTGATAATTTTTGTATTTTTATATTCAGAGTACAATCTTTGATTTATTTTTCCTCCAATATTGCAAAAACTATGCTTTTTAAAAAATATAATATCACTATGGTTCTGCATTCTAGATCCACTGTTTTTATTCCAGAATCCTGCTGTTATATTAGGATTATCCTTTACTACTTTATCTGGTTTGATCCTCTAATCCTGCTTGTCATGTATCAACTATTTATGCTTGACTCCCATATTTTAATTAAGCATCACTTTAAGGGAACACAAGGATGTCTGAAATGTCTCTATTTAGATTTTACATGCGATTGATAGTTTGGTTGTTAAGAAGAATCTAAATTCAAAACAATCGTCTAACTGAATTTGAAGGAATCACATCATTCCTGTCTAAGGCTGTACATTAATTATAAGACGCCCAAGACTAGTATCATGTTTGTTATTAAGTTACTTCTTTTGTTTCTTTTTTGAGCATCTTTTTATCTTTGATGCTATAAAATTTCACAGAAATATGTTGTATTATGAGTCCGTGATCATACTTTCTCAACATGTAATTTTTAAAATTTATTTTGTTGGAAACTTTAGCTGTTCACTCTGAGGAAGAAATCACTTCAAAACAATAAAAAAGCAGGGTAGTTATATTGTTTTTTTTCGATTTTTTAAAGATTTTCCAGGTAGATCTATCTTCTTTACTCAACTATACCTCTGGTATAAATTGACCTTTGTTTCTTATAAAAAAAGGCTGTATATTTCACTTCTGTTAGCTCTTTCATAAATTCCCAGAGGCTGTGAGTGAAACCTCTCTGACTGTCAAATGTTCACATCTAATACCAGCCTTAGCAAGAAACTTAAGCCCCAAGAACTTTCCCTCTTATAACTTAAAAACTGCACATGAACAAAAAATTATTGCTCAAAAATTTTTCATTGTTTTTCATTTTTAAGACTTTTAGAATATATATTATTCAAGAAGAATTAAATGTGTTAAAGACTGTAAAAAGTGTGTTATTTTCTATGTAGATATGTAGATGTGTTATTTACATTATACCTAGTGCCTCAATTTATGACTAGTTTTGGCTTTGTATTTTCACAAAATTACTACAATTATTTAATAAATTTTTGAAGGGTACAATTATTATTTTAAATAACTTTGGACACATATTTGTGAATAGGTTTTTAAATTTTATTTATTTATTTATTTCAGGACTTGGTAGAATTTTAATGCAATAAATATGAACTAGAGTTTTAGTTCTTTGTAATTTTCTATAAAAATTCTACAAATGTATTGGCATAGATTATGTTAGGAATGAAATTTTGTTCCTATATTAGTTTTCCAGACAAATTTATAGTAAGGTATCATGGCATTTTTTGGCTTCTGCTCTAAATGGGTTCTTTACATTTTACTTGAATGAACTTGCAGAGTAATTGTTTATCTATAAGTCAATATTAAAATAAAAATTGGTAAATAAAAACTAGTAAATAGTAAATATAATCTTAAAGAATATTTTTGACATTTCTCCCACACCATAACAGTGAAATAAAACATGAACATTATGGCTGATAGGATCCACAATAAAGTAAGAAAATGTCTGTTTTGAGATGATAAAAATGAGTTGTTAAGGAAATTATACTCATTTATGACTAAACTGCAAGAATCACATATTTCATAACCCACCATGTACCCGTTAATAATGTCAACAGCATGACATATAACATATACAATTTAGGATCAGAAAGATATGAGGAGTTTAATTAAACCTGAGTATGTTTCTAACATATTTTGTAATAATAACGATTAAATATTGGTAAGTGAATTTAGTAGACATTTTATTATTACCACACATTGGTTTTATTATTTAGATTATGGCTGACATCACTTTGAGATAATGTGTTTATTTTCCTTCCTTCTTGCATTTGACCATTTTCCTATCCAATCCCCATCATCACTTTCTGTTCAGCTAATACTGTTAGTCTTTGTATTCCATTGTCTCAGGGAAGGTGTGTGGGAGGGCAAGAAGCAGAAATTGCCTTTATGACATCCTAATCAACATTTCCAGATTCCACCTGAGATAGAAAAAAGAAATAAGAATTCAGAACTAATAAATTAGATTTCAAAAATATAAAAAGAAAAGATTGCCTTAAAAGAGTTTTCTACTGGTTGAGAAAAAGAGTTCTCTGGGACTCAGAGCAGTAGAGACTACTTGCGCTGTGTAGCAGCATCCAAGTGACATGACAAGGCCCTAGAAGGAAAATAGTGATGTGATTCAGCTAGGTAGATAACATCTTAGGTTTCAGCCTTTCCTAGTTTGAGAAAAATTCAGCCTTTCAAGCATGCTATAAAACCAGTGGCAATATGCCAATTCTGTACAAGACAGAATAATAGAAGGTAGGGATGACTGAGGATAAAGGGACATTTCCCATCCTACCAACTCCCATTTATTCTTTAACACTGTAAGCCATAGAGCCTTACTATCAACTCTGTGATGAGAAAACAGCTATTTGGAGTTGCTGCGTCAGCATTTTACAGTTATGACAACTCTGCTCACACAGAGTCTGGACATTTAGGACATTTTATCTAAATGTCCAGACTCTGAGCTTCATAGCTACTGCCCAAGAATGATAAAAATACATACTATTACGTTGTTAGTCTTCCCACTTCAAGTTCCTGCTTTGCTTTTCCTAAGGCACTTTTTTAAAAGAACCACTTATAGTTGAGCCTTGGAAAAGTTAATGGCCTACTTCCTAACCACCTTATAAATGTAGTGAATACTTGCTACCCTTTTCTTCTCTTTCTTTCCTGTTTGCTCATGACCTGGAACAGAGGACTGCCATTCACCCAGCTCACTGTGCTTCTCTACCGCACCTTCTCATTGGCTTCTGGTATGTGTTAGTAATAAATATTATGCTTTTACTTCCTTTGTGTGAATGTATTAAAAATGTGTTTTCAATCAAAGGCTATTACATAAAAGTGCATCTAAATATATTTGATATAATATAAAATTTTAATCAAATAAGATTTTAAAAATGATTACTTAAATGAATAGACTGTGATTTAAAAAGTTATTATATACTACATGCTATACTGTTTTATACAATATCTGATGTATATCCTGAACAAAACAGTTTTCTTGAGTCATCATTGCTATTCGTCTCAGAAACAGAACTTTTTTTACTCCTCCAAGCGGGAGGTCAGACGCAGAGGGAGCTACCTGCCAAGAGTGTGGGTGGCTTGTCCCTCCTCATTCAACAGGTTACAATCTGCAATTCTTAGTCTAATACAACAGGAACAGCCTCCCCATGCAACACCATTGCTTTTTCAAAAGTTGTTATGTATCTAAATGCTAAGTGCAAAGCATGAGAGACGAATTGCATGTTCAAGTTGTCCATGACATTACTTTATGTATAACTTATTTCATATAAACTAACTCTAGCAGCATCCTATGGCAAACATGCAAATTTAAGTACTTTTGCTCACTTAAGTTTAGTGAAATGGCCATGTATAAGATTAGCATCAGAAGACCGCATCTCAAATCTCATCTCAGTTGCTATTAACATCAATGCCTTATATAAGTTATTTATCATCTCAGAACTAGCTGTTATACTTGTGAGAATTATAATTCCAAAGTCTCTTATTTGTTTTAAGAATCAAATAACTTAGTACATAACTTATAAACTTCTTTAAGTTATGGCAAATAATCAGGAAGCCATATAAAATTGTAAAGAATTTCAATAATTAAAGACCTATTATTATGAGAAAAAATTTCTTTTTAAGTCATTAGGAAAAAGAAAACTATATACTCACAGATGAAAATTAATTATAAAGGAATATTTAATTACTAATATAGTACATGCTATTTAAAACATTTACTGTATTCATTTAAATATATTATGATTCACATATGAATTCAGCATGGTGTGTTTTATTGGTATAATGATTCACATAATATTTTAAGGTGAAAATTCAATAGATTAAAGTTGCAAAAGTAAAACTGTTCTAGTTTCATGAAAAATTTAAGAAGCCCAGTTAGTTGAACCACAAAAATACAGTGTAGCATAAGAAACATTTTACACCAGTTGGTAAATTCAATGAATTGTGATAATATGCATATTAACATTGAAACCCTCAAAATAAAAAAAAAATCATAATATTATAATCGATATTGTTAAGAAATTACATCTTGACCAACATTTTGATGACTGCTTTTAACTGAAGGGTATTACATAAAACTACACCTAAATATATTTGATATAATATATGCTATAAAATCTTAATCAAATAAGATTTCAAAACTGATTACTTAAATGAACAGACTGATTTAAAAATAGTTATTATATACTACATGCTACACTGTTTTATATAATATCAGATCTATATCCTGAACAAAACAGTTTTCTTGAGTCATTACTATTCGTCTCTGAAACAGAATTTTTTCTCTTAATTCAGCACTCAGCAGTACTGTGAACATATTGATCCGTAATCAACTGCTGACACAGTTATTTGGCTTAAGCCATATATTTACTGAACTGCAAACACAGCATTATGACAAGCATATATAAAACAGTTTTCTAGTACACACAAAAACTCATTGCAAACACTTTATCTAAGTGACAATTTTATCTGCAGTTTTCTTTTTTCAATTTGTTCAGAAAAAGTGTGTATGTTAGCCACCATAAAAATAACTTATTGGTATAAATCATCTCCTAAAATTAATTTTGTGGTTTCTCATTTATAATAAGAATTTTAATAAATTTTAAAAGCCTATGAATAGCACATATTCAATTTAGTTTGATTGTAGAGGATTAGCATTTTGAGTATTAATTTATCAGCAATATCTAAAAATGGTGTGGCAACTTTTCATGTACCAGGGATTTATTAATTTAATTAATATTATACAAATGGTTGCAGTTATAAAGCATTATAATGTACTATAATGCATTTGATACATGGACTCAACTATTCTTCAATATTTTAGCATACCATTAAGCAAATGCATTTTATTTTATTAACAGCTATACTTGTGATAGTTTTAAGGAATTATATTCTTCTTTCATTTGTCTAAATTCACTACGTGGTTATTTTCTAAGGCTTACAACTAGAGAGCTGCAACACACACACACACACACACACACACACACACACACACACAATCTGTTATGTGCCAAGCACTATGCCTGATGCTTAAGAGTTTAAAAACATGAAGAGAGAATTTTTATACATATAGTGTATGATGACTCCTATGAGAACTATATGTATAAGAAATGATATTGGTGTAAAGAAGACATAATTGGTTGTGTTTTTCCTTGATGATCATGAAAGCTTCGCAAAAGAAGAGGTGCAGGCTTTGAGTTTTACTTTGACTTCCATTTGTAGGATGTAAAAAAGTACATTCCATAAAGCAAGAAGTTAACACTTAAAATTACTGAATAAATAACATTATTTTGAGATAATTACATATTAAAAAAAAAAAAACCCTGACCAGTTGGCAGAAAAATATGGGAACTTCTTGAAAACCAGAAACAAAATGAATCACAAATTCACAGATGTGAATGGTCATCGAACTTGGGATATCTTTGAATTTTGACTGCCTTTGGAACTGCATTTAAGGCATTGCACAGATGCTGTAAGATGCTTTGCATGGGACAACAGAGGAAGCCTAGCACTCAGGTAAATGACACATCACTCAACAATTTTAAAGTTTATGATATTCCATGGATAAATTAGAAAAACAAAACACTCTACCAAATGCCATAATTAGCTTGTTTTTTGGTGAAAGGAGCAAAAAGGAAAAATAAAAATTCCCTGCAATACCTAATTACAAACTTATGTTAATTTTGAAGTGAACTTGAAATAACCTGAGTGACCTAAAACTGAAAAGCATAGGTTGTAATTTAAATGAACTCAATTTATAATTACTTCATGGAATTTACAACGTGAAAATTTTTGAAATACAATGTATTCTCAGATTTCTGTGAGGCAGTACCAGGTGATACATTACCTAATGAAAAATAAATTTTAAAATCTATTTAAAAGTCACCATGTGCAAGAATTAGAAATAATATATATCATAGATATATAAGTATAGAGCAAAATCAGACTGCCAAAATAAAAATAAAAATATTGAAACAGTTTGTTACTGCATATAAAACATACAAGTGCAACATGTTCAAAGAAATAGAAATAAACATTAAAAATATGACGATACAACACACTATCAAACAAAAGACAAGACAGAATTTTAAAAGGATCAAGTAAACTTCCAGACAAAAATATGGAAAAGAGAATCAGGCATGAAATATATGCTTTAAAATCAAGATTGATCACAAATGGATATGAAATTAGTAAACCTGACAATAAAACTGAATAAATTAAATATAATGATGCAAAATAGGAAAAAAAAATAAAGTGGAACTACTAAAGAGAGAGGAGATAGCACAGATATTAGAGGAAGAGGATTTTAAATTTCTAATTAGATTGCTGGAAAAAGTAGATGGATAATTGGGAGTAGGTGATAGTCAAAGAAATAATAGGGTGTGTATATTCCAGAATTTTTAATAATTAAAAATCAGGAAGCCCAAAGAATTCCAAGTATGTTTAAAGTAAAGAAAAACTATTCTAAACCTGCTCATGAATATTTAGAAAATATCATAATTAAATGAAATGTCACTTAATTTAATTTAATTTAATTTAATTTAATTTGATTTAATTTGGAGGACGTAATGCGAAGTGTAGACAACTTAAAGATGAAACTGTATCTCATAGGGTGGTTTTTGAAGAAAACCACTCACAATTGTTGCCTCACCCTCATCAAAATGTAATAATGAAATACATGGCATATCTGAATGGGGAAACCTTCCTTTAATCAAACAGTTGGGGAAAGAGGTAGTGCATATCTTCTCTTCATCTTGTTTAATATGGCATGCAAAATGGGAACCTTTGGAATTACCAAAACCCATTCAAGTAGTAAATTTAAAACAATATAGGATGCCTGTTGGGGTGGAGAAGAGTGGCAATTAGGAAATTTTACCAGTTAATTAGTCAGAACTAATTATAAGAAATTTGTTACATATACCTCATTGACTGGAGCCTCTTGGAAAAGCCCGTGATGTCGCTCACCATCCAGAGCTTGAATTCGATGCAGTTTCAAAGTATATGTCATTTGAAAGGGGTTTGTTGGCTTATTATTAAGTTTTCATTGAAACTTCCTCTACTATGGAAGAATATAACATATTTTGAGCTGAAATAACCCTCATTATTGGGTTATGACAAATTCCATTCCCACAGTAATACGAATGCGTAGATTTCCCTCATTAAGTGGAAATGATGTATTCAAGAATATCTAGCATTGGTTACCACTGGAGTGGAAGGGACTACATGAACTGGTGCTGCAATGACTTTTGGCTGGGCAAGCATTAGATCCCCCTCACGAGTTACTTAATTTCATAGCCATAGAGTAATCGGTTATTGAAAGATGCCAGACAATGAGCATGGCTTACAGAAGGTAGATCAAAGGTAAATAGTATTCGGTGTAAAAAAGCAATTTCATTGCAAACAGTTGATGTGCTGTTTGAATGGGAAGAGAAAACATTGATTCACACAATGGGCAAAATTAAGATTGGTGTTTCTTGAAGTACTAAATGGTAACAACATAATGATATGGCTTTTTATGATTCTTGGGCAGTAGCCACTAATTGATGAAAATGTGAAGTTCTTTGTTACGGTAAGCTTCATGAAATTGAAAAGAGAAAATCAAATAGAGTAGAAATAGAAAGTCAAATGATCATGTTGATGGCCATTAAAATTTAGAGAGGGATAGAAACCAGCAAGTAGATGCCTTCATTCACTGTTTGAAAGTTGTCCCATGGGGCATAAGATAAATGACCACACAAGTATTGAAGAAATGCATCTATGTGTAGAAAAAGTATATCTCAATTTCTTTCAGAAGCTCACATTGTAACTAAAAATCATTCTGTTTACTAACATTATCATTTGGGAGTAAAAGCAGCTATGGACTGCTTAGTAGAGGATCTTAGTAGAGGATCTTAGTAGAGGACCATAGGTGGCAAGAGGACCATACAAAAATCCATTTCAGTACAACTAGGCAGTATAAAGAGTAAATATGGCTATGCCCACTAGAGATTTGGGATCCAATTTTAAGTGAGTTTTGCTCTTGATTTATTCCCAAGTCCAGGAGAATATTTGTTGTAAACAAGGACCACTCATGTTTGAAAGGCTAAAAAAATACTAATGTGATTGAAACTAATGTATTTTACAATTTTAGTCCAACTTGTATGTGACTGCTATTAATTGATAAGATTAATTTGATTAATTTAACAGAATAAATTATACTCTGATGGTCAGACATATTGGGAGATTGAATTAAAATCCCTTCAGGACATTTTTCTAAAGGAGAGTGATTAGCAAACCAGGAAGTAAAGTTAGATAATAATTATTTAATTGTTTTATTGAATCAACTTTTTATAAATTTAAATTTCTATAGTAGAAGGAAATAAAAAAGTAGTCACTATGAGGTGTGATTATAAAAACATTTAGGCTTCAACATTTGCTTGGTAAATTTAATCTTTCAATCAATATCCAATCCTCACTGAAAGATAACAATAATTGTTATGTGTCATTTAATTTCATTCTATCAATAGTACAAAGGATGCAGAAAAAAATCATATTCAGCAATTTAGAAACAATCCTCAAGGTAGGTTCTGTATGGCAGAGTTGACAGGTGGACTGGAACAATGTTCTGCTTATCTCTAGTGATTCTGTAAAGATTGGTACTTGGTCAAAATAAGAACTAATGGCTAATTAATGGTATTTAATGAGCTATTTAAAATTAAAAATTCCCTAGGCAGCACCCAGGGCAAACTCATTTATTGGTAGCCTACATTTAGTCTGATTGATTAGTACATTAGTAAATTAAAGCAGGCAGAAATTATTGGTTAATAGGTACATAAAAACACAAAGCTGATAGAGTTCTGGTTTTCTATAACTTTTCAAAATATCAAGATGATGTTTCATATATTTTTACAATAATTATTGATATACCAGCTGCCCACCTCACCCTACCAGTATAGTAACAACCTTCTCTTATTGTTAATTTAGTGTCCACTAGGCTATGAGTAAGTGTTGGTGGTATATTTTCATTAATTTGCCTTGAAAATGATGTGTAAACCAGCTTTCTTCAACACAAACCACTTTTTATATTTTTACTTACCACTCATACCCATTTTTTTCATCTTTATTATTCAACTACATCAATCACTGGTATGTGAGGTCATCGTTTTTTTCTATGAAATACATATATATATTTTAATGAATTTTACCTCTTCTCTTTACTCTCCACTTTTTACTATTATTTTCTTATAAATTACCTATATTACTGTTTGCATTTTACATATGTACAAATCTCTTGTAGAGGTCAAAAGACTATGCTTTTATTTACATTTTTTATTTAACTTTTATTTTATGCTGCCTTCTAATCATCCTTTATTTTATTTCAGGCTATTAATGTTATATGATTTAAAATATTTAATCATGTCATTACTTTAATAGATATTTCCCAAATATTTTTATAAACTTTTCTATTTTTCATATTTTATAACAATTATTTCTTAAAAGTAAAACTAAAATCTTTGATTAAGTAACTTGCATATTATCCATAGTGAGTTCATGATAAGCATCACAATGTGAAATATGCATAATGTAAGAAGTAAATGTTTCATTTACATAATAGAGTACATTTTTCTATTGATGTATTATTATTTGGGATTATAGTGCAAATCTATATTTTAAATTTATGTTGAAAATCTCTATTTGATAACAGATATGACCCTGATATTGGCATAAATAAATCAAAGAAATAGAAATTTGTCATTTGGGGATGGGACTGGGAAATTCAACACAGGGCATTCATTATCAAAGGTTACCAAAACAAGAGATAAGTTTGGAAAGATATTCACTCTCCCTCCCTCCATTCCTCCCTTCCTTCTTTCCTTCCTTCCTGCCCTCTCTCTTTTTTTCCTTACTTCTTTCCTTTTAAAATTTTGAGCCACATAGATTACTCAAGAATTTAATTCTTTGTAAATACTGAAAATCGTCTCCTTTTCCTGTGCATCCTGACTACACAAGTTCTCTATATGAAAAAGCACAGGCAGACACCTGCCTTACTCAAACAACATCACATTTCTGGAAATAATAATTCCTGGGTATGTGTAATAAAAAGAGATATGACTAAAGGAAATATATCACTGAAGAAAATATTAGAGTGTAACTTGTATGGGAGGTAGAAGTACAATATGTACTAGTGATTATTGGCTCACTACTAGCTCATACATCATTTGGAAATATGTTTTTTCCTCATATTTTGGTTTTTGCTTTTATTTGGTTTTAAAGTTAGCTTTCAAGAAACGAAACATAATTCGTAAACCTAAGACAATAACCATTTCTTTAATTGATGGTTTCAGAGGTGAATAATGGCCTTGCATCAGTTCTGACTACCTGGGCCAGGTGTGGCTGACCTCGTCTGAGTTCCCTGCTGGATCGTCAGGTGGCTGGCTTGTCTATGATGGTTCTGCTAAGATGTTTTATCTCCACTTACTGTAGCATCTCATTCTCCAGAAGGTTATCTTTTGTTGTTGTTGTTCAGATGATAGACCAGCCACGAGGAGAGCACAGGCATGAAACGCCTGTTCTAGCCCAAACTCACCTAGTAAAATATTGCTTCTGCTATGTTTTAATTGCTAAATCAAGTCACAGTGCCAGCTCAGATTTTAAGAATGGGGGCCTAATTTCTCCTGTTAAAGTGAGAATTACATAAGAATGGTTACATGTGGAGAGGAATTTCTGGTTATTTTCACAATATGCCATCTTATATCTTACGTAGTTTTTCAGCAATTACTTTCTAAAAGCATGTCAACTAAGTTAGACTGAATTTTTAAAAATTAGTATTTAAATCAATTTTTTTAATGTGAAAAAATTTTTTTTCTCATAACATTGTTTTCATATTGAAACGTTGTACTAAAATTATTTATATGTCCTGAGTGGCAACATATCCTAATTATAGGAAAATAAATCCATATTATTTTAATCCGAATCTATAGTACAGTGGTAAACATTATTGTGCAGTTGTTTTTAATTTAATGTTCATAGATGGCTCTTGGGTCTTAGTAAAACTTTTGAGGGAGAAAGTAAAATTTTTTATGCATATGCATTTTCTAAGTAAATGGTCTACAGTCAGTCAAGTCCGTAAGAGTCTCCTCTACACTCAAGGGTACACAAGCGTTATAGGGAATATTTTTACTCCTTAAAAATACTTCTTATTTCAATAACAGTTGATTTTTAATTTATAAATGTGTTTTAACTTTTACCACAATTTGGGTATCCCACACCTTTAACTGATCATTACTCATTTGCAGTTATTATTGCCCTATTTAATGAATAAGCAAATTATTTAAAATATTTTAAAAATCTGAAAAAGGTATGATAGTAGCAAACTGATATTATGACTAGTATTATGTCTACTCAAAAGGCATTATATTCTTGGCTTTCTATCTGATGACAGATGGCAAGGTTTCTCTTAAATTAAAAGATTGATCAAGCTCTGCATTGCATTAGAGTATTTAAAATTGTAAAGAATCAAAGCCTGAGAGCAGATGGCATACCTGCTGAGGAATTCAAGTGCTCTGATGAGATAATACTGAAATGACAGCAGAGTCTTTTTGCTCTACATATGTAATACTCAATATGAAGAGATTTCAAAACTGCTGTTGGCATCATCTTTGTGATAAAAAGGTGAATATTCTGACTGCATCTGTGGTTGTCTGCCAATTATCTGAGAAATCGAACAAGGGAAAACAGTGTAAATGAATTGCATGTATAATCTCTAAATTTAGATCTTAACTATATTTGAATATTATAATTTAGTCAAGGCAGAGCTTTTAGAGCATCTACCAAAACCATGTGAAGATTTTAATGAGCAAAATCACATAAATAAAGAAAAAAACAGGCGATATGAGACTATTATGTATATTATTATAGTAAATCATATTTTTAAGTAGCAATGAAAATTAGTTACATTATATGTTTGTGCTACCTGCTGTTTTAAATATTTTCAAAAAATTTATAAAATATAAGGAATATACTAAAACATGGAGGATTTCCTGATATTGGAGAAACTCAAATGCATTAATTTTATTATACTTTAAATGTGTACTGAAGTTGCATTACTAAAGTATAAATATTAAGTGTAATTTTATTTAAAAGTACGTGTAAGTTTCAAAGGTATGTTAGAGTTATTTCATACAAGTCAGAGTGAAAGACCATTGTTAAATATTTGGGAATTATGTAAGCCAGTTAATTTCGTGTCTGTTGCTTGCAAGTGACTTTGGTAGTAGATTTTACCATAGAAATAGCAAATGCCATAAATCAGAGTTATTTTTCATCTCTCAAGAAGGTTTTTAAACATTTGCCATCACATCACTGCTTGAAAATAAATCTTTGTAATACATTAAATGCTTTTTAATGCTTTCCTTCTCTCTCAATTATTTCTCTATCTCTCTTGATTTTTGTGAGGTTTTTAATTAAAAAAATTTATAATCGCATTAAAATATAATTTTCTTTTAAATTTTATCAAATATAGCAAATGTATAAATTAAAATTATTCTTTACTATCAGGTGAAATATATGGAAATATACAGTGATAATGGTAATTATTTATAAATCACTTTTTCTAATGCTTCTGTAACAGAGATGATAGAGATCGAAGTGACTAACATCTTGTAACTAGAGGAGCAAATTATGGGAAAATCGACCATGTAGTTAAAAGAAGAAATATACCATTTCTTATTAAAAAATAATAGCATCACATATTTGAAACCTACCCCTGGTGAGAGGTGACTCACCTCCATAAATACTAATGTGCTCTATACAGTCTAACTTTTATGGTTTAATAATTGCTAGGCATATTGATGTAAGAACTGTTTTCAGGTCTACTTTTACCACTTACTCTGTAAGCTCAGGCAGTGTCATGACACAAAAGTGAAGGGCATATACTATATAAGCATAACTATGGCTGCTAGTAGTATCCGTAGCAAATAAAACAAGATTTTCTAGCAAAACAAACCAATCCACATAGGGCCCCGCCTATCAACTATATTCTCTTCCATCCCCTACTGTGACCCCTGCTCAAAACCTATCATTTGAATCTGAGTGTCTCCTGAGATAAGGCTGAAGGGCTGGGGAGGAAGGGGTGTTACAGCGTGTGGAGAGAGACAACAGCTCTGCAACAGTAAGCAAAGCACATTTACTTTCATTTTTTTTAAAGCAGTGTGAGAGTTGTTCACAGTTTCCCCAAGCAGATTTTTGATTTGATTGCGCCTAAAGTTATAGATCAGCCTTGGTCACTCCCACTCCGCAGCTGCAACCGTGTTGCAGGGAGGCTTGCTGCCTCACGAACTCACTCCCTTGCTGTGATATAATTAATTCCTTCTCTTCCCACCCAAGGGATAGTAATTAAAATCAAAGCAATAGTTTGGCAGCTTTAAAAAAAAAAAAATTATTTTATTGTGATAAGAACACTTAACATGAGATCTATCCTTTAACAGATTTTAAACGTATATTCATTATTTCACCTAGTATGATGCCCTTAAGATACATCCATTCTCTCTCATATTGCAAATTTTCTCCTTCTTTTGTCTTGGTTTTTAGGCTGAATTGTTTCCCACATTTCTTTATCAATTTATCATATGTCAGTGGACATGTAGGTTGTGCCCCTATCTTGGGTATTGTAAGCAGTACTGCAATTGTCACGGGGTGCAGATTCTCTTTGAGATCCTGATTTCAATTCTTTTGGATGAATCACAGAACACTATTGATGCGGATACAAGATGGTGTAGCTGCTGAGGAAAACTATATGGAATTTCCCCAAAACATTAAAAATAGAACTGCCCTATGATCCAGCAATCCCACTTCTGGATATTTATCCAAATACATTGAGCACCTTGTTTCAATTGTCCTTATTGTCATTCGACCTCTAATAATCCATTAACAAATAGGATTCTTACTCTTCAGCAGGAGCCCTTATTCTCCCCCAGTCAGTCACTCACCATGAGTCAGAGCATCTGACATAAAATTCCATTCAATCTTCTTTTATGTCTTAATCTGGCTTGTGGAGAGTCTTTTTACTTTCTCTTTTAGAAGGCTTGTCTCTATCAGCATTCTATCCTCATCATCCAAAATTCAAGAACCGTGATGGGTCCCAAATTTATCCTACTTTTAAGCTAACATTAGGCCATCACAGTTTCATGGAAGCTAGAAGACAACTAAGACTTCTGTGTCAAAGATAAAGAACTTTATCCCTCATGGCACAGCAAGCAGCATTAGCTTTATGTTCATAATGGCTCCTTTTGCTCCCAGATTCTTACTGGAATGATACAGAGGAAAGCCTAGGTGATGATATTGCATAATAGCTAAGGAATTCTAGAAACCCCAGTATTTTTTAGAGGTTAGAAGCAAACTTGCCCACTCTGTGCTTGGAAAGGAAACATCGTCTTTTTCTTTCTAAACAGCAAACAAATTCGACCTCTGCCTTGTAGTTAACTGTGTCTAACTTCCAAGGCTATTTGCTCTGAAGACACACTTGAATAGATCAAGACTGTCAGTCCATTTTCCTTGCAAGACTTGAAGAAATGTGAAAGACCAAAGGAGTGTTGTCCTAAAACAAGAACCATCTCACACAAAGACAAACTCTCCTCAATTCAACCCTCTCGGGGGTTCTGGCAAAGGAATAAAGATCTGGCCATTTTGGCCCACCACATGAAATCTGTGATGGCTATGTATGTTCCAGAACTCCCTGTGGGATTGGCCAAGGACTTATTCAGTCTGCATCATGCTGCATCTTCTCCCTTAGCCAATTCATACTTCCTCTCTTCCACTTTTCAGACGTTGATCCTTAATCTCTAATACATATGTAAAACCATAAACCGTGCTCAATGTCTGCTTCCAGAAAGCTCATCCTGTGACAGGCAACCTGTTTCTGCTCTTATTAGTGTTCATTGCTGCCACAGGCCCTTGAGCCTGCGTGTTCTGCTCTTTTAAGTCTATTACTACTCTGCCACCCAGTTTTCTATTTTTCAGAATTCTCCTGTATCATTTAGTTCTTGTTGTTTCCTCTTTAGGTAGTTTTCTCTTAGATTATAGTTTCCCACTTCTTGTTGACTTTTTTGTTGTTGTTTATTTGTTTGAAGAGACAAAGACAATAGTGGATGTAACTATCATGTTTAACTAGATATTTCTGGCTTAGTTTTCGGTTTAATGTATTTTTTCAAAGTCTTCTTAATATTTATTTCTATATTATTTTACATAAAACAGGCTTTCTTAATTTAGATCAGAAGTAAAACAAATATATAAAATTTATTGTTGTTTACAACATGAATATCTTTCAAGGCTATTTTCTTCTTAGATTTTGTGGGAGTCTTCTCCTTGTATACTATAAAGTTATTGAATTAATTCATTATTAGTTTTCTTCTCCTATCTTATTTGCCTGTTTTATTTTATGCTGTGTTCCCTATCTGTGCCAGCAGATTTGTTGGGCCATGCTTATCATTATGAAAAGCGAGCCTGCATTCAGTTAATCTGGCCTCTCTGAACCCACCCGCTGCTTCTGCGGCCTGAGGTTTTCTGCTTTAAGAGTTGCCGTACATGTGACTGCAGCAGACCAGAGACTGTGCATAGAAAGGCAACAAAAATGAGATTTTAAAAATGCAGTTTTCATTCATATTCTCTGATTTTTATGTTACAGACTTTTCGCAAAATAGCATTTAAATCAAGCTAAAAATATTTTAAATAAGAGCTGTAATTTGTTTATAGTTTTTAAAAATTATATACCCTTAATTACAAACTACAGAATTTTGTATGTGTGTATGTATATATAATTACATATTATTTTATATACCTGGATAATATACTGTAATATATATATACACATGTACATAATACATATACTGTAATATGTATACATACATACATACATATATATGTTATGATGACATATCAATAAAATTGAACTATGAACATTCATATAGTTAAAATGCTTACATGAATACATCTTATTGATTCATTTGGTAGTTTCTTTGTGGTAATCCTTATGTGTTAATCTTTTTGTTTTAAATATGTCTCAAGAATTCTCTTCCTGTTTATGTTTAAATTATGTTAAACTCTCTACTGCCAATTTATTATTGGCAAAAACACAATAACAACTCCAAAATGCTAAGTTAACATGAAAAGCATCACTTTTGCAAAATAATTTAGTTAAAATTCTATTTAATTCTTGAAACTACTCTTATGGATAGAAACTGCTGTCACCTTTCATCTCTCTATTCAATTTGTTAAGAAGTATGCTTTTGCTTACTTCTCTGTGCATGCTAAGAGAACAGAGATTTACCTATGCTATTGTCCAAAGTACAAGAAGGATTCTTAATAGCATTACTACAAAACTAAAAATAATGTCTTGTTGAAATAAATTACCTTAGAATATAAGCAGAGAAATCGATGCTACCTTTAGATAACAGTTAAAAGCAAATAATCAAAAAATCTCCAGCAAAAGAAAATTACTAAGAACAAAAACCCTATGACTTAGCTGGCTCACATTAATTTGGTTCTAAGATTTAACATAAAAATACACACGTTCATGAATTATGTATTAATTCTGAAATTTTATTATCAACAATTTTAATTGATAATATATTGGTTATTTTCATTTCAAATACACATAAAATTTTTAATAGCTTGAAAATGTAATGCCACAATAATCTTCACTTTATGTACATATATAATCGTATATACTACAAAAGCCCATTTTAACTGTGCATTTTAACTGAAGTTATAATCAGGTTTCTCAGTCAGAGTGCAGTGAAATTATCATGTTCTTAGAACAACGATGGATTTTGAAAGTCAAGTAGTAAACCACAGTCTCAGAAAAATGCCAAAGAGAATTACGCATAAATAATCAGCAACATTTAGGTTCAATAAAGAACGATGAGAGAGTCTAAAAAAGGAATGTCAAAATGATGGGTAAGCTCCCTAGACACCTACACAATTCCTATTTTTAGGTATTCTTAAAGAGATAAAAGTTGCTAAGATTAAGTTTCTTTTTCAGACAGCTTTTATTACCTAAATTTACTGTATATTGCAGACTCTTCTGAACTACAGTTTAAGATTTTGTTCATAGCATAGTTTCCTTTGTAAAGCAGATTGGTACAGTCCCATACAGAATACATTTTCATTAATTAATTAGTGATCTGGAAGATTTTTTTTCAGGAGACATTTGATTACTGGATTTGTATATGTCGTTTGATTTATATTTGGTTTTTATTATTGACATTTGCCTCTTAGGCCTTGCGTTATATTTTCATTTCTATTGCTATTAACATAATTGAAAAAGGAATTAAACAGAAGCCAATAATAAACCATATGTTTTGGTAAATAATTTAGATTTCCATTTTAATCTTAATCTTTATTCCTCTCATACAACATCATTCATTTAGCAAAATAAAATTCTGCCAATATTAGAATTTCTCATCTAACATTTCAAAACCTCAGAACTACTTTTAGAGAAGTAAAGTAGACAAAACCCTTAGAATTAAAAAATGACTGATAGTAGCCATTGGATTCAAGTGCCTAATCACAGAGATGTAGAAAACACAAACCTGGAGATGAAAATTTTTAGAAACTTGTAGGCCTTGCAGACAGAACCATTATTATCTTGTTCTCACATCAGAGGAATATTCGCTCCCTTATATTTCCCTTAGACCACGCTTCAAAAAAGTGAGTAAATTCTTGTTCACAGGTCAAAGACACATTTTTCTTCACCTTTCTACCATGTGCATTGAAGAAGTCCCTTCATTTTTATAATGCTCTTAAACCACAATTTCCTACACTCTTGATTGTGGGAGGATCTTCATCATCGGTGTTCTCCACCTTGCTGTGTTTTTTTCACCCCACTGCTCTGTTATTCTGGCCTTGCTCATAGTGCCGCCATTTTCCTTCCATGTATTTTCTCTTTACTGGTAAAAGAAAAGAATGCAAGTAGCCTGAGAGAAAAATAATTTAAAAAATAATAATAACTAAGGTACAGTTTAACAGAAGAAGCATTGTTTACACTGCTTACCTAAATGCATTAAAATAACAGCTATTATTTTATCTGTTGTGTTATATTATCTGGCTTGTTGGCCTGGTTCATCAAATCCCTGAAGGCAGGAATTATTCAATGTATAAACTTCTACATTAATTCTTCAGATGCTATAGGTGGTACACACACAAAGAGCATAATGTGGTAATGAGAACAGGCAATGTGATAGTAATTGTTTTATTACTGTTATTATTAGCATTACTATAATTAACATTATCTATTCTGATTAATAATATCATATTGAGACTGATGATATGAAGGCCAGAAAAATTAAATTTCCTGTGACATTCTAGGTCAACTAAACAAAACAAAAAATAGGAGAACTAAAATTATAGGTTATAAGTCAAGGTAAAATATTACTGAAATATGAGCTAGTAGTCGAGTAGTCAGCTATTGAAACAATAAAAAAAAGAATATTTTAAATTTTATTTTATTTTATATATAAATAATATATAATTGGTTTGAGGCAAAAGATGGATCAAAAATCTAAATGAATAAAATATTTTTAAAATATAAATAGTTTAAAAAGTTTTTTTCTAAAAATGGAACTTCATGAAGGGCAGAAAAGTTTATCAACAATTCCCATTATGATCTTGGAATACCAGTTTAAAGGTACTTTATAAGCTCTACATGTTCATTAATACAAATTGTAATTATGAATTAAGAAAATGTAGTTTTTCCATAAGAAAACTATGGAAAGAATTAATAAAGTTAATGTTAGAATTTTAGGAATCAGCCAAAAGAGGTTAAGATAAATATAGATCTAACATACATCTAATAGTAAAAAACAGAATGAATTTATAGAATGAAAGAGGAGTCATTTAAAGAGATAATGGACCTGGAAATATAGATGAATCATCAGTTTGAAGATTCATGTCAAGTCCCAGACCTATACGTAGATTCAGCTAAACCATAAAAATATCTCATAACCAAAATTACACATATTTTTAGAGTTGTCCTCTCAAGTATTCTGAACTCTAATCAAAACATATCAGTAGAGGTAATAGAGATATGTGAAGTGCACCTGTTCCCTTTTCTCTAGGCTTTAATCATTTTTGCAGGTGAATCAGCTGGTTTATGAAATATATAATATTATAACACTTTAGTTTATATACAACTTTCCAATATTTCTTAAGGAACATAGTAGAACTATATTCAAAAAGAGATATATCAGAAAGTCATAAGTACGAATTGATAACAAAGTGACAAACAGCAGATCACTACTACCATGAAATAGGTACAAATTATACCTTCACTGACTTTGTAATAAAATTTAGCTCTCAGTACTTATTGGGCTTTTTTGGAACATTGGGTGAAGCTCTCATGATCTTGAAGTCTCATTCATGGTTTCTAATTTTTTTAATTGAGGGAGGTGCAAAGGAGTTATTTTAGAGTAAAGAAAAAAAAGGAAAAGAATTAGAGGTGCAAACATCTTTTGTTTAGAGGCTAATTTTGAACTGAGAATTGGCTTCATCAATGTATATCAACTGTTTAGTTACTATCACTATATAAAAAATTACTTGGACACAGCTACTGAAGACATTTTATTTTTTATTTTTTATTTTTCGTTTTTGGAAGTAATTGTGTGTGAGGGGAAAAGGGAGCAAAGACATATTTAGTGCCAAACTACAAGATTATGGTAGAGATGCTGAGTGCTCACCAAATATTTCAGTGCCCCTTTACATTTCCCAGAATCCCTCAAAGTAAGTTTGAAATCACCAGAATTCATGTGGCTAAAGAATCGTGAGCCTGTGACTTCCAGGATGAGGAGAATAAAACCAGTATGTCTGCCCTCCGTCTTCTTTCCCCGTGCAGTGCAGATAGTGGCCACTAGATGGTGGAACCACAATTGTGAAATACTCTGAAAGAACAGTTACTGCATAGAATGAAGATGGTTTGTAAAGTGATCAACTAAACCAGTATTCTTTAATGAGAAATATACTTTGCTTTTGTTATGCCACTGAGATCTTAGCATTTATCACTTAAGGAAGTTAATGTTAATTATCCTGATTAGCACAAATCATTAAAGTATTGAACCTAAAAAAATATCCCAAATCTGTCCACATTTATGAAAAATATATAAAACTTGATTGCAGCTTAAGGTTACTAAGACTATTACCTTTATATCGTCTACATATTCTTTCTAAAATTTTATATATTTTCCAAAAATTTTGGCTACTTTTATGATTATGAATGCCATTAAGCTAAATAGAAATATACTTGGAAGGAATAAAATTAATGAAAAACAGATATACTTGATCTTTTAAATGTTTTATTAAATAATTTTTATTTCATACACAAAAGTATATAATTCATAAATTGTCTTCTTTTTATATTTCCTCCACCGGGCACTGACAATGTCACGAGCATTCTAGTCATGGCCCAGAGATTATTCAGCATCTGAGCTCCCTTGTGTTCCCTGACTACCACTAGCAGTCCCCAAGGTAACAGCTCTCCTGACGTCTTGACATTGCAGGTCAGTTTTACTTGTGTTTATGCTTTATATAGATGAAATCATGCAGTATGTATTCTTGGTGCTTGGCTTCTTTTCCTCAGAGTTATAGTTGAGAAATGCATCTATATTTTTCCAGATAACTGTAGATGGTTTAATAACTAGATTTTACTTGCTTTAGAATTATTCTTCAGTTATAGTTATAACTAAAAGTAAAGATTATCTGCAGTGGGGTGTAAAGAATAGTTATTTGTTTCATGAATATTCAAAAAATAACTATAATAGTAACTATAAAAATAATCTTAAACTTTACTTAGTAGGACTAATTCTCACAGTAATATTAATTTAACATTTCTAGAAAAACTTTCTATGTATTGTAGATTGATGTTGGGGGATAGTTTTCTCATTGTAGGAGAAGAGTGAAAAATATGGAATGTGAAAAGGTTAGAAAGAAGTTGTGGTTTTATATTGGAGATCAGATTTTCAGTATAAATTTATTAATTTAATACAGACACGTATAGAAACATAAATGTGTCTTTGTATGCACATATATGTGGATATTCCATAACTCTGTTTGCTGAAAGGGCCTAGAAACAATGTCTTCTGGAACTATCAGTGACAATGAGACTATCTCAACCCTGATTTTGATTTCTAAATACCAATACCATTCCTCAAAAAAATAACCAAAGTAACTTGGAGCAATGGATGGTGAGTTTATATCTCAGGCAGAGAAAGTATGAGCCACAAATACAGCATCCTGTTGTGCCAGAAAGTAAGGGAGTTGTCAAAAAATTAAGGGACATTGTCAAAATGATACATGAGCTAGATCGAAGGGGCTCCATCTAGACAAATCAAGAACAAATTGAACATCAAAACAAATACTAGCATTTAAGATTACAACCCACTAAAATTAAAAACGAAACTCCCGAGTCCATCCAGATAATAAATAAATAAGAATAAATTATAAATTAATGATACATATATAAGAAAGAATAGCTTCCATTACAGTAGAATATTAACTATTAAAGGATTAAGAAAGACTAACATTAAAATAATGTTTTTAAACCATAATAATAATAATTTATTTACACATTAATTAGCTATGAATGTTAATTAAACTTGAGGGTCTATGGCCATGCCACTCTAAACAAGCCCAATCCCGTCTGATCTCGGACGCTAAGTGGGGTCGGGCCTGGTTAGTACTTGGATGGGAGACCATCTAGGAAGACCAAGTACTGTAGGTGTAAAAAATAAAAAAAATAAGGGATTGTAAGCTGACAAAGTCCTTGCAATCTGTGAGATCAACCAAGGTTCACCTCGCCTAAAAAATAAATAAATAAAACTATAAAAAAAATTAAAACTTGTGGGCTGAATATTAATGAAAAGAATATTTACATAATTCCAAAGTGCATGCCTATATATAGAGAAAATGAAAATAATTAAGAAAACATCACAATTTAACAGTTGGATAATGTGGTGACGACTATACTTTTTCGGATAAACTTGCAAGATTTCTTTAGGTTTGAAATTATCTCAAAATTATAAAATCACTTTGTTAAGTTGTCTTTCTTCACTTTTACTTGCTTTAAAACTCAGAGTCTAAATTCTGATAAAGTAAACACAGAAAACAAAAATACATTTCTATCAAAGACCAATGAGTTAGAAACCATCAGAATTAAAATACTAAATCAGGGTTTGTGATTTGAAATATATAAGAACATGAGATAAAGTTTTCATTTATGGTCTTTGGATGATGTGCTAGGACATCTTTCTAATAGGTGTAGGTTATATTGATGACTTGCTCCCTGAGAACAGCAGTGATTTTTGCACATTTGAATGATTGATATTTGCATTAAAACTACAGGTTCAATAACATACTCAGTTAATTTTGTGCTCCACAGGATTTTAGATTTACTTTACACTGTAGTTTCTTTGATTTATTTTCTATTAATAGCAATTCGTGTCATCAAATTTAATAAAATGGGTTAAGCTAATATGCTCCTCCTCTGGAATATGTACTTAAAGAAAGATTTATTAAAAACCTTATCTAACTATCCTCAAATATATTTTCAAAATTCAGAGTATCATATAAAGAATTATTTTATTCAAAACCTGTAATTCTTTAGAGGTTTATTTGATTGTGTATGTCTTTTTTTAAAATTGTCTCCTGCTCAGAATTATCAATGTTTCATTTGTCTTTATCAATTCATCACTTTCACATACAAATTAAAATCTATGCTACTTCCGCTTACAATTTTCAAAGTCGTTATAGTCCCCTATCATAATTAATTACCTAAAAAAATATTCATATTGGATTTAAGTATAATAGGATCAACACAGTTATTTATATGTAGTAGAATCTAGGTATTTGAGAATTTAATATTTCTCTCCTTCCTTTTTAACTATTTTGAGTGGTCTAGAGATAGATGAGATATCCTTGTAAACAATTTATAATGATGTTTTGAATTGAATTATGTAGACCATGAAGTCGGTAGGTGTATTCTAGATAATTGAGTAGTAATTACTTTGGGCACTGACCTATTGTTTTAGAGTCTTCTTACTGCTACTCACGTGTTTTACTTAGACCCCACCAAAAATAATCCATGAATTGTCACTGTTTTTATTTATTAATATAATTATAACATATAATAAGAGAACTGAGAAAAACAATATGTGCTATTTGTTCAAGACAACAAGTGGCAGAGATGAGCTCAGACTCCAGTGCTGCAGATAATAGAGTGCAGTGCATTAAGATCAGGACTTTGGATCCAAACTTCTTCAGGGACTTAACCCTACATCACTGTCAAATAGACGAACTCCTGCTACCATCTATTCTCTCCCGTATTTCTTCCCCATATTACTTTGGGCTTTCTTTTCTCCAGTAGAATGTTTATCTTTCTACTTCCTGAATCACATTACTATATACTATTTCCATGACATGAATTTAAACTTTTGTATGCACTCTCACTGACTATTCCTTTTACAACTTATTCTGAAATCTGAGCCTTTATTACTGAGAAACACTTCCAGACAATCCCTTTCATGGCTTTGAACCACATATTATCTCTAAAACTCTGCAATCTGTTGCACATTATTAATCAAGACTATGTCACTTATTTCTTCAAAGACTGGATCTCCTACTCATAGTCTTCTTTATTATCTTAATTTGGACACTACCTTGGAAGATTTCCAGATAAAGATGATTCAGCAGTTTTTAACTTGAGGATCATCTTTAAATTAGCCAATGTATCTGGAGTGATTTATATTAAGTTGATTTCCCGATTCTTGTCTGGGTATCACACAGTCAGAAAGTGGACATCCTGAATATAGTTGTGATATATGTTTTACTCTGAATAGAATGGACATTCAGAGTAAAGCATAAACCATTAAAAAAAGGTCCTCTCTTATTGTTATACTTCTCAAACTTTACAGACTCATCCTTGGTGCACCTTCTCCTCTGTATTATAACAACTTTCCATTTTGGAAGGGATATTCTATCTGGAAGAATGATAAATTCTTAAAAATGTTCTAAAATACTATTTGGCATAAATAACTTCTAATTGTTAGCTGTTGCTGTTTAATAGATCATTCTCAAACTTTTAAATTGAAAATAATAAGCATTTATTATTTCTCCCAAACCTGCCATCAGCCAGGTGGGTCTGTTGATCTTGACTGGGCTCATTTTTGGATGTCCTATTGGGAGAACTGGGGAGCCTGGACTAGAAAAGCCTTGACTGAAATGACTAGGTTTTATTCCATACAGTGTTTCATATATCAAAAGAGTAGCCCAGGCCTTTATCATGGTGTTCACAGGGGTCCAAGGAAGGAAGCAAAAACATAAAACCAGTTTCAAGCCTCTGCTTAGATCAAATTTTCTATTCTCTACTGGCCAAAGAACATCATAAGTCTAAACACATAATTAAGATGGTGGGATATCACAAAAAAAATGTAGGAATGAAGGAATGCATGAAAAAATGAGTTCATTCTTAAAATTCAAACCTATCACAAGACACCTTTCTTAAATTCTTATGGTTAGTAAATCAAGTTCTGATCACTGGACTTTGATGATGAGATCCTTTAACTTGACTATTATTAGCAGATTTGAATTGACTTAGTTGTATCTGCTAGAACTCAGCTACTCAGGATCATACGAGATGATGTAATATTGTACCTCCAAACATATAATAAGTTGCTCGAACATTTTCTATTGGATGATAAACAGGTAAGTAAACCAGCTTGGGGGTAGAATTGGGCAGCAGGAGAAGTCTGTAATTGACTCTAGCCTATGTAGTGTCCATCAATTGCCATCCTAGTAAACAAGGGAGACATTTGGGAGCTAAGATTACAAAAATTTTTAAAAATAAACAAGAAATCCAAGAAAATCTTCCCTTTCTTCCATACTACTTTAGATTAAGAACCAGGATAAATTTTCTGGTTTAAATAAACAATTTATCCATGTAAAGAATAGAATGGCATGACATGCCAGCATTCAGGAAAGCAAATGCAACCTTTCTTGTTTCTGTATGCATAGAAGTGCTAAATATTAGAAATAGACTTTCAGAACAATTAATAATGGATGTTATTGGCTATGACTACTATCACATTTTTTATTGTAGAAATGTTCCTTTTTATCTCTGTTTTAGACCTGTATGCATATTGTGGCTGTCAACTACATATTTTGTTACTTGGCCCAAGTAAACATCTTTACCTGAGATTTCACCCAGAATTCAGATATCCTAAATGGCATAAAGATAAGATAAAGATAAATTATTGTCAGATATAAAAAGTAAAGGTTTACTTAAGGTACCTGTAACAATATTAAGATTGTGGAGGATAAAATTATCTACGATTGCTTAATTCTAGAATATTTTTAACTGCAATGGAATGAGGATCCCAGAGTAAATTAGCAATTCTGATTTTACCCACATTAAATATCATGCAAAATCTTAGCTTTTAGTTTTTTAATCTTCTCATCCTCGATTTTCTTAAACTTTTAGAATATATTAGTAAACACAACCTATGATGGTAGCTTATATTTTTTCATTAGAAACAACTGATCTATTTATGAAATATTAAATTAAACCTCTGTGGTCTTTAAGCACAATTTTTTATTGTTCCAAATTGTAAAATAATTTGCTGCTACTAAATCTGTTACTTGATCTTATCAAACCATCCAAATCCCTTTTACAACCCTCTCTGCTATATTCTTGTGTTTTTATCTCACCTATCTTTTTTTCCTCCCCCACTCTCTTGATGTAGTACAGGTGTATCACTTATTGGACCTCTTTGGCAATGTTTTCATCAATACCACTGTGTCTGGTTTACAGATCTGGCAAAACTTCAATTCTGGCTCAATCCAGCCATTTTCTTTCCACACCTAAATCTGGGCCACTTTCTACTACAGTGGAGATATCACACAGCTATAAAGATGAGTTCCTGTAAAAAAAAAAAAAAAATAGTTTCTAAACTCAGTTGAATACACAGTGCAACCTAGCTATCCTTATTCTGCTAGATTACCTATGAGACGTGCCAGTTATTTCAAAAGTTGTCCTTTCTAGTTGAATGTGTCTGTGTATAAATTAAGTTTACTGAATCTTCTATTCTGTTTCTGTGAAACAGAGGTATTAACATTATCCTTGGCGTTAATTATAAAGAGAGTTGCAATTTTTAGGGGCGATAGCTGAATTTACATCTAAGATAAAATCTTAATAAATACATTGAAGATGAAGATAAGACTCTATGGGATTAGGTGGATGCACTTAAGTTATACACCATAGAAGTACTTCTAATTAAAAGGACAATGGGAAATATGCATAGTAAGAGTGAAATAGAAAAGATGGATCTTGAAGCAGGAAGGAGCTAAGCATTACAAGGACAGTTGCTAAGAACCTTTGTGATTGGGTGGTTAAGGAAATATTAATAGCAATAACATCTAATTTTGAATTTTAAACATTTTGTGTATCTATGTGCCATGAAGATATTAAGTAAGGTATAAAACAAAGTTGTGAGAATTTAGCATCAGAAAGTCCTACATCCCCAGACTTGCAATCTGAAAACATCATGACCTCAGAAACAAATTACTTGAAATCTTTGAATCAAAGGAGAAAATGGAGGTGAATATATATTAAGTACTATTAAAGGCCATACAAACTTTAATTTGACCTGATGACTGAACATCAACTGAATTAGAACTGGGAAGAGTAAAAAATCTGTTAATTGAAGCTAATTTGTAGCCCTGTTAAGAAGTACACAGCAAAAAAAAAAAAAAAAAAAAAAAGTGATATTGGATCACATTGTTTATTCAGCTTTGTGACACAGAAACTCATGTCACAATGGTCCTGAGGGATCAGTGTCTGTTTGTGGTGGGCCTCTCTTGTGGTGACTCCACAATGCAGGGTTCTCCTTCTCTGAGGAGCTACCAACATGCACAGATACGTCCTCTCCTTGCCTCCACCCTGACAATCATCTCAATGTTAAGAAAGAGTCCCCTGGACCATAGCTTATTAGTTCAAGGCTGTCATCTGATCTAAGGTGAGCCCATCAGTTTCTCTCTCTCATGAACTGGAAATGTTGCCAGAAGAGCAACAATGTTATTGGAAGTTGCTGGTAGCTGAGACACATTGTAATACTCCAGAAGAAACATCTCTTGCAGGAGAAATACATGCAATTGCCATAGTTCTGACCCTTTCTGAGCCTTGGTTTAATTATTCCTAAGATTCTGTAAGATATTCCAGTATTCTTGCAATAAAGTCCCTGTTTTTGCTTAAAAAAAAAAAAAGAAGTATACACATACTATTTGTTAGTTTACATAAAACTTATGCTTTTATTATATCACAGGGAGAAAATAATGAATAATTGTCTTCCCATTATCTTCAAAGCAATGAAAAGTAAAATAAAGGAATAACCTATATCAAGTCAAAAATATTCCATTTGCTCATTAATGCTTTTAGGAGATAAAAAATATTTGGCAAAAAAGAATTAAATCAATAATAGACATGTAAACAGGTAAATAATTAATAAATTTATTAGCTTATCTTTCATGCAGATTTGTTATCTTGAGTTTTTGATGCTTGAAAATATAAATGCAAAAACTGTACTGTGAAATCAAAGTGATGGTTTCAATTATCTTATTTGATTTCTTGACTCATTTTGTTTCAAGAGAAACATATAAAACAGCTTAAAATCATATAAAAGTTCTTAATTTGCTTAAGTATTAATTATTTTTATAATTTTTAACAACCAATAGAATGTTACAAAAATATAATTCTGATAATCCTAATGAAGAACTTATAAAACTGTTTAAAAGACTAATTCAGGATCACAAACCTTTGATAAGAGAAATGGTTACATACTAAACAATTGACAGGTTGTAATTCCAACTCAATTATTTTCAAAGTTACACAAAGTATAACTTTATATTGCAAGAAATTTACTTCGATCAATCCTTCAGAAACCTTTCTCAGTCCCTGTTGTCCTACTGAAAACAACTGCCTTTATACTAAAAACAAATAGTATTTTTTTTTCAATTTGCTTTTTTCTTTCTCTTTTCCTCTCTCTTTTCCTATACTCCCTCCATTATACTATTACTTATTAATTTATTTTTTGTTAACTTTGGCTTTTGACTGTTTGCTACATATGGGCCATTCAAAAATCTATTATCTTGGTGGAAGTCGAGAAGTAGTATATCTGAGTAGGCCTACATTGTCTCAAGCCATACTTTAATATGTGCTTATTTAAAATATGTTTAATGACTCACCCTTATTTATGCTCAGTAGACATTTTGTGTACTTATTACCTACTTAAAATTGTCAGTTATTCTAAAGTGAATCCATATGACATTGTTTTAAAAGGTGCATGTATCATTCTTTTTTTAGTCTTCTTTGGTTGTGAATTCATGTTTACTTTTATGTTTACCTTACTGTCCAGAGAGAAATCTCTCAAGAGGCATTTCACCTCTTTGGGTTACTCCTCTTTATTTTAGCATTGGGATTATTTATAATTGTCAAGATTTTTTTTTGAAGACTCTCCACTATTAGAAGTTAGAATAATTCTAATTAATTTTTTTCTATGAAATTTGTTATTTGATTTGCAAATAAGATGTGCATGTTCTGATCTTGTTTTCTGTGTACTTGCTTAATTCTTCAAACCTCTGATGGCATGAATAATTTAAGTTTTCTGACAGTTCCATTTCACCAGACTCAAAACTTGTCAAAAGTCTAAGGTCATCTTTTTAAAGATAAGAGCATTGCAGTTTTCTATTTATAATTACTATAAAATAATTGTTATATATAACTATAATATAATTAATATATTATAATAATTATAAGGTATTTTAAAATTGTAACTTAACATTCCAAAATGGATCTACTTTGACTATAAGTAAATATCCTGTACTTCATTGAGCCGAGCTTTTCAAAATGTACTGAAAATTTTACTTTTTTCTCATAGTCACTTTCCATTGTAATAACTCTTCTATTTTAAGTAGTTTAACATTGTAATAATTTTTATTTTCTGGCATCTATTTTTTGTAGAACAATGCCAGTAATTTTTGTTTGTTTGTTTGTTTGCTTCTTAATCAGTAAAAAACAACCAGGACAATGTACGAACTTCATCTAGTCTTTGCATTATGTTTATGTATCAAAGAAATGTAGAATAATTCTAATTGGTTTGAACAATAAAAAATTTTAAATATTCGACTAAATGAGATAATTAACAATATCTAGTCCTGGAATAATTTAGTGTACAATGAAATAAACAGAAGCTTTAGCCATTGCTAAGCCTTTCAGCTTTGATATAATTTAAAGAAATCTGTTAAGTTTTTTGAACATTAATATTGCCATATATCCCATAGGTTATACCATTTGAAAGCTTAATATTTTAAAATAGATGGACCACTTCCCATTTGTTTCTTTGTTTTGTTGTTGTTATTGTTGTTCACTTCCAACATCTAATTAGGATATTTAAACCCAAAGGTTTAGGACTGTATATTGTAAGTAACCAAGATATGTCACATTACTTTTTAATTTCCATGTGCATATACACCCAGTGAATGAAGGCTTACTATAAAAACATCAAATTGGAAGGCTCTTTCCACCATCAAAATATATTTTTGTCAATTTACACTATTTATGGAAGCATATAAAATTGTTTATATTCTCACATCATTTGATATACTGAATATTTTGAACATTGAAAATTTAAAAATATTAGTAAAAATCAGTAGGTTTAACCTTAGTGTATGATTACGTAAATATCAAGGAGTTTGACCATCTTTTTATATGTAGTGATCATAGCTATGAGTTCCATAAATTGGCATTTTACACATTTTAGTCATTTTACTTTCTGTTCATTTTTATTTCTGACTCACTTTTGGAAGATCTGAGAAATGGAAATTTTATTATAGCTCATTTGGCAGCCAAAACATGACAAGTTGTGAGCCGTCCTAAGGCTATTTGCTGTCTTTTAAAAACCATACTTTCTGTAGATATTCATAGATTTCAATGTAGAAATGTAAATGTGTTTCACTAATACATGATACTGTGACTTTTGCTGGGGACCGTACATACAGTAGTCCCCCTCCTTTGCTGCAGTTTCACCTTCTGTGGTTTCAGTTATCTGTGGTCAACCATAGTCCAAACATAGTAAATGGAAAATCCAGATATAAACAATTCAAAAGTTGTATATTGCACATCGTTTGGCTTCATCATCCTGCACAGGATGTAACTCACCCCTTTTTCCGGTGTCTCCACGCTGTAGACATGCCTGCCCATGAGTCCTGTGGTAGTTGCCATTGCAGCTCTCAGACTGAGGGCCGCAGTGCCACAGTGCTTGTGTTCAAGTAACCTTTATTTATTTATTTATTTTAAATAATGTTCTCAAAGTACAAAAGTAGTAACGCTGGCAGTTTGGCTACCACAAAGATAAACTATAAAATGTTTCCTTTAAGTGAAAAGGTGAAAGTTCTCAATAAGGAAAGAAAAATATCATATGCTGAGGTTGCTATGATCTATGGCAAGGGTCCCCAACCTTTTTAGCACCAGGGACCAGTGCTCCTATGATAATCTCATGCCTGATGATCTGAGGTGGAGCTGAAATGGTGATGCTGGCGCTGGGGAGCGGCTGTAAATACAGATGAAGCTTTGCTCGCCTGCATGCCACTCACCTCCTGCTGTGCAGCCCAGTTCTTAACAAGCCACGGACTGGTACTGGTACGTGGTCCAGGGGTTGGGAACCCCTGATCTATGGTAAGAATGAATCTTTTATCCATGAAATTGTGAAAAGGGAAAAAGAAATTTATGCTAGTTTTGCTATTGCACCTCAAACTGTAAAACTTACAGCCACAGTGCATAAGTACTTAGTGAGAGAGAAAAGGCATTGACTTTGTGGGTAGAAGACATAATGTCATCATTATGTGGTGATCCACATTCTGACATTAATAGTATCCTATGCTAAGTCACAATGCCTACGTCATTCACCTCACTTCCTCTCATTACATAGATATTTTATCATCTCACATCATCACAAGAAAAAGGGTGAGTACAGTATAATTTGAGAGACATTTACATAAATGTTATTATCATGTATAATAATAATTGTTCTATTTTATTATTAGTTATTGTTAATTTCTTACTATGCTTAATTTATAAATTAAACTTTATAATCTGTACCTATAGAAAAAACATAATAAATATAAGGCTCAGTCCTATTTGTGGTTTTAGGCATTCACTGGGATTCTTGCAAAGTATTCCTCATAGATAAGTGGCCATCGTATAATTTTTCTAAAGCATATCCTACCCAAATTTTTAAATTCCAAAACATATTTCACTACCATGAGTTCAGATAATACAATTAAGCCTATTGAAAAATCAGAAATAATATTAACTTTATAAAGTATCTTTTTGACATTGAGAGGGATCTTTATTTTTGTTTCTTTTTTGACTTAACATGGATATTAGTAAATTTTAGTAAAATACTTTCTAATACAAACTACTTTATTCATTACAAAAACAATTTAGGGTTTTTAAAAGCTTTTGATTGAAGTATTTACACACAAATATACATGTACGTGTATAGGCATTTAAAAGTTTAAACTCTTTATTGAAGTTAGATATGTAAGAGTATAGCTCATTATTTGCACAAACTAAAAATATTTAACTTGCACCTAGATCATGAAATAAAATATTACCACAGTACTAGTAGACCAGAAGTCCCCCATGTTCCCTTCAGGACAATAGCCATCCCACATAGTCTGTCTTCTAATAGCAAAGAGCAGTTTTGGTAATACTCATATTTTTAAAAATGTTTCTATAACTCTTACTCTTTCTTGTATCTGTTATTATAAGATTTAATGTTTTTGTGATTCATCTGAATGGGTTCCATTACTACACAGTATTTCACTGCAGAATCTACTGTATGAAAACATAATGAAATTTATTGAAAAACTGGGAGTATCTATAAAAGCTGAAGATATGCATATTCTATAACTGTGAAATTCCACTACTCATTATATGTGGTCAACAAAACGTATACTTTGAAATTAGACATTGTAAAATAGCTAGTATAGTTAGTTACTATAGTTAGTATTTTTGAATAACACAGAATTAAAATTTCATGCTAAAGTTCTTTTTGTAATATCACCTTTTGCCCAGATTTCCTGTAATTATGCTGATTTTTTTAATTGAGAAAGACTAAATTTTCTTTTCCTCTCTTGCTCTGTCCCTCTTTCCTTATAGCCCTCTCTTTCTCTTCCTTTTTCTGTCTCTCCCTTTCTCCTGAACCATTCTGATTAACTGTTGATTGAAAGTTTGATAGATTTTGTGTGTGAAAATATGTGGGACTGTTGCTTATGAAACTTTTGTAATCACTTGCATAGAAATTTTTCTCTTTCACTTTTTGCCTCTCCCCCAACCCCCACTCAGCTTTATTGAAATATAATAGACAATTAGTTGCTCATATTTATATTGTACAATTCAATGAGCTTTTTAAATTATAGTTGGCATACAATAATATATTAATTTCAGATGTACAGAATAGTGATTAGAGATCTATATAACTCACAAAGTTATCACCCCACTAAATCTAGTTCCCCTCTCCCCCCCTTAAATATTTATTACAACATTATTAACTATTTTCCTTATGCTACGCTTTATATCTCCATTTCTATTTTGTAACTATTTGTACTTCTTAATCCCTTTGCAATTTTTCGCTATGCCCCCCAACCCTCCTCCCATCTAGTAGCCCTCAAAATATTATCTGTACCTATGAGTTTATTTATGCTTTTGTTGTTGTTGTTGTTGCTTATTTTGTTCTTTAGATTCCACATGTATGTGAAATCATGCGATGTTTGTCTTTCTCTATTGGACTTATTTCATTCAGCACAATGCCCTCTAGGTCCATCAAGGCAATATCTTTTTCCATCCCATTCCTTTTGGTCTATGTGTGTCGTTTAATCTGAAATGGGTCTCTTGTAGGCAGCATATGTAGGGGTCTTGTTTTCTTATCCATTCAGCCACTCTATCTTTTGGTTGGAGACTAAATTCTTTTCCATTTGAAGTACTTGTTGATAGAAATGTAGTTCTTACCATTCTTTATTCATGTTTTGGACACATGGTTTTTCTTCTTAAAGAAGTCCCTCCAACATTTCCTGTAATACTGGCTTGGTGTTGATAAATTCTCTTAGCTTATTTTTCTCTGGAAAGCTCTTTATTTGTCCTTAGACTCTAAATGATAGCTTTGCTAGATAAAGCATTCTTGGTTGTAGATCCTGGGTTTTCACCATATCGAATAGTTTGTGTCAAGCCCTCTGCCCCACATAGTTTCTTTTGAGAAATCAGCTACCAATCTTATGGGTGATCCCTTGTAGATAACTAACTGCTTTTCTCTTGCTGCTTTTTAGATTCTCTCTTTGTATTTAACCTTTGGTATTTTAATCATGTGTCTTGGTGTGAGCCTCTTTGGGTTTTTTGGGACTCTCTGAACTTCCCAGGGTTTTATGTCCATTTCCTTTACCAGGTTAGGAAAGTTTTCCATCATTAGTTCTTCAAATAGCTCTTCAACTTCTTGTTTTCCTTCAGGTACCCCTATGACACAGATATTTTTATGTTTGTGTCCTATAGGTTCCTTAAATTATTTTTATAGTCTTGACTTCTTTTTTCTTGCTGTTCTGATTGAGTGTTTTTGGCTTCTCCATCCTTTGCATTGGTGGTTTGATCCTTTTCTTTATCCACTCTGTTGATTCCATCTAATATACTCTTCATCTCAGATAATGTGTTCTTCATTTCTGATTGGTTCTGTTTTATAATTTCCATTTCCATTTTTATGTTTTTTATATCTTTGTTAAAGTTCTCACTGAATTCATCTACATATCCCCTAAGTTCATTGAGCATCTTTATGACCTTTGAACTCTGCATTTGTTAGATTGCCTGACTCCATTATTCCTGGATCTCTGTTCTGTTCTATTCTCTCATATGGTTTCTGCTTCTTTGTCTTCCCATTTTGGGTGTCTTTCTATGTCTGTTTCTATGGACTAAGCAAAGCTCCTAAGTCTCCCGGTCTTATTAGCATGGCTTTGTGAAGCAGGTGTTCAGTGGTACAGTCTGAGAGGGATTCAGCTGCAGGCCAAGTTGAGCCCCAGCCTGTGCCCCTCCGGGGCCACCTATTAAGATTCAGCAAGCAATCCACAGATGCTGTGCTTATAGTTGCCTCAAAGGGCCACACCAGAAACTGAGGCCTGCTGTGACTAGTGTGAGTCTTGGTGCTGCTCAGCAAAGAGCACCTGACTTGCCAAGGACACACCTGGATGTGGCTTAGGTGGGGCTGCGAGTTGGGGGAGGCATAGTTTCAGGCATTCTACTGGGCAGAGCTACCTCTGTTTTCCGGTTTGATGATGTCTCAGCTATGGTGGCGCTGTGTCCACACACTGGGAGCAGTGAGGGCTTGACAAAGTAACAATGGATACCACTGGTACTTCTACACAGGAGAGATCCTCGCCTCTTGCCCTCACTCTGACAACTCAATGTCCCCCTGTAAGTCCCTGGTGCCCCCGTGCTGCCCTACCCGTTGCTGGTGCTCAGAGAAAGCCGGTTCATCATCGCAAACGTATGCTTTGGATCCAGCCCCTTTTAAGAGGTGTCTGCAGCTGCTGCTGCCACAACCTCTGTCCCACTCAGCCACTAGAGACCGGGCAGCCTTGCGTCTTTACCCACCTCCTACCTTCTACCATTGCAGGTTGATTAATTATTTCTCTCCCTAGTTGTAGTGCTTCTGTTCATCTAGATCCCAGACGACTTTGCTTGCTGTTTGTTCTGTTTCTGTCACAACTTTGATTTGGCCATAAGAGGGATGAACAAAGCCTTTATCATCTACGCCATTTTTTTCCTACCTTGGTTTCTGCCTCTTTTAATTTTAATTTTTGTCTTTTTTTTTCCCTAGAAAATCACCAAATTTATTTCTGATTTTTTTCCATTCTCGCTTAGAAATTTGTCAATTTTGGTGTTTTTAATTTTTTTCTTTTTATAAAAACTCATGAAATATTTCATATGTGTGAAATACATGGAAACAAAATATAAATATATAAAATAATATTACAAACACCTCTGTACCTATCAGTCTAAGAAATACATCATTACGAGTAAAGTTCAAGCCTCTTACCTCCTCCTGGAACAAATCTTTCTCCCTCTCTCTGAGAGATAATTATCATTCTGAATTGATTGTTTATCATCCCCATGCATTTCTTCATACTTTACCATATATGTATGAATGCCTAAACAACAAATAGTGTTCTTGAGCAAGTAACTAAGATTTACAAAAGTGATATAACAGTGTGTATTTTCTCCTGCAACTTGCCTTTTTAAAAATATTTTTTAAAATTGTTAAATTTCAGTTAATGTAGAATAATATATTAGTTTCAGGTGTACAACATAGCGATTAGACATTTATATAACTTAAAAAATGATTATCCAGTTAAATCTAGTACCCATCTGACATCATACATAGATATTACAATATTATTGATTATACTCTCTGTGCTATACTTTACACCCCCATAACTATTTTGTAACTACTAACTGGTACTTCTTAATCCCTTCCCCTTTTTCACTCATCCCTTCAGTTGCCCTCCCAGCTGGCAACCCTCAAAATGTTTTCTGTATCTATGAATTTGTTTCCGCTTTGTTTGTTCATTATTCTTGTTTTTTATATTCCACATAAAAGTGAAATCGTATGGCATTTGTCTTTCTGTCTGACTTATTCCACTCAGAACAATCCCATCTAGGTCCACCCATGTTTTTGCAGATGACAAGATTCCATTTTCTTTTTTTATGAGTGAGTAATATTGTATTATATATATAAACACATATACATACAATATAACAAAATAATATAATCGACATCTGTGTACCTATCAGTGTACCTATCTGTGTACCTACCATCTCTTCTTTGTCTGTTCATCCATTGATGGACATCCAGGTTGCCTCCATATATTAGCTATTATAAATAACACTGCAATGAACATATGCATGCATGTGTCCCTTAAAAGTAGTGTTTTGAGTTTGTTCGAAAAAATACCCAGAAGTGGGATTATTATGTCCTTTTTATCTCTTGTTATAGCCTTTGTTTTAAAGTCTACTTTGTCTGCTATACATATTGCCACTCTATCTTTTTTTTTTCCATTTTCATGAATTATCTTTTCTTATCCCTTTACTTTCTGTCTGTGCGTGTCTTTCAATTTGATGTGAGTCTCTTGTAGGTACTGTATGTATGGATCTTGTTTTCTTATCTGTTTAGCCACCCTATGTCTTTTGATTAGAGCATTTAACCATTTGCATTTAAAGTACCTGTTGATAGATATATAGTTATTGTCATTTTATTATTCATATATATATATACATATATATATATATATTTTTTTGTCTTTTCTCCCTTTTCTCCTCCTCCTCCTTTTTCTTCCTCAAGAAGCCCCTTTAACATTTCTTGTAGTTCTGGTTTGGTGGTGTTGAACTCCTTTAGCTTTTTCTTGTCTGGGAAGCTCTCTCTGTTTTTTGATTCTAAATGATAGCCTTGCTGGGTAGAGTAATCTTGGTTGTAAATTTCTGCTTTTCATCACTTTGAATATCTCATGCCAATCCCTTCTGTCCTGAAAATTGTCTGTTGAGAAATCGGTTAACAGTCATATTGTGCTTTTCTCTTGCTGTTTTTAAGATTCTATATTTGCCTTTATCCTTTGGTATTTTAATCATGTTGTATCTTGGTATGGGCCTTTGAGCTTCCTGGTCTTGTATGTCTATTTTCCTCACCAAGACAGGGAAGTTTTCCATCATTATTTCTTCAGATAGGTTTTCAATTCCTTGCTCTCTCTTCTCTTTCTGTTACTCCTGTGATGTGATTGCTGACATGCTTAATGTTGTCGCAGAGGCCCCTTAAACATCCTAATTTTTAAAAAATTCATTTCTCTTGTTGCTGTTCTGATTGTTTTCTGCTACCTCATCTACCAGATTGCTGATTCTATCCTCTATTTCATCTAATCTACTGTCAATTCCCTCTAATTTATTTTTTATATCAGTTATTGTATTCTTCATTTCTGACTGGTTCTTTTTTTTCTGTTTTCTATTTCCATTTTTTATATTTTCTATCTCTTTCTTGAAATTCTCACTGACATTATTGAGCCTCCTTGTAACTAGTGTTTTGAACTCTGCATCTAGTAGACTGCTTGTCTCCATTCTTTTTATTTCTTTTTCTGGAGTTTTGTTTTGTTCTTTAACTTGGATCATGTATCTTTGTCTCCCCATTTTGGCTCCCTCTTTGTGTTTGTTTCTTTGTATAAGGTAGAGCTGTTATGTCTCCCAGTCTTATGTAGTCCCTATGTAGTAGGTGTCCTTGGGGCCCAGTGGCACAATCTTTCTAGTCACCCAAGCTGGGTACTCCAGGTGTGTTTCTTGTATGGGTTGTGTGTGCCCTCCTTGTTGTAGTCAAGTCTTGATTACTGTTTGCACATCAGTTGGAGGCAATGACTCACAGGCTGATTGGTTTTGAGGACTGGCCATGGCTATACTGGAGGAACTTTTATGCAAGGGTTTACCCTACAGAGCAGGATTTACTTTGGTGGGGCTCAGGTGCCTTCCTGAGTCAGCTCCTTAGGTGTGTCAATTAAGGAGGTGGTTAGGCAGTGCTCTAGTGTAGTCTGAAGCTGGCCACTGGATGTGTTGGTTCTGGGCCTCTTGGAAGGGGCTCTTGTGCAGGTCAAGTTCAATCACTGCCTGTACCCTTCCTGGAGCCATTTACTATGAACAATAATGTGATATTGAGATGGTTGCCATTTGTGCTGGGCTTGGAGGTGCCTGAGAGAGGATAAATTGAATCAAGGCTACCTGCCACTAATGCAGGACTTGGGGTTGCTCAGCAAGTGGTCTGGGTCATGCTGAGGCCAGCTGCTTCTTGTTTGGAATTTGTCAATTTGATTTCAATTAAGTTCACAAAATGAGCCAAGACAGGCCATTTGTATGGAAAAGTCACTGGAAGTGTTGGATTGGTCCTTGAGTTTGGTGGAGCAGGGTCTCATGAAATCACCAGGGTAGGGAGACCAGTGTTAGCCAGGTTGATGGAGACTCAGATATAGCAACTGCCTAAGTCTGTGCATGGGAATTTTACCAGACTAGGTGGAGGAGGGCTCAACAAAGAAACATTGCCCTGTGCCAGGACTTCCGTCTGAGAGAAAGCTACCTCTCCAGCTTTTGCCCTGAAGCTAGACAACTCAGTTCCTTCTTATAGTTTGTGGCTCCTTTCGAGCTGCTGCCCCAGTGATGGAGCTCAGAGGGAGTGAGTCCATCACCAAGTAAATCTGTGCATGAGCCCTTTAAGAGGAATGGCTGAGACTCCAGCAGTGCTTTGTCTCATTCGGCCATAATTTTCTCCAGCCTTCACAGCCAGAAGCCATGGGAACGTCTCTTCTCTTCACAGCCAGATGCCATGAGGATCTTTCTTTCTGACACTGGAACCCTGGTATGGAAATATGGGTGTGGGGCTGGGAATCCTAACTCCACAGGGGAGACCTCAGCAGCCCAGATAACTCTCCTGATTTTTAACCACCACATGCAAGTGTGGGACCAGCTGGTTCCAAGTCTCTGCCCCTCTTATCAGTCTCAATTTAGCTTCTTTTATATATCCTTGGTTGTAGGATTTCTCTGCAGCTAGACTTCAGGGGATTCTCAGTGATGGTTGTTCTGTAATTTTGATGTGGTTGTGAGAGGAGGTAAGCACAGCATTTACCTATTCCGACGTCATGACTGAAATCTTTTATTTTTTGATTTAGTAAGTAAATGGGTTATCTATTTTACTCATATATTTTAGTGGCATTACATGGAAAGGGTGTGGGGTAGGGGAACAGACTAGAAATGAAGCCAAAGGGGTTGCAGAGAAACATATCATTCAGAGTCTTACAAGCCAAGGTGAGGATTTAGATTTAACTTTGAGTGTTAAGGAAAGTCATGGAGAAATTTAGCAGAAGTGTGATATGATCTTTTCCACTTTATGCATTATGTGAATGAATTCACAGTGTCCTCAATAACTGGAAGGTTCAACATGTCTAATACCTTACAAAAAATAAACAAACAAAAACCCTTCAGTTTCTTTATCTCTAATAGGAACTCAATATTATTAGTGGTGATGTGGTAGGGCTTTTTAAATGAAAAAATGATATAAGCCAAGTAATGACCCAAAAGTCTGTGTTACCAGGCTTCCTTCCCTGTGGCGGTGTTCATGGATCACTGCTTTGATTATTGGTTGTTGAATCTACCACAAAAACTTAGTGACTCAAAACAATAATGCATTATTACCTGAACTCGACTTGGCAGTTCTGTTGTTTTGCTTAGGGCTTTCATTCAATTATAATCAAATGGTGATTGAGATGTCCAAGATGACTCTATTTATTTGCCTGGCACTGAGGCAGGATGGGCTAGAAAATTAGGATAATCTGGGATGTTACGATGGCTGGCTCTCTTTCCATGTAATCACAGGGCCACTCCTCTCTATTTGGCTTCTCCATGCACTCTTTCCACTTGTGTCTAAAATAAAGAAGCTGCATTTCTTATTGAGCAGCTGAAGACTCCCACGAATAAGAAAGCTGAAGCTGCTTGTCATGCCTTCTTAAGATTTAGTCCCAAAGTTGGCACTGTGTTACTTCTGCACTTTCTGTGGGTTGAAGTGAGTGTCAGGGCCAGTTCAATTTTATTGTGACAAGAGATTACAAAAGGAGGCTAATCCAGGAGTTGTAATTCATTAGAGGCCATCCTGGAACAAGAGATGCCACTGTCGCCATGCAACCCTGTTCTCTTCCTTCATCCAGACATATTTAGATACTTAGATACTTAGACCCTTAGTGTTTCATTAACCCTAAGATTGTAGAACATAGTGACATATGTTTCTATGTTTATTATGGAGAGAAGGTAAAATTCCCATGAGTATTTTATTTTATCTTATTTTATTTAAATTTATTTTATGTTCGCATCTACCTAGAGGACACATTGATGACTAAATAGACTCAGAAAAACAGAAAGTATGTCAAAAAGCTGTTCAGTAAATGTACACAAAATTATTATAAATGGATCAGAGAAATGACAATAAAATCAAAGTAATTTGAAAATATGCCATACTTTCAAAATGCATGTATATTATTATCCACTTATCAGCATCAGCCTGTATGTTAAAGACCATCTGCCTAAAATTATTTTTATACAACTAAAATTTAGTCAGAGTTGAAAGAGCAGCAGTTATTCTCTTTCATGCTGTATATTAGTTGCAGAAAATTTTAGTCAATGTCTTTTTTTAAATCTGTCAAAATTACTCACTTATGCACAGATATAATTTAGTTTTATTTTTCAAGATGCCAATTTTATTTTCAAGCATAAATTGGTGCCCTAGTTTCCCGAAATAACTTTTTTCACCTTTTATAGATATAAAAATGGCCTTGCAGAAAGTGCATGAGCCTGGCTTGCCAAATTATTATATCAAATAATAATAAACCTTTTTATGATCACCTACAGTGTGCCAAAGAACAGCTACACAAATGTATTCTCTTCCCGGTGTGCTCAAATAAAAGAAAACTGATATCTGCAATTCCTCATCAGAAGACCACTGCTGATTAATCTGATGAAAGAAGAAAGTCTGTAGAGGAATGCTGATTGAAAAGGTAAAGTACTCAGTAGGGATACAATTTCTTTTAAATATCAGGAAAGGGACTTACACATTTATTTTTTTGTAAACCAATATGAGAGAATGGGGGCAAATGGTGACTGATCTAGACATCTTATTTTTTGCCATAAAAATTAGAGGTTTGCTTGTTACCTGTTTCAGTAAAGTCATTTTATTCTGAATGCTAAAACACTGATATGTTGAGAAAAGAATGGCTTAAGGTAATTATAATACATCACTAATATTAATATGAACTCTTAATTTATTCATGGCAAAACAATGAAAAATGAATAAAATAAAATGGCGGAGAGGAATGATATAAGTATAATATAAAATATTATAAAGTAATTAAAATAATAATGAGATATTAATAATATTAGAATTTTTCACTTGAATCATTATGGGAAAAAGTATATCTATATTATTAAAATAAAATAAAATGGAAACTAAGCTTGACAATCCTTCAAGCAGATAAAACCAGTTAAGCCACATAAGCAAAAGATCATCTAGTATATTTCATAAACAGAAGCAAAGCTTAACTTAGGCTTACTTTTCTTTAAATGCCTCTGATAATCATAAATGAAGCTATTCATCTTCCTAAAATGATATATGATAATGACTTTTAACCCATCCTCTGCCTTGTGAACAACCCCATTGTAACACTTAATCGGTGTAAAGTTTAAACAACTTTCTCATTTTTACTTTATAAGCCATCCAGTAATATGCCTCTGAGCTTCATACTACTTTCGAGCTTGAAATATCCCTGTTAGCAAGTTGTTTCCCCTTCAATAAAATATGTATTTCAAGTAGAGCTCTCTAATTTTTTAAAAATATATATGTGTGTGTATTAAGAACTAGAGAGAGATGCAGTATTATTGCAAGTTTGGAAAGGTAGAAGATTTCCTATTAGCAATGTTAGATAAATAGATATATGATAATTGAAATAAAAATAAATTGGGGGCAAGAATTTTCTCTAAAGTGATAAAATAAATGTCTCATTTTAATTTTTAAATATTTGTTTTTATATTCTCCAATGGAAAATTTGACACAATCAAAACTGAATGTTATTGTATTAGTATCCTATTGCTGCTGTAACAAATTAACAAATTTAATAGCTTTAAACAACACAAATTTATCTTACTGCTCTAGAGGTCAGAAGTCTAAGTGGGTCACAGTGAGTTAAATTAGGGTGTTTGTAAGTGGCATTCTTTTCTGGAGGTCTAGGAGGGAATTCATTTGTCTTTTCCAGCTTCTGGAAGCTGCCCATATTTTTCATGTCGTGGCCCCCTTTCTCCCTGAAAGCCAGCAATCACATTATTCTGACCTCTGCTTCCATCACTTCTCTGACTCTTTTGTTTCCCTCTTTCACTTAAAAGGGCCCTAGTATTACACTGAGTAATCCAGGCAATCTCCCCATTTCAAGGTCAACTGATTAGCAACACTAATTCCACCTGAAATCTTAATTTACCTTTCCATGTAAGGTAACAAATTCACAAATTCTGGGGATTAGGACATCTTTGGTGGTGGTGGTGGTGGTGGTTGTGGAGGTGGTTGTAGTTGTGTCATTTTGCTTACTACGGTTATTAAATATACTTCCTAGTAAAGCTTTCTTAGAAAGGTTTATGGAGCACAGTTTTATTCATTGTTTTCACTTGTCCTTAACAAATCACCTTTTGTTAAGTAAATACCTCTATTCTTTTCAAAATTTTGAGTTCTCCCTTTCAATTTTTCTCCATTCCTTTTCCTTTCTTCATTTTCCACTGTGGCATTCATGGCCACGTTTTTTTATTGTTTATTAGCTGTCCTGCCTCTCTAGCATATACAATGAAGTAAGATGGGAAGGAATGACAATAAACCAATGCAATATACTGCTTATAGGCTCTGTAATTGCTCTCTATTATATGTTACTAAACTGGTCTCTGAGTGAAATCATCTGCCTCAGGAAATCAAGATTTGTGTTAACAAATTTTCAAGAAAAACCATGTGTTGTGAGTCAATGGTTTAGTAAAAAGATGCAAAGTCTGCAGTTTCAGAGAAAAAATAGAACTGATGATATAAATTCAAGAATCTTTCATCATATAATTAGAAAAAAAGTGTACTGACATCAACTGAGAACTTCAGATCAAGAGCTAGATGCAGATCAAGAGAGATGCAGTATTATTGCAAGTTTGGGAAGGTAGAAGATTTCCTATTAGCAATGTTAGATAAATAGATATATGATAAATGACATAAATCACTTCATCATATATGAGATGACACAATCACTAATATTCTGGTAACTTAACCAATTGATATAGTAAAACTGTTTAACAAGCTAGGATGATTTTTCTATATTTGCCAAAATCTCTATAAAATAGAAAAATGTTAAAGGATTGAGATTAGAGGCTCTTCAGTGTGAGAAGATAAACAACAACAATAAGGAACAGGAGGGGACTGAAAATGATGTAGGAAAAACACAACCTGTACTTTCCTGGTAGCAAAAAGCCAGGAAGATATGGAAATCATCTGTATGAACGGCTACTGAACAGTAAAGTTTCTGACAATGGATGATTGGATTTACCAAGATGGCTGTTGCTATTGACCTTGCCAAGAGCATTTTTACTAGAGACAAATATCTGATTAAAATGAGTTTATGGCAGAAAAAAAAATGAGAAAAATGAATAAAGTAGTACAGAGAAATGTTTGGAGAAATTTACTATAAAGGGAAAAAAAGAAAAGGGAGTAATAAAAGGGAGTAATGTCAAAGGACCAAAAAGTAAAGGTGATAGAAATATAGCAAATTGACATGCTGATGGAAACAACTCACTGTGTTCTAAGCCATCTCATCTTAGTTCTTGTGCAATAATGTGTGAAAAATATTGTTCTTTTTTTATTTACAAAAAAGAGTAGAATAAAAGGAAAATATGTCATGAATTGGCTTATTACCCTTAACCATAGAGAAAGCGAATATTTACTAAAGTATATTCTAAAGTATATATGATACATTTTTTAAGTCAATACTATTACTGAGCTTGCATTCTGTATTTGTAATTAGAAATCTAGTTTTGATATAATAAATTTGAGTCTAAAATCTTACTCTAAATACTTTTTAATCTTCAATGTTATTTAATTTCATGGCTTAAATTTCTCATCTGCCAAAATAAGAATAATACCTGTTACATCCATATTATTTTTTTAAAGAAAAAATATATTATTTTTAAAGAAAAAATAATATAAAAGATAGAGGAGTTCATTGGAAAACTAAAAGCAAGATGCATACAATATGTGTTTAAGAGGTATATATTTTAATATTTGCCCAGTGATTAATGTAAAGGTAAATTATAATCAAGAAGAATTTTGAGTAGTTGTAAACAAACAGGAAAAAATATCTGTGTAAGTATATTTGAGTAATGTGCATGCTTTATAAAAACAAAGTAAATTTGACTGAGCTATGAAGACATGCCAATAATACTTTTCCCATTGATAAACACTTGAAAAGATTCAGTCTACTTTTTTCTACTTTCTCTCTGATATCTTCCAAAGTACTGCTGAATTAGAATCCCAAATAAATTCTGTCAAAGTTAATTGATCTGATATACAGAAACAATCTAGTAACTTATTGTTAGACATGAAATAAAATTTCTATCATAGAAAGTTTATTCATTATATATTAAGGGAATATGTAAAAATAACATATTCCTTGCTTCCTGTTATTATATAATAGAGTAAAATAGAAATGAACAAACATTGATTTCATGCAATATAGTAATAAATGTGAGAGAAGCAGCAGTTGAAATAGGTGAGTAGAAGTAAAGGCTACCTTAAGAGGCCAGATAGAGTGTCCGAGATATATAGTTGAAGACCCTTGATACCATCATTGAATCTGACTCCAGACCTTAAAGAGCCTTGGCACCTCCTCGTGTGGCATAACTGTTCTGTGTTCTGAACCACATCTACTGAGATGCCCAGGGGTCTTTTCTAAAGATCACAGATGTATTAAGGGCACCTGATAAGGTGGGCATACTGTTAGGTTTTATAATGTTTTCTTCATAGAAACTACATAGAATAACATGCTTATTTCTGAGCACGTGTGTGTATATGTGTGTATTGTTTTGCTTTAAATTCAGAAAGATTAAAGTCCTACTGATGGAAGGAATTTCTATAAGTACCAGCCAGAACTGAGGGCAGAATCTTAACCCTAAGAGGCGCACTGTTTTTCAGACATTCTCTTGTCCTAAATGTGTACTCCTCACTCCATGCCTGACCCTAATTGTTAAGCCAGGGAGAATTTCCCCAAGGTGGAGGAGGGAGATTTGTATCAGTCCATAGATTCAAAGATGCACTTAAAAATAGCTAAGCTTGCAGTGTCTATGACATGATTGTTACACTCAGGAGTTTCTCTTCAGAAGTTACAAAGCCCATCTGTATTCCAGATGGGGGGAGTTACCTCAAAAACCTTCTCCATTTCATATCCAGATTAATTTCTTTGTCATAACCGCCCCCACTAGAAATAAGTCCCATCAGGAAAGTAATATTTATCACTCTTTTTTTTCATTGCTGTCACTATAGAACTTAGGACAATATTTGATGCATGATAATTTCTCAATAGATATTAACTGAATAGATTGATGAAGAAATGTCTCAAAATTGAGCTTAGAATAATGCATTCTTAGGGTATAGAAGGAATGTAAAAGGAGAGATTGAGCTGAGAATCAGAATGTTTCAGAAAGCAGTTATTAGAGCTTGGTTGGCCCCTTAATATGTTCAAAACTCAAGTTTACTGTTTCATAATTACTTACATGCCATCATTCCACTCTTAACTATTGAAACTTTCCTTGTGTATTAATTTCTCAAACATCTGGTGTCATAAATATTCAGTCTATGCAAGTGTATTCTGCACTAGAAGATGTCACCAACACCTGCTCTTACTAAAAGTGCAATGTGCTTGAAAATTGTATTTCATATCTTCAGCTCCCCATTTATATGCCATGTAAATTGCTCACTATGGTTTCTGCAGCTGGGTTCTCATTAAATACATTGCAATAGTTCTAGAGCCCCAGTTGTTAAGCTGAGAGCCTCTGACCCCTCAATTGAACATGGTCTTAATTCACAAAGGGCCTCAAACCTGACTCTTGATGGCATTGCTCTATGTGTAGGGATAAGGGGTGGGGATGAATATTCGCTGTTAAACCCTATAAAATTGTAAGTGGTGGAACTTTGTGTGATAGTTTTGGTACTATTCCACAGAAGGGTATCTTCACAGAATATACATTCAGTGTTCTCATATTACCTATAGTCAGCTCCAAAAAGCATTTGTATCAACTACCTCCCTATAAGGCCTAATTATCATGTGATAGAAAAGAATACAATTTATCAGTAATAACTTTACTGTTTATGGTCATTCTAAATGCTGTTTTATTCATATACCTTACAGATTTCAACAATATAGAGAACGTTAATCTACCCATTAGCCTAACACCTTTAACCACAGTTTTACTTTCCATGGTTTCAGTTACTCACAGTCAACTGCTGTTCAAAAATATTAAATGGAAAGTCCCATAAATAAATAATTCATAAGTTTTAAATTGTCCACCATTCTGAGTAGCCTGAAGTCTCACTGCCTTCTTCCTGAAAGAGACTACATTTACTTAACTTTTATGACAATATATTGTTATAATTCTATTTTATTAGTTATTATTGTTAATCTCTTATTGTGCCTAATTTATAAATTAAACTTTATCACAGATACATATGTATAAGAAAAAACATGGTGTATATAGGGTTCAGTATGCTGGAATTTCAGGCATCAACTGGGTGTGCTGGAACATATCATCTGAAGTTAAGGGGGACTACTGTATACCTGAAATGATTTGGACTTTTGTGTGTTTTTACTGGATAGCTTCTACTTTTATGTCATGTCTTTCCACTCAAGAAGGAATAAAGATGGAAAATGGATTCTAATTTTAAAATATTAAATATATATAAACATATATAATGTATACATGTGTGTGAATATATGTACATACATTTCATCTTAGCAAATTTATCTACCATTATAGAGGCTAATTTTTAGTGTTCTTTTTTCCACAGTCACTCTCTTATAGCTTTTTAAACTCTTTTCAAAAGAATACTCAAGCCAGCAAGAAGTCAAAATTTATTATATGTTCAGATTTCAGTTAATAATCTATTTTAATATGCATTGGTTGTCAGTTTTAATCTGTATTTCTCCAGATGTGGAGAAGTAAAGCTCAATGGAAATGAAATATTGCAAACTATAATTTCAGTTGATTTTTAGTTCTTCACTTTTGCGTGGATTTTGAAATGAGTCTGAATTATAAAAATATTAAAAATAAAGCAAGCATTATATTATTTTGAGCAAATAAAACGTGAACACATTTTATATAAAGGGTTATTTCTTTTAACTTACTAAACATGAGAGTGGCATTTCAGTTATCTGTGTTTAAAGCAGGTAAACTAGAATTATATTTAATTATGTTGTACATAGCCAAGAATTTAAGTTTATGATAAACTCAGAATGGTTTGCAGAGGAGAAAAAAGGAATAATGAAGAATTGACTTTATCGACCCTTGTCTTTATTTTAAGTAAGAAGGTATTCTGACTTGTTGAGATTCAGGTGGTTTGAATTTATGTCTTCCTCCATTCTCTGCCCACATTAACTTCCCTGCACCTACTATCCACTATCCCTGTCCTAGGTCTCTATTGTATAAGAAAAAAAACTATGTCTAGTCAACTTTTAATGAACATTAAGTTCTTACCTTTATTATTGTTTATTTACTTGAATTTGCATCACTCCATGGATATCTCAACAAATGAAGAGTATACTAAAAATTATTTGAATTTAATGAATATGCAAACAAAATACTTTTATGCTTTTTCCAAATCTGAGCACTCAAAATTATCTCTCAAAATGGATAATAGTAACATAAAGGTATTCTATGAAAATAAGTGGAAGGGATTGAGAGAACACCTGTTTAAATATAAATATAAAAGGTAAAAATATTGTGAAGTTATCATCTTTAACTTAAGCACATAACTTTCTTCTTCAAAATGAAGTGCATAGTAATAGGATATATTTCCATCATAATATAATTTTATATTAGTATTTTTATAGTAATTTTATGTAAATTTATTTTCCTTCAAATTATTAGGCTAATTTGCTAAAGGAATTTTAAATGTTACTTATATCAACTAATTAAATTGTAATAACAAAAAAGTTGAAAGACTCCTGTGAATAACCATTCATATTTTCAAATTTTAACCTTAATTAAAATGTTATGGTTTACTAATTACAGACTCATTAGTTAAATCCCCCATAGTGTTCTATAATTGTTTTTGAAGTTATCATATTTATTTACGTACTTCATATCTCCCACTCATGTCCTCCATTTAATGTAGAAAAATATAAGAACTTCATGCCTCCATTGAATCACTACCGTGCCAACATAGAGGTCACATACTCACTATGATTTCTTTTCTCATTTATAAGTAATAAACACTTTCAGCAACAGAATTACTGAGTAACTGAAAAAATGAGTTCCTTCAAACAGTTAAATTAATGAGTTGCAAGATAGTTGTCACTGACTGGAAAGGAGATCTATAGATTAGAACAAGTGAATCAATCAGCACTTAATGTTTTACTGCCGGTCAATTTGCTCTTCTCTGTCTGTCTGTCTGTTTACCTACCTACCTACCTATTATCTATCTATCTAACTATCATCTATCTATCATCTATGATCAACTTTTTGGTGTGAGTTATAGTAAATACTGGTGCTCACCTCTAAATAAGTTTGAGAGGGAAAAAAGTTAACTTATTCATAAAATACTTGTACCCTGGGTGAAGTTTCAAATTTGCAACTTATCCTATTTAGTCAGAGAAATTTATCTTTTGGAATTGGTTGACTCTTTAACTTTTAAAGCAAATGGGCACTTGAACCACAATCAAATAATTTAAAAGGAGACAAATATTTAATAAAAACATCATCTTTTAATCACTTCACAAATTATCTTGGACTTGGAAAGAAAAGCCTAATATTGAAGTTTGTAGACTTTGAAAGTGAGTTTTAATTCTATGAATTACTATCTATGGTAGTGCTTATGATATTTAAATGCTCTGAAACTTGGTTCTTTGCCTTATAATGGAAACTGATTAAACAGTTAACCCCTAGTCCAACCAATAAAAGATGGAAAATACAAGTTTTTTAGGTTTAGGGTGTGCGTGTATTTGAATGTGAGCATGTAGGGTAAGAAAGTTAATGTATTTTGTTTGGTTATGTATTATTTGAGGTTCTCATGAGACATCCAGTTGGTTGTTGTGGTTCAATAAAATAAGATGGATCATAGATTTGCATTTTAGCATAAATAGTCAAAGATGACTTTTAAATTGTGAGTGAATAATGTTACCTATACCAAGAGTTCTCAGTCAGTCTTATATACATCTACGTAACATAATGAAAATGAGAATACTTGAGCCACATACCAGGCCAATTGACAATTTCTAGAATAGTATAACAGAATATGCCTAATAATAAATCTTAAATGGTCCTTATTTACATGCCTGTGATTGAAAACTACTGACAAAGAAAAAGAGTAAGGATAAAATATAAATACTACTACAACTACTACTACTAATACTACTACTACTAATAAAACCATAATAGTAATAATTAAAGGCTGAGACTAGATCCTTAATAATTTCTAATATTTCAGTAGAGAAAAAATAATACAATACAATGAGGACACCAACAATGTATGTACAGAAATGTAGAAGAGGAGACAGGAACAGAATTAACCTAGTTCAAAATTAAGAGAGTTTTTAAAAGATAGTGAAATAGTCAATATTCTTAATTATTGCAAATATTTCAAGTAATATAAGAGCCAAGAGATATTCAGTGGTTTTGTACACAGGAAGTCATTTATTCAGGAGATATTCAGAAGCATAGTGGCAGCAGAACTCTGACTTATAAAAAGTGCCAATAAATAGATAATTGGTAGGATAGATACGTAGCATTAACTGTTCATTCAGAAATGCAAGTAAACTTTGTTTACACATATGAATAAAAAGGACTTGTTGAAGATCAAATAGAGTTTCATATCATTATGCTATAATACAATTGGTCACAGCTATTCTAAAAAATATGAAGATAATAAAAGGTATAAATGGAGTAATACAAAATGAAATTTAGATTTTACAGAAATAATTCTGTCTGCTTTGTAAAAATTAAATCAAATATGACAAGAGCTGAAAAGAAAAATTATTTAGAATACTAATGTAGTCTGAATGAGAGGTTAAGCAAGGTAGAAGCTATAAAAAAATAACAGAAGTCATGTATATTTTGGATATAAAATCAACAAAGCTTATTTTTGGAACTTGTAGAAATCTGCAGGTTGATGATAGACCAAAAATACTCTTTATTTTTGTTTCATAATTAAATTAGTAGATAGTGGAGCCATTTACTGAGAACAGGAGAGAATCTTAGGCAAGAAAATCATGTAAATGCATAAACCAACTCTATACATAAACTTGCATTTGAAGCAATCAATAGATTTTTAAAAAGAAAAATATTAACAATATAAATAAACATTCTAGATAATTCTCCTCAGTTTCCTATAGGAAAAGAATAAAAATCCTAAATATACTCCATGATAAAGTAGGGAATAAAAGTAAGGGTAAACTTTAGGAATCCTTGAAATAACATCAATGCTCCCTATTTGGGAATAACGATGCTTTTGAATCCATGAATTTGCCACAAGATTTTCTCTTCAGATGGCATCAACGAGGCCAGACAAACATTCCCATTGAAATAAATGCCTTCTTATGATTTGTTATGATCAGTTACGATTCTTATATAGATAGTTTATATTCTCTCTATCCACTCTACTAATCTAGCCTTTTGTTAATACATTTAGATGATTTACGTTAAAGGTAATTATTGATATATTAGGGCTAAAGTCTGTCATTTTATTACTTGTTTTCTTTATTTTCTCTGATTACTATTACTCTGTATTCTCATCTTAGCTTTCTGTTAGATTAGTTGAATATATTTTTAGTATTCCATCTTGATTTGTTTATGGTATTTTTGAGTATATATCTTTGTATCTTTTTTACTAGTTGCTTTTGGTGTTAAAATATATACATATGAGTTATCAAAGCCTACTGGTAACAATATTTTTCATTTTGCATGTGGGTACGTGAAGTGTGGAAATCTTATTTCAATTTAGTTCTTTTTAACTTCCCCACTTGTAAATATCAGTTTCGAGAATCAGATAGTATTATAATTTTAATTCAATCAATTATATAATTTTTAAGACTTATAAAGAGGATAGTCTGTTACATATAACCATATTTTTGCTCTTTCTGTTGTTCTTTCTTTCTTCAATGTTCCAAGCTTCCTTCTTCTATCATTTCCTTTCAGTTCAATAAATTTCCATTTGCCAATCTTTACAACAAAGTATTTCAATTTTCCTTTGTTTGAGATTTTATTTGCTCTTCATCCTCAAAGTATAGTTGTGCTGGGTACAGAACTTTCAACTGAATCTTTTCTTTCACCATTTTCAAAGTATTGTTCCACTTTCTGCTGGCCTCAGACATTTCAGATGAGTAATATGCTGTTGTTTAAATTGATGATTCCCTATAGGTAGAAGCTTATTTCTCTTTGTCTGCTTTCAAGGTTTTTTCTCTTTCTCTTTAAGATGTTTAATTATGATTTATCTTTGTATGGTTTTACTTTCCAAATGAAATCTAAATCATTTAAGAGGTAAAATGTGTGTGTGTGTGTAATCATAGGAGAAGGTCATCATTTTTGCAATAATAACAAAAATTAGATACTTAGGAAAAATCTAACCAAGATACAAAACACTTTTTTTTGAGAGAGAGATACACATATATTTGCCTAAAGACAAAAGAAAATACATAAGCATATTTAACATAAAATCAGTAATTTTTATATCATAAAATTTTCAATTATTCTACATAAGTCTATATATTAAATAAAATTACAGTCAAAAAACATAATTTGTTATAAAGATATGATAATTAATATAGCATGAGAGATTAGTGGTACAGAAAATAAAACCAGAATTGGATGCAATCACAGAAGTAAACTTGAAATATGATAGAACTGGTATTTTAGACTTTTAATGAAAATATGGCTATTTAATAAATAATACTGGTACAATTGTCCATTTATGAATGAAATAGTTTATGTTGCTACTTTATATTAGATTTCAAAAGTCAATTACGAATAGGTTAATGACGTAATTGCAAAAAGAAAAAAGATATCTTTGACAAAATATAGGATAATTTAATTAAGACCTCTTGATTTTTCAGGTAAACATATCCTAAAATATAAACTCTTGATAGATACTTTTGTATTGGTAAACTTTTTGTGTTCATATCTAAAGCTCTATTCTTTAAAAATTACATTAAGAAAGCAAAAGAATGTTTTAAATATTGGAATTAGATATTTTCAACACATTTAATAAATAACATTGTTTTCAGGATGTAAAGAAGTACAAACCCACCAGAAAAAAACTAATAAAAAATAGAAAAAAATTGAATATGAAGAAACATATATGAAAACAGCTAATAACTATACAAAAAAATTACAAACTACGTTAGTAATCTGGTTAGTGCAAATAACATTCCCAGTTATTATCATTTCATATCTGCAGTACTATTAAATCGTAAGTTGGATGTACCAATTCTTTCTAAGTGGACTAACAATTACTTTCATTTATTACCAGTTCAAATTTAAACTACTACAACCACTTTATAAAATAATTTGACCTTAGTCACATTAAAGATTCATGATTTAGCAATCCCACTATTTAATATGGTATAGACAAATCCTTTTACATTTGACCAAGAGACATTTATTAGGATGTTTACAGAATACCTTAACAAATAACCCAAATGTTCATCAAGACTTAAATATCTGTATCCATACTATAAATATTATGTAGCAATGATACGCTCATCAGGAAGAGGGAGTCAAAACAATATTGAGTACAGGATAAGTAAGTCAGTAAAACAGAGTGAATATAGTTCCATGTCTTCGAGATCAAAAACAATAGATAAACATATATGTCATATAACTATAAAGAAATTAAGGGATACACATCTCTCATGTGGAGAGATGGGTGATGTGAGTAGAAGCAGCACAAGGGTACAACAAAGATTCAAGTAATATTGTGTTTATATTATAAAGTATTAATGTAAAACAAGTTAAACACAGAAATTATGATTGCAGATGCATTTAGAGAAGAAGAATGTGGTGTAACTGGGAAAAATCACATGTACCAGTGATATTTTACTTTTTATGATGTCATGGGAATTTGCTTATTTTATTTATTAACTTCTTTAATATATATATACCTCTGTAATCTAATTGTCAAAAATTTCTGCTCTTAGTAGATTATACAAGGATTAGCTACAGCTTCTTATTCAGAAGAATTAAATTAGTTGTTTCTACCACCATGTTGTAAATCAAATTTCTCACTATTTTGGCATTTCTCTTGTGTATTCTCCCCATACTTAAATATTCAGTGTCACATGTATTTGTATATTTTTAATATTGTTTTAAAAACAAACACAAATGACTATTTCTTCAGATTTCTAAGTGTAAAAATTACATGAAAAAGTTATCTTTTCCTCAATATTAGTTCTTATGAGTGCCAAAATCAATTTGGAATTCATCTAAAGTATCTTAAAATAAGACTGCATAGAATCATTTTTATCCTGTGTTAGAGCTAATATAATGCACACATACATAAAGTATTTTTAAAAATCAATTCAATTTATATGTAGCAAGAGGTAAAATATATTATAGTTAAAGACATTAAAGTCTAATATATTGACCTTAATGGGTCCATATACATTGACTTGAAATGAAACATTTGAATCTTGAATTATTAGAGATTTTAAAAAATGAAGCACTGTCATTCTTTTAATAAACTAATGGACTTTTTGACCAAGAATCAGGACTACATCCTAGCCATAGTAGAAACACCAAGTAAGGATGTCCCATTGCATAAATACAATGAATAAGACAGTCTGAATAACTTTTGTGGCAAAATATTAAATATGTAGCAAAATGACTCTATTACTTAACAGGAAATAAATAAGAGAAATATAAAGACAAAATATACAAAAATTGGAATCCAGATAAATGAACATCTCAGAGGCTGCCAGCTATCCCCATGAATAACTGAAAATCTTTGAAAACTTGAATAGACTACTTCCCCCAGTCCCCATATTTTCAGGATGTCGGGCTCTTCCTATGTGGAGATAATGAAAGGATATGGAAACATAAAGTTTCAAAATTCAAAACCTAAATCCTTAGTTAAAAGGTAAACTAGAATAAAATTGAATCCACAGGGAGACACCACAAGAAATCAGCTGCCTCAAACAGTGAGTAGATTGAAAGTAAGAAAAAAAAAACTTAGAAAATTTATAACTGCAAACCACATGTGAGTTTGCTACTCAAAAATAAAACAACCTCAGATCCAACAATCCTGTAGGCAAGGAGATATTTTAAAACATCCCTTGGTTTTACTAAGCCAGAGACCTAGTAAAGTAAACAAACTCCTCTCTAAAGGACTTCTGAGAATTGCCACAAGTTTGATCACACATGATCATATAATTAAAAAATCTTAAAATACATGAGAAGACAAGGGTCTATCATGGAGTGCTGGTGGAAGCAATAATTAAAAAATAATAATTATGGAATCATCAGATACTACCTGTAATACATACACACACACATAATATACACACACACAGAGAAATTCTTTCACGTGTGCCAAGATAAGTTACCTGGAGAAAGGTGTTTATAGCAGCAAAGATTTAATAAGAACTATGACTCAGAGTGTAGTAACCATAAGTGACAGAGCTATTTCCTCTTCTTATGCACAACCAAGTATCATATCTTTCCTTACCCATCTCTTTCATCCATTCCTATTATATGCCCTCCTCATCGTGATTTCGAAAAAGGATTGGTGTAGGAAAACCTTGGGAATTGTGCAGACTTTGTCAAAATTTATTGCTTCATAATACCTCAAATGCCATAAGAAAAAAATTTCTTTCTGTTAGGCTGATGACTGAGCATTTAGTTCAGGAAAACAAATGGTTCAGGCTAATAGAATCAAAATATTTGAATGAATAGTGGGTATGATAATTGGGCTAACGGGTTTGGTTTCCATGCAATATTAGCAGAGGTATTCTCAGACAGAAATCTACCTTTTATCATTACATCCTGTCTTTTTAGCAAGAGTAGATTATACAAAGCTGTGGTCAAGGATGAACAATTAGGAAAATCATCTGATGTATGGCCTAGTATGTCATCTCTAGGGGAAAATAATTTTCAGGAAATAGTCCAGAAAAATGATTTCAGATCTCAAAAAAAAAGATTACAGGATCAAATATATTTGAATAGATTAAAGAGTTAACTGCTTTATTAATAAAACCTTTAATTTTTTCCAATGAGTAAACCAGTAGAATTTTAAAATCAGTATATTTGATGTCCTTTTTCTTCCAAATGTTAGTAAAAAAAAACTTTAGGCTACTCCAAGTGGTGTTTTTTTTAATCTAATTTTATATTTGTGTTTCCATTTTCAATTTTAATATGTTTTGATTGGAGATAATTATCAACAATTATTAAATTTCTCCTTAGAGATTTTATTTTTCTGGTACTTGTGTATATGTATATAAATATAATATATAATATAAATAAATATGTATACTTTTCTTTAATGCAGTGATTTTTGTTCCTTAGAGATTTTTATAAATATTTTTGTTATCATCTCACTTTATTTGTGTGTTTCTTGTAACATGTGATCATGTGTGACTGTGTGTCATTTGGCTAAAGCATGAGTTTGGTATGTGTATATATATATTTGTATGCTGTGTATACATGTGTACATGCATGTGATATGTGTGAAATGTGTTTGTGTGTTCATATATATACTTATACATATGTAATATGCAACTATGCATCTGCTATGTTTATATACATATGTACATTTTTATATATGTGAGTTTGTATATATGTGTGTTTCAGTATATGTTTGTGTATACATACATATATGTTTCTGAATAGGTGGTGTGTGTGCCATTGTATATTTATTAGTGGTTGTGTTTGTGCTTCTTTTCAGTTTTATGTTTCTGCTTAATAATATTCTTTTGTAATGAGCATGTGCCTCAACTTTTAACTTGGCAACTTTGCTTTTAAACAATATTTAATAGTTTTTTTATTGTAAATGTGTCCTTCCCTGTGAAAGCTAGCTCTATTTTCTCAGAAGAAACTATTATTTTTAATCTTTTTGAGGATATGAATCACACATTTTTCTATATTCCTGTTCTGCTCTGAACAATAAATCTAGTTCAAAGAAAGTTATTTTTTCAACCCTTTAGGGTAGTCTTATATATCTTTTTTTCTTTCAGTTTTACTGCTTTGACTTTCTGCTTGTTAAATACTTTGCTGTAAAAAAGCATCTTCCAAAAGGTTTATTTTTTTCCCTCCTTAATGGTCTCTTTGTAACCCTTCCAATTGATTGGCATTAGCAAAGTTTTAGTCCCTCACAATTGTTCCTTTCAGCTATGTTAAAAACAGTATTGTCCAAGATTTTGTTTATTTTTTTAGTTAGATCCAGTTTTAGTAGAAATTTAATACGGAATTTGTCTTGTCATTTTTAAATTATAATTAAGAGAAGAGAAAGAATTAGAAACCTTGTGGCTACTATGATTCACCAACGACTGAAAAGTTATCTTAGAAAAGATAAAGAATTTAACTTTGTTTTAATTTATAGGGAGAAGATCAAATTTAAACTTCATATATTCATAATTGAAAATATTATGTTATATTGGGAAAGCATTCTATCTTGAATTCTGATACAAAGTGTCACATAATGTTCCATACTTAAAGTATAAATGGCCTTTCATGTCACTGCCTCAATTCTACTTTCTGTAACATTATGTATATCTTGAGCAGGCATCTCCCTAAACTCATCTTCTGACTATTTTATGTCAACAGTATCACCTTTTGCTTTCATCTGCCTTCTAGACAACTGAGGAGTGTAGCAATTAAGGCAGAGAAATAGTTAATGTAGTATTGAACACAAAGAATATTATAAAAGTCCTTACAAAGAAAAACAAAATAAAATCTACCAATATGTTTTGGAAACCAAAAGAGAGAAACAATTTAAGAAATTATTATAATATCAAAGATCTTTTGAAATAGTGTCAGTTACTTAATGGATACAAGAAGAAATCCAAGGATATAGAAGGGAAGAGGGATATTTCTAATTTTGACATATTAATAAGTGTGGGATACTGGTCATACATACAACTAAAATTGTTTAAGTACAAAGGCTAAACTGTTATTCAGTAAATAAGACTGGATTAAACACGGTTTTCAATTTCTGTTTCTTTAATAATTCTTTTTTAAATATATAAAAAATGGTGGTTGTTTTAATTAACCATTTCCTTTTTTAAAACAATTATTTTATATTAGTTTCAAGTATACAGTATAATGATTAGACATTTATATAGTTTGTGACATGATCCCCCTGATCACCCATCTGGTTCTATGCTTAACTATTACAATACTATTGACTATATTCCCTACATCCCCTTGAGTATTTTGTAACTACTAATTTTTACTTTTTCATCCCTTCACCTTTTCCCCTCAGCCTCCCAACCAAAGGAACAAAATAACACTTATCCTTATATCTTCTCTAGAACTTTCAATATGACCTTACAGTTTGTAACACAAAGAATCAATCTAGCATCTGGCTTTGCATTTAGCAATTTTAGTTAACATCTTAAAAACAATGAACTCATATAGAAGTGAAAAATATTCTACCAAGATCTTTCAATAAAGCCAAGGCTGGTTAATCATCTCTATTAGAGGCATTATCTGAAGATATTTTTGATTGTTACAGCAGGATAATTGTTCCTGGCATCTAGTGAGTTGAGGCCAAAAATGCTGCTAGACATTTTACAATGCATAGGTCAGTTCCCGCAACCAAGAATTATACAGGCAAAAATTTCATTAGTGCTGACGTTTAAACAATTCGATCTATATGCATTTAGAAAAGACAAAGAGGAAGATAAAGAAGAGGGAGGAGGAGAAATAAGAGTCAGAGGAGTAGGAAAAAGAAGAGGAAGAAAAGGAGGAAGAGAAGGAGGAGATGGAAGGGAAGAGGAAAAAAGAGAGGGAGGAGAGAGAAAGAAAGAAAAAGAACAGAGAGATGAGGGAAAAGTGAGACATTTTACTGATATTTTAAGGAAGGAAGTGAAGTTATTTTCATTTTGATTTCCAGGTTTCCTTCTTATCATCTCAATATTTGGAAATATTCCAATCTGGTCATGATCTAATAGCTTTATGCAATTTTGTTCAGATCTTTGAAAATCAAGAAAGTCCACATATTTCCTAGACTATCAAAATCTTGAAATATGAGTTATATACCTCCGAAAAACAACTACAAGTGTAATTACTAGTGGATAAGAAAAAAAAAAAAACTTCATAATCTTAAATGGAGTATTCAATTTTGTACATAAATATTAGTAAAATGCCCGAACTCCGGCATATTTAAGAACTTCTTAATTTCAGCATATTCTTTCCCATGTAATTAAAGTGACTGATAATTTTATTTAATAAATTGATTTTTGAATGATGAATTAATGAGTGTATTTCATACAGCATTAACTTTGTGTATTGTTGACTTTTTCCTGTTAATGGAAGACTAAAATAGTAGTTCTGTTTTTATCTGGGAACAACTGCTATTTGGTTAATGTATTGCTTTAAAACAACGGAAAAAAAAAATTGAATGAGAGTTTTTCTGAGATAACATTAAGATTTCTGTGGAGAAACTATCAATTTCATATTAATTCGACTTTACAGCAATGCAAACTGTTCTAAATAGTTCAAATAAATTTAAAACCTAACTTCAAGATACTCTCTGATTATTATATTACTATGATAAAGGATAAATTGATCACTTTAAATTATTGGATAAATTGAATTTTATTAAGTTACTGAAGTTACAAGTCCAAAATTTGTTTTTTATTCATTCTTTTAATTTCATAATATATATTTTTATAAATTACATTTAAAGATACCTAAGTAAAGTTTACTTTTAGAAAACAATCTTTAAAGAGACTGGCTTTAGAATGAAAATAATTATAAATTTTCAGGCTTAAATTTTTTCAGAAAATTATAGTGAAAAAATGTTATGTATAATTATAATTTAAAATTTTCCTAAATATGAATTATGGATGAATTATCATCTTCATAGTACATATTGAGACCACCCAATATTCTCTTCCTCAATTTATATACTGTTGTTTATCTTTATAAATAGAGTTAAATAACTATAGAAACATAAATTTAATTTTTTTTCTCATTTAGAAAGGCAAAACTCCTCTTCTGCTGATAACATTACTTTCTTCTGTTAAACATATTCCTATTTAGTTAATATATTTAAAAAAATATAAAAAACAAGAATTATTGATAATATGGACAAATAACTGTGATATTTTTAAACTATTAACTAAAATTAGAAATGCTAATATTTTCTTTTTTTCATTATAAAAATATAGAAATACACTATTTGTTAAATTTTCTTGGAAGAGAATAATTGGGGCTAATGGTCTCAACAAAACTGTAAACTACTGGTGTCAACATTTGCAATTAAAAGAATAAACTATGCATCAATATGTATATAGTAATTCTTAACTGTTTTTCCTCTCTTTACCTCTCTTTTAAAAATTAAGACACCGTGAAAGCCCACTGTCTTCCTTTGATAATTAAGTCTAACTGTTAATTAGAGTTACTACTTTAAGACTTTGGAATTATTTGGTGTTTCTCCCTAACCAATATATGTATCATAATTGCTAGAGAAAAGAAAATATTCAATCTATATTTTCATACTGATATACCTACAAAATAATCTTTTTTTTTTTAAACTAGGTGATAATAAACACAAGACAACACAAATTCACAAGAAACAATAGAAAAGAAAAGTGAAAAACCACTATTCCTAAGTTAGTAGGAGAGCACACTGAATCTTGTCATCTTCGCTGGAAGTTTTTTCTCTTTTTCCACCCATCTGCCATATGATGAGTGTATGATTATGACATATGTGAGGTGCTAAAAAAGAAAGAGGCTATATAGTACTGAACTGGAGGAAATTTTCTTGTGGCCTATGTAGGTTTCATAGCTGCTTATAAACTGAATTACATTTAAGTATTATATAATGTCTACCTCTAATGTAATCTTTGGATTCTCAGAGATAATACAAGGTCCCAATTTACTTTTAGGCATATTGTACTTTTTTTTTCCATTAAGGCATTTGTCTACAATCACTCTGTGAGTCTACACGTATTCTAATCTCTTTGTGTGTGTGTATGTATGTGTGTGTGCATGTGTATGAGACTTGTTTTAAGGTTATCATGTGAAAAAAAATCTTAATCATTTTACATATTTAATATCAGTATTTTAAATGTAATTTTAGTAGATTTAAATAATAAAAATGTATATAAAACTAAAAGTTTAGAAAGGTATTAAGAGATAATCTAATAAATAAAGTATATAATTTATTAATATTATTATTAATATTATAATATTAATGTTATTCAATATAATACAATCGGTTTACTGGTATTTCATATTCTCTTAACTAAATATCTCTCTGGGTATTAAAAGTTGTTTTTTTTTATGATGACCAATATATGTATTAAAACTAAAATTATGCCATGCTTACATCCAATATGAAGAATCCTGGACTTTATTAGAATTTTGAAGGTTTTAGAAATAATCTCATAAAGAACTTTACCATGTACTTCAACAACACAATCTTACATTTTGGCAAGCAACTGAAATCAGAAACTTAATAAGGAAATATTGAATCTCTGATATTTTCTTATGTGGATTAAATATTTGCAGCTAACATTTATTTTTACAATTCTGGTCTCTGTGGTATTAGCAAACTTGCCTGTATTTACGTTTGCACAGCATAAACAAATGTTGCCCCACAAAGAGCAAACATATTGTAAACACTCTGCTGCCCTTTTGCCCAACATATTTTATACTAGTATGATCATAATACAATCTCCCTTCTCTGATGGAAACGTAAACACAAATAGCAATCTCCTATATATGCACAAAAATATCTTGAGTGAATAAATCGATTGGAACTTCAAAAAGTGTGTCAACTTTTCTAGCCTCAATTTATACACTAATTAAAAAATAACCCCATCATGCAATTTTCTGTAAAATATCTGTTTTAATCTGACATTTCACCAAATCAGAGAAATGTTCTAGTAAAGTAATATACGTGACATATCAGTTTCAATTCAATACAATTTGAGTATTATGCCATCGTGTTTTCAAAATAAAAAAAAAAAGTCTGACTTTAAAAAATTATCTTTTTATTAAGGAAATAATAACATAATGAGTATATATTAATGAATCTATGTATATGCCTATTTTGTTTACTCCATTTCTATATCTTTTAAACATTTAATATTATGTAACTGGAAAGATTTTCAATAAAATATAATTAAAAATAAACCTCTATTGCTTATCTCAAGATCGTTGTTAAACATTAAGGTGATACATATAAGAAAATGCAAATCAAATAGAATCAGCAGTAGCCCAATGGGTTTCTAATCAGACACAGTTACTTTCAAAGTATATTTTATATTTTAACATTCATAAGTATTTATAAATTTGTACAGGATATAGTGTTTAATATCATGCTTTTAAAAATGTATCACTATTATGTGAACATTCTCTATGGCATTGCCTATTCTTATTCAGATTCTTTTTGATGGCCACATGGTGTTCTATTGGTTAGACCATAAATTTAATTATTGCTCTGTTCGAAACATTAGAGAGTTTGCAATTTTTGCTATTAAAAACAATATTGTACTGAACTTAAGCTAAATTTGTGTAATGTTCATGATTTTATCTTAAGGCTACAAGGCTAAAAGTGAGGTTTCTGGTTAAAAGTCATATGTATATTTAAAATAACTGATATGTCCTGACTAATTATTTATCCAGATACAGTGTATTAAAATTACTGAAAAAGTATATAAAATAATTTCTAATAAAAATGAAAATAGAATTCATCATGTGAATATATATCTTTCAATATATATCTTTCCTTCCCCACCTCCCACCCCTTGTTTTACTGCTTTGGCCTTCCGCTTGTTATGTATTTTACTATGGAAAAGCATCACCAAAAAGTTTTACTTTTTTCAACTTTTCTAGGATCAGTTTATACATTAATTAAATCACATGAAACAAGAAAATATGTCTTTCATAAAGCGATCTCAGTGATTTTTGGAGCTAGAGTAAAAAGAATTTGAAGTAATAATACTTGTATTTTGGTCATGAGTGTGCAACCAAACCATTTCAATTCCATCTTAACCACCTAAAGGCTAAGCTCAATCTTCTTACAGGTTTCTGTAAAAGACCACTAATCAAAATAATTTTTTTAATGAAAATAATTTAAAGAGATTATTAAACTGTCATTTTTAATGTGATACTGTTAATGAATCACGTCACATAGGCTGGTCTGTGGCTATCTGTCTTGTAAACCTGCTAGATCATGTTTTTGTTCTTACTTTCTCTCTGTCATCTAATGTCTCTGCCTAGGCTTGGGATTCTTTTAGTATTAGCTTTTTCCAAGTTAAATTATAAAGTAGTTTTAACAAAAATGTTAAATATCACAATAAGCATAATTCCAGTACCAATTACCAAGAGTATGATATTTATACCATTATCTTACAGAAAAGTCTGGTGTGAATATTTAAACAGATTTTAAGTGAATAGTCAGAGTTGTCTTCTGCCATGGAACATTTTTTGGCTTTTATTGGAACTCCAGCAATTTCATAAGTCTCAACTACCTTCTACTGAATTAGAACTTATTTTTTAAAATGCAAAAACTGTCTATGAGCTTCTATATAAGGCTTTGCTCAATCTTCCTTCTAAAATAGTTCTTAATAGATTTTTGACTATTTCTAAGCATTTGGGTTTTATCCCGTGCACATTACAAATATCACCTTCCAGTGTGTCTGTCTTTTGCTGTTTCTTTTTTCTTACAGTTTTACTGATGTGTGTGACTTAATGTGTCTACTGATTTTTTGTCTGTTTCACAGACTATGAAGCCTAACATATCCAAAACAATTTATCTCTCTTGTTATACTTGGAATATCTGTGTCCTCCCTCTCTCTATATATACCCTAGTCTCCCTTCCCCTTTTTCTCCCTCCCTCCCTTTCTCTTTCTCTCTCCCTGCATACATTAATTTACCAATCACCACACTTTCTAACTCATAATCATATTTCAAATATGTAAATCCTTTATGTCACAATAAATATCAGTAACGTCCACCACCTTCACTCCACTGGAATACTGCAACAGCCTTTAAATTCTTTCGCTTTCTACTGGTCTTTCCTTTCTTAAAACAAACGATAAGTTCTCCAGACAGAGATGCAAATCATGCTACATCCCTTCTTTGAATTGTTCTATTTCTTCTTTTGAATTTAGGAAAGAGTTCAAGATATTTATTTAAAAGTCTTTTAACAAAATTACTCTGTAATCCTTTCCTGCGTCGTCTCTCATCTTTAACTTCTCACACATTCTGCCTATAGCAGATTTTCCAGCAGATGTTTTGGTGTAGCATGTTCTTTCTTATATCCTAGACTTCAGACACGCTGTTCTCTCTTCCTGGACTCCTCTTCAACTTGCTCCATCTGACTAACTCATAATCATTCGGGTTTTAATATGTATGAGTATCCCTTCCTTGGACAGGTTTTTCTTAAAGTCTAGGTGGATCACCTGTAGATATACCCATAATGTGTAAGTATCCCATCGTTACATTAACCAAATCTATTTTTAATTTCTTATTTGTTTTCTTTAACTGTGAACTATATGAGATCAGAAATCATGACTGCCTTGTTTAACACACAAAAGTTCCCGATAGATTAAAATTTTACTGTATATTATGTATTTAATAACTGAATATAATACTTTTTTGAAATATTATGAAATCATTTTGGAAGTAGAAATTTTTCCACTAAGTAATAATAAATAACAAACTTCTCAATATATTTCATTAAAACTTTCACATATAATTATTACTTAGGTAACAAGAATCTATATTTATATATTAAGATCGAAGATCAATTTCCTGATATAAAACCAGTCCTGTCAGTTTTGTTCTTAAGTAATATACGGTTGCATCACTATTAGAATGGTTTCTGTGTTTTTTGAGTAATCAGCCCGAAGTATCATTAAACAAGTCATTCTTTTTCTAAACAGCTAATGGTCACAAAGTATATGGAGGAGTGTGTGTGAGTGTGTGTCTGTAATGGTTCAGTGGATAAAATTTAGAGTTTTAGAGCTCTCGTAAACTAATGTTACTCTTAAAACCAAATATATCTGTTAATTTATTAAATGACTAATATCTCATTTTAAGAGCTTAGTACTGTGACTGGTATTGTTTCTGGCATTTTAGCTCTCCTAGTCACTCCTCTCTATACCCTATGAGATGGCTAATAAGATTTATTTTTCTTTTTTATTATTTTTTCTTTTTTATTATTTTTTCTCTAAACTGAAGTTTAGAGAGGTAATATTAATCTGCCCATGGTCACACATATAATAAGTAATATGGTTCAGGAAGGGCAATTAACTCTGTTGAATATAAAATTCAATGCTTTTAATTTGAAATTAAATTAAACTAGCATTTTAAAAATAGAATTTTTTGAAGTGGAGGGGGAAATTCTAACTTCTTTGGAAAAGCCAAGGTTTTAAAATTTATAGTAATGATCATTGTAGCCTAATCATAAATGTAAAATTTGGCTGAATTGGTACACTATTTTAAGTTTGAATGCTAATAGCTAATTCCTTAAAATAACTTACAACAAAAAGAATGTGGATTTTTAAACCTCACAGATACATGAATGCCCAGGTTAAACACAAATCCACAAATTCTGAGAGTTCCTTATTGAGATCTCAAAACAGAGGAGGAATTGCGATATTATAAAAATCTAATATCTGTTAGAAATTAATTGTTAGATGACATTTAATGCATATAACATCTCTATAGACAGTATAACTTATTCTCTTTTCAAGTGAAATACATAGATTATAGAAGATTTAAACAATGTAAGCATGATCATGCAATAACAACATTTTTCAAATTTGAACCTCAGGTTATGATACTGTCAAGTCTAGTTTCTTTCCATTACACCAGGCATCTTTACATAAAATTGGTGAAGATAATCATGGGAAATTTTTATCTTACAATGTAGCCTACACCAACATTAAGGAAATAACAAATACCGCATAAATAATTATGATTGCCAATAACTAATTATGTGATCTTCAGTAATTTCCTTTTTAGCTCTGGTTTTGATATCTGAGAAATGAAGTGTCCGGTTTCTATTCTGGCTTGGATGACATAGTTTATAAGCCATCAAAATAATTATGAATGAATAGTGACAATTTAGCTTATATATTGTTGAAGACTGAATTCCAACTTTCAGTTTAAAAACAATTCTCTATAAATGTTTCTATTGCTGTCTATTCCTTGATTCTCTTTCTCTCTCTGATTTTATTATTCTCTACTTTGCTCTCCTGTGCTACTGAAATCTGACAGCTTAATGTCATTATATAGTTATTTATTTTTTGACCTCCAGTCAGAAACTATTTCTCTCAAAACTCTTTGTTATGTCTATATGGTGAGAACTTGACATTTTAATTTATCTAAATGTTGAATCAATGTATGTTGATAGAGGTCCAAAGGTGCCTCCATTATAGCAATCAATCAACAAGTAAATGATGTAACTGAGAGAGCCACCATTCAATAAATCACATCCATCATGTATTACTGGGTATCTGCTACATCTTTCTTGGAGTTAAATACAGTTATTCTACTTAGGGAAACTACCTGTTTATTTTATTATGTGCATGGAGCCTAAAAATTTTAAAAGCATTTTAAAGTTTTTTTAAATGTATTTTTCACAAAGAATTATTAAAATATAGTTTATGATAGGTAAAAAAAAAATTATTTAGCATATACAGAACTAATTGTTAGCCATATCAAATATAAGCCTAATCAAGATGATTTTTTTATGAAATGAATTAAATTTGGATTGCAGGCTGCACACTATTTATTTTAAATCTACATATTCAAAATCTGCATATATTGCATTATATAAACATAAACTTTTTAACTATTATTTACTGAAAAAGTCAAATATTTTATTTTTTGTTTAATATTGAATCATTTATATATATCCATGCAGATAAAAACAGAGTACTTATGTCTAAACTTTGATTGACTAACAGATATTTATTTTTGTATGTTTCTTGCTATCAATGTGAACCATGTTCTTATGAAATATCTATTTATTAAGAATGATAAAAGTAAATGATTCAATATTCTTTGTAAAAAACTGCTTTCCTTTCTTCCTCGCTAATGATCTATGATGATGCTAAGAGAATCCCATTTTACAAACCTATCTCAATTTTGCTTTTAAAAAAATTCTGTAACTGAATTTCTCAGAACTCTGTTACTATGGAAATTCTCCTTTTTAAAAAATTCTAAGTCATGCCAGATACAGCTACTTATCACATTTTCTATGGAAATGGAAGCAGAATTAGCAGTATTTTTCAGTATCAGGCACAATTTGAACACATTACTGTTCTAACATCCAGTGATGGATGAACGCATGCTACTTTTCTGAAACAATTTTTATTTTCAAATGCTATAAATGTACATTTGTAGAATGCCCAGAAATATGTTCCACATTTTCATATGTACTAGTTTTTAATAATACAAGAAGTAAATATGGAAAGTAGAATAAAAATGACATGAAAATACAAAGTAGAGTAGATTAGGACTGTCCTGTTCTTTGAATCCATTATGCATTTACTATGGTGGATGAACTTTATTTAGAAGGATTTCTATTTTTGTGCAGGCACTTAGATTAGCCTCTGTGTGTGTGTGCATGAGTGTGTTTATTTTTTATTTTTTTTTTAAATTAAAAACAGTCTTCTATCAATCCCTATTGTTATTAAAGAGATTTTTCATCCATCAGAGTCAATAGATTTTTGTCTATTAGTCACTATAAAATTACCTGTAAGAGTATTGAAATGCACATATGTGCACACTTACATGTGCAATAAAATCTTCTTTTCTTGGACCTAACTGTTAAGTAAGGGCATGTTTGATTTGTCGTATTTTTTAGAATTATTTGTAAATGTTTTTTGAAACCTGGACATGATGTATTTGGCAAATGATTCAGAGATTAATAGGCCTTTATTGTGAAGTTTTATGTTTATCTGGCTAGATGTTGTATTTACTGTTTGCCATAGAAATAGACATTAGTAACTAAAATTTCTTCTAGTGTTCTTGTTTTTGTATTGTCTGTTGTCTTCAGGTTTCCCTAGGGACTCCTTCCTAAAATGGGGTCCAAACCTTGCAGGTTTTTTTTGTTTGTTTTTTGTTTTTTGTTTTTTTGTTGTTGTTGTTTTAGCTACAACCAGCTGTTATTTTACAAGGGACTGATTGATATACAGTAACATTGGGTGTAAGGGAAATGTTCTATATTCCTGTGATTAAGAATATCAGTCTTTGGTAAGCCTGTGTCCTGAGCTGTGATTGTTACAAGTACTTCTCAGCTTTCCCACCCTCACTTAGGTGAGACAGGAAGACTATAGAAGGGTATAGTCAGGTTTTTCTCTTCTTCCAGTTTAAAGACTGCGTGGAGTTAGGTAGAATATTTCCCTTCCTCTAAGTCAGTCAGAGTCCCATAAAACTGATACCTGTAGAAATAGTACTGATAAAAACCAAGTCTGGTAAAATAATTTCCCTTGAGATCAGGTTATTGTTAAGGAGAACAGATTGCTCTGGGATTTTAAAAAAATTATTACTCCCTTCTTTCACTTCCAGAAATACAAGGGAATTTTTCTTCACTCTTTATTATGAGAACTTGGTGGTTCTCTTGAAGGTAAAACTCATGAAAGTATGGAGCCTCTCTTAAGACTGTACCACCAGTTTTTAACTCTCAATCGAGTCTACTCTGAGCCTCTGGAAACTTATACATTATAATTTAAGTGTTCTTAGCAGTATTGAGTCCAGCACTGGGCTTCTGCTGTGGCTTTTATCTCCTAGTAAGCTGTAATTTTTGCTCTCTGCCTCTTTTTCCATTCTTTTGGGAAATGTTCTGCTTTGTATTTCAATTCTCAAATAGATATTAGAAGAATTGTATACTTCATAACTTTTTTGTTGTTAGTGACAACTTCCAAGCTTTTTACACGTAGGACAAGAACCAGAAATTGGCATTGGGGTATTTAAGTCTGAGATTCTGAGAAAAGTTTATAGATTATAAATATAACCATGAGGCTCTATAGCAGCAAACATTCAAAGTTAATAGAGCAGAAAGTGGAGAAGATAGAGAAGACTGAAGACTTGGCCTGGGGTCATTGAAAGTGATTAAGCAAACAGGACACAGATGGAAATAGGAGTCGGGACCATAATCAAGAGTGAGTATTAAGTCCTAGAAGCAATGTGAAAAAAATATTTCAAGAACACTGGGGTTTGATAGTATTGAATGTCGCTGACAGGTCAACTAAAAGGAGTTAGAGAAGTGGATATTGACTTAAGTAACATGACATCCATATTGATCTTGAAAAATTCAGTGTCATAATGGTTTTAAATCATAACTGCAGTAAATTCAAGGGGGGAATTTGATTGTAAAATCGAAAACAGAAAATGATGTCCAGGATTTTTACAACCTTTATGACAGACAAGCACTTCTCTGAGTGAATTATATAATAGTGCCAATTGGAAGGCATGGAATGTTGTGGATGAATTTTTTTCATGCTTAATTTCTAGAAAATAAAGAATATATGCTTAGATTGAGTTATTCCAAAACAGACTGTAAAATACGGTTATTTTTAACATGATTTATTAGAAATCTTCCCTGAGAAAACTGGTAAAGATATGGGAATATGTGACTCAGAGGCAAGATGACTGAGAATTGTCAAGGAAAGTCCTAAAGAGGGCAACTCTAGTACAAACTTGCAGAGGAATTGTGGGTACAGTTGTTCTACTGATTGGAGGTTTTCAAAAATTGAAAAACTGTAGGAATCAGTGTAACACAGAGAGTGAGTTACAACGTACTGATGGTAGGAGGATGGGGTGCTTAAATTAAGCACATCGAAATGTCCTCATTATTGTAATGGCCAGATCTAGGGAATAACGAGACAAGTGATGGTATACATTATGGAGGCATATAAGAATATTGGAAGGAGAGATATAATAGTGTTGGAAGAAACATCTACATGAATATTGGTATAGCCAATAATTATGACAGATATACATATGGAAGAAAAACTAGCCACCAATTGATGAGAATGCATAGGAAACATTTTTTTTTTTTTTTTAGTCATGCTCAAATCAGAGCAAGAATAAAAGAAACTTTCAGGAAAAATGGTTGTGGTCACAACCATTTAACACAGTACTTGCTGAATATTGTGTTAAAGTGGGTGCTATGAAACAGTTTCAAGAACTGTGATTGATGAGAAATGGGATGAGAAAAGCGTTATAGTCTGGGGCATAAGAGATGAAAGTCTTGGCATCATGTAGTGATTGCCGTAAACAGATATGATGGCATAATATGATTTGTGACACAAACCTAGAATGGGCTTTACAGGGAGTTAGAACATAACCAGGTGTTTGCAAACATAATTTGAAATTAATCCCTAAATTTTTGTGGGAGCAATTTACAGTGATTCACACATGCAGTTACCTAAAATACAACTTTGTTTATTGACAATTCTTTTAGAGCCTAATTTCCTCCTATTTTATTTGTAGAGAAGAGAAAGAAGTAAACTACTAACACTTAAGATGAAGTTTTCATATCCTTGGAAGCTGTTTGTTGTTGAGGGTGAGTCCTAGAAATACATCTAATAGACCCAAATGCTGATTTTGAAGGTAAGGTAATTTTAAAAATTTAGTAGATATTTTTATTTATTTCTTATCATTTTATTAACATTCTTTCGAAGCCATTTAAAAGTAGAATAAAGTAAATCATTCATTGATTTTCATTGATTATAAATGATATATTTGCTCTTAAGACTATAACTTAGCAGCTTTCATTGTGATTATTATTTCTAAGCTATTTATTTTATGCGGAAGTACTAAGTAAATCATTCACAAAGATGTCTTTATTAAACAAAATGAAATAAATTTGCATAATATTTAATCTGTAGCAAAACAAATTGCTAAGAATTGGGATGTAAATTCAAATAGATTACACACTATGTTAAATATTACAATTAAAGACTCAATTATGAAGTGATCCATTGGTTAAACTGTATACATTTTTAGTAAGGTATCACTTGACATTTTAACTCATATATTACTAATTTCAAATTCTCAAGAATTTCCTGAAAACATTATAATAAAGCTCAAGCATTTATTTTAATATAAACTCTTTAATTAGTACAATAATAATTTTAGAAATGATAAATACTTTGAGTTAACATTTGCAACATTAATTCATTAGTACATTAATTAGCTCATTCTGTCAATCATACTATTTTTGATGGGTGTCTATTTTGAGAGTTTTTTTGTTTGTTTAGGAATTTAGACTTGGCTTTGGCCATTACCTTAAGGCTCTGTGATGTAAAATGTATATATTATGGTCAAAAAAGTCATTTTCATTAGTCTTCTATATTTCCTGCACTCTTAACTGAAAATCTTAGGAAATGTGAAGCTTTGATTTTAATTACAGAATATTGATCCTAGCTAAATAGGAAATATGGTGTAATGTAAAGTCTGACTATGATATTTATCATCAAAACATCTCAATTGTTATTTTAACACATTTGAAGTGTAAAAATGATATGTAAATGTGTGTGTGTGCATGCATGTGTGCATGTGTATTTAATTTTATCTCATTCTTACAGGCACATAAAATCATTGCCTCAGGAAATCATTTTTTATTTTACAGACTTCTGTTACTTATTAACCTTAATAGAAATGTTTTTTAGTAAAATAATGAGAGCTTTTTGATATTTTTATACCAAATGAGCAATGTTTGATCCTTTCTTGGTGTATGTATTCACTAATTGGGAGAACTGAAAGAATTAATGAAATAAGTAAAACTGGAATCCCTTTAAATATATTTACTGACCATTTAACAAGTGAGTCTGAAGTTATATGATCAAATAAACTAAATTGTAATCTGTAGATTCTGCTTTGTTTCAATTTATAATCTTACATCTAACACACCATGTGAATGTAAAAGAATATGTGGCAACAACCTTTATTGACTCCTTTTAATCCAAATAAATATCACCAGTAAGGTCAATTGCGCACCAGCAATAACTGTCAAAGCAAAGTGATATCTCATTTACCTTGACCTATTGTACTTCAATTTATCAAAAAGAAACAGTTCCTGTAATAGCTTAGAGAATATAATTTGTTGAATACAAAATTATTAATAGGCTTTATCAATGTCGTCTTATCATTATAAACACATTTCAGGTAAATAAATGGGTCAATGCATACACCAAAGTTAAAAATGTATGAGGTATAACCACTTATTTTTTAATTGTACAGAGAATTATTTGACAAAGGAGAAAAAAAATTAAAAAGACCAAAATGTATATATATTTATCTCACAGCAAAATAAAATGATACCAAAATCAAAAAGTAAGCTTAATTATTGATAGCATTTATGTTTTCTTTGGAACAAACCTAGAAATTAATACATATTTTCTATTAAGTTTTGACTTGTATATAATTTTTTGAAAAATTCTTGGTTTCCTTAATAACTACAATTTTTCTAAAAAATTCTCTGTTTACATCATTTTCTTCTTATATTAGGGTATAGTGTAGAAAAATATTTTAAAATAATTCACAATGTAGAAAAATATTTTAAAATACTGCACAATTAAGTTGAATGACCTAATAAGCAGACCACCCAAAATTTCAAATAAAAAAATTAAAATATGTTGACTTTATTTTTAAATATATTCTGGCTAATAATATAGAAATTTCTGAATTAATTTAGTAAGACCACTGGGACAAGTTCTCAGTTTGACATTCTGATGAGTCAGAAGTATCTTTAACTTACTTATTCTATTGCATAATTTAGACCCTACCTCATTAATATCACAAGAAAGAGTAAAATTAGGAATAGGAGAGAAAAATTAAGTGAATTATTAAAAATTTTAACTCATTTCTTACTTTTTTCAAAATATTTCAAGATGATAAGATTTTTCTACTCATCAGTATCAAGGAAAAACAAACAATAGTCAAATAAGATAAACATTTACATATTAGCCTGACAAAAAGTAATGAGAATAACACTGATGACTGAGAGGAATTATTTCATAGAAGAATGGAGAAGTAAAAGAGTACAAACTTCCCTAAAAATAACAAAAGCCGGCCTTATCTTTGCTTCTGGAAATTCGTCTTACCATAGGAGGGTAAGAAATTTTCATTCTTAGTATTGTTAATAGAGATAAAACCTAAGGGTAAAAATCTTCAAATAGCACAATAGTTCACTAAATTATTTTACATTCACACTGTGGAATATTGTGTAAATATATTTTTAAAAAGTATGATTTAGAGCTATTCCTATTCCTTTTACTTACAAAGATATCCAGTAGGTATTGTTAAGAGAAAATTTTGATGAAGGAAAAAAGTGCATAATATCACATTATACACAAAAGTTGAAATAGGTAATATTCCTAAATGTAAGATTTAAAATAATAAAACAAGAATAAAACAAGATTTGTGTTCTTGAGTTAGAAAATATTTCTTAGATATAAAACACTGTCCATTAAAATATTGGTAAAATGGAACAAAAGGAAAAATTTTTCTCTTTGAAAGGCACCATTAAGAATATTAAGACTTCTCGGAGACTTGAAGATAATATTTGCAAATCAATCTCTGATAAACGACTTGTATCCCAGATATATAAAAATAAATCTGCAATTCGAAAAAACAATTCAAAATAAGCAAAATTTTGAATAGATGCTTTACCAAAAATGATGTACATATGGTAAATAAACAAACTAAAAGATAATCAGTATCATTCATTTTATTAAGATGTAAATAAAATCACAATGGCATTATACTACACACCCACTAGAATGTTTATATTCAAAAAGAATGAAAATATTGAGTGTTGGCAAGACGTGGAAAACCTGGTATCCTACTATACCTTAGTGAAAAAATCAAATGGCAAGCCACCATAGGAAAAAGACTTGCAGTTTCTTAAAAAGCTAAGCGTAAAACCCCAAAATTCAATAGTAAGAGTCTACCTAAGAGAAATAAAAACGTACATTCACACAAAGATTTGTACGTGAGTGTCCAAAGCTGTGTTACTAATGATAGCCCAAAACTCTAAACAAAGTAAACATCCATCAAATGGTGAATAGATTTTTAAAAATGTTATACGCATATACAAAGAACTTCTATTTAACAATGAAAAGAAATGAATGACTAATATTTGCAGCAAGATGGATGATCCCTAGACTATTATTATATGAAGGTTTTTATGTTAAAAGATCTAGAAAAAGTAAGACTATAGAGACAGAAAGGAGGTCAGAGATTTCTTGGGTCAGAGAATGAACAAGAATGTTGACTGCAAATGGACATTTAGAAATTTTGTGCAGTGATGGCAGTGTTCTAAGACTGGATTGTGGTAATGGTCACTCAATTGTATAGGTTTACTAAAATTTTCTGAATTATATCTTTTAAAATAGGTGAATTTTATGGTATATAGATTATACTTAAATAAAGTTGTTGAAAAAATTAAAGGTATAATATGATGTACAATATTACTTGCCTTATGAGAGTCAGAAGCTTTTAAAACTCCTGAGAGATCCTTGTAGGAAAAAGCATATTAGATGGTCTAGTCAAGCTATTAGTACCACTGGCATACCAAACTGATTGTAATATATAGTATTCATAAGCCACCACATTCTCTGTATTTTTCATAAAGGGGTATACAGAACATTTACAGTTTTTCACATCTAAAGTTTCTTAAATTCTTTTAATATCTATAACTCTAACCAAAATATTTCATTTACTCCAGATGCCTATTCTTTCTCTCTTTTCTCCATGGTGGTTTTCTTGGTTTTCATCTACTGTGATCAAGTATATACTTGGACTCATTCTCTGAGAGCAACTTTCATCTCAACTATTTTTTTATTAAATCCTAATAAAATTAAGTACAATCAAGAATATGAAGAATCATTTTGAAACCTATTCAAGATTCTCAGCAAATCTTAATCACAGTCCTTCAATGTCTGTATTCAAACATTTTTGATTCCACAAGTCTCAGTCTTCCGAACTCTAGTAGATGATCACTGTAACTTCTGTCCTTTCTTTCTTTTCCTGTCTAAACATATACACCTGACAAAAAAATAAATAAATAAAAGAGAGAGAGAGAGAGAGAGAGAGAATATTTTCCTCTCTCATGGAGATATAATTTAGTTAATTTAACATGGAAAGCTATAACATTCCTATCTGTTCTTTCTAGTGAGGTAAACATTACATTGAAACAGATGTTATGATCAATATGTGATATTAGTCTGCAAATATACAAGTATAAGATAACTTGCAATCCTGAGTAGCCAGCACTTACATAGAAGTTTATATATTGTGTTGTGAACAAGACATTTGCAAATAAATACATATATAATGCATGAATATTTGGGAGTATGGTTAATTATATAATGGGAGAAATTACAAATCATATCTAGCTAGTTGTTTTCATACAGAAATGTATATCAGATCTTTCATTTACTTAACTGAATGTAGAAAACAATGTTCCAATATCAAATGTATTAATTTTTTGCAAGCCAAGCATTTCAGATCTTTTCAAACAGGCTTAGCCTTTGGTTAGTTGCTTACAAAATCTGACAAATTTACACTTGCTTCCAATAGCACACACACACACACACACACACACACACACACACACACAGATACATTAATGTATATATAATTTCAATATATTGTTTTCAAAATTCTTGTTTTGAAATATCTTGTTTTCAAAACATATTCAAAATTTGTTTTCAAGTCCAATGGATTTTTTTGGTAAACTTCTCAATCTTCCATAGTGATTAACCTTTAATACAGCTTCTAAATACTACTTTATGTTAAAAGATCTAGAGTAGCCACTTTAGATAATATTGTCTTAGATATTTTTGTAGGAGCTTTAAACATTTTGAAAAATATTTATTACCAACCTCCTTCTATTTTTAGAAACAAATTGAGTTCCTAAGAATATTATAAAAACAAATTGCCAAGTGACAACTACACTTAAAGATATCTAAGATTTATTTATATCATCATATAAATCATCTTTTAATTACATCCAGTCTCTAACAACAGATTTTCCCCAAATGTGTGTGAGCTAAAAAATATATCCAAAATGCCTAGATTCAGGATCCTGTATACTGTGATCATGTTATTTGCTTTGTAGAAAATTTTAATGGTCCATGACACCTGTCCGAAATTCTTACATATGTTCATAGTGAATAGTTTTGTTGAATAGTTTTGTTGATCATATTCATGGCTCACCACTAGCATGATGATTGCTTAGTAGAACAAATGTTTTGTATCATTTAGGAATTGCATACAACAAATGGAACTGCAATGACTTAACCCAATATAGCTCTTTTAGATCATATAATCAGCAATCCATTGTTAGTTTTAAAATCTGTAGCATAATGTTATTACTATATTAGCCTGCTCCTATCTTTCTTCCTTGCGTCTCTTCTTTTTTCATTTTCTTCCTCTCTTGATTTTCCTTTCCTTTTTCTTTTCTTTTTCTTTTTCTTTCCTTTTTCTTTTCTTCTTTTTCTTCTTTTCTCTTCCTTCCTTCCCTTCCTCCTTCCTTCCTCCCTTCCTCCCTTTCCTCTCCTTTTTCTTCTTCTTCCTTCTTCCTTTTTCCTTTTTCCTTTTCTTCTTCCTTCCTTTTCCTTTTTCCTGTTTTCTTTTTCCGTCTGTCTGGGTCTGTCTGGTCTCCATTCATCCATCCATCCATCCATCCATCCCTCCATCCATCTATCCATCCATCCATCTATCCTTCTTTCCTTCTGGCTATCTATCTCACCTGTCTTTAATATAGATCTTCATCTTCAGTTGCCTCACAATCTAGAGATATGTGATATAGATTTATCTATCTATCTATCTATCTATCTATCATCTATCTATCTATCTATCTAATCTATCTATCTCTATCTCTATATCTATCTCTATCATCTATCTATCATCTATCTATCTATCTATCATCTGTCTATATATCTATCTGTCTCTATATCTATATCTATCACCTATATCTGTCTCTATATCTATATCTATCACCTATATCTATATCTATCACCTATATCTGTTTTTCATATAATAAGAGTATGAAAGTGAATATATTGTGAATATATTTCCTCCAATATATTGTGAGGAAAACAAAGCACCTTGAAACAGTTAATGGATTTTTACTGATTTCTCACTGGCAAAACAGTGAGACCTAGAGTCTAGGAAATTTAGTTGTGTTTTATTCAAATTCAAATACATGCCCTGCCAAATAAAAACAATACTAGATTTTCATTAGTAAGAATGAAGAACAGAATAGATATTGGATAGCAACTATGTGTCTACCCATGTCACAAATCCTAGACCATGACCCTAAATTCTAATTTGCATAAAAATTAGAATCTTAATGCCTGGGTCTCTGTGTAACATTTAAAACAAAGAAAACAAAACAAAGCCATCAGACTCCAGAATCCTTGAATGATGATTAGTTTAGCTGTCTAGCGCATGATGGTAACCAGTAATTTTTTTAGATTGACCTATGCTCAATTTTTTCCACTTATAGTATCTGCTAAAACACACACACACACACACACACACCCCTCCTCATCCAAATTTCTGCCACAAGACTATGATGATAATTTATTTTCCCTCTTTCTCTGTTTTATCATACATTCCCACTGACTGAGACCCTTTCTGCTTTATGTAGTCTCATGGAAAGTGTAGCTGGACCTCTCACTCTGACAGTTTCTCCTTGTAAGGAAAAGCATCCAGAGATTATTATACATATAATTCTTCTCTTAAAAATTGTCATTTTGTTTTAACTTTCATCTCAATAAATTTATAGAAGTTTATTGTTGGATTTTAGCTATCTTCGGTCTCCCTTTAATGACACTGCTAATAAAAACATGGAAAGAACCTCGGATGTTTGAAAGAGATTTTCAGATTATTACATTTGCTGAAATAGTCTCTTTATTTGACAGGGTCTGTGTACAATCATTTATTGAGAATATTGGAACTTAAGAAAAAATTAATTTGCAGCATGGGGTGGCATGAAGGAAATACAGCTTAGTATTTGCTAGCTAGAGAATACATTTAACTTTCCAATATGGAAATAGAATTCTTTTTGGAAGAATCATAGCAATTTTTCTGTGAATTATCTCCCAAGATAGGGATATATCTGCTTCTTTAAATATGAATTATGATCATTGTCAACATATTTATAATTATAAATTTCATGATTAAATCAATAATGCTTGTGGAAACATAGTTGCTGAAATTCCTCATAGCTTTGCAAGTGACCTGCATGATTACTTTTGTAACAGATTTTTCTATTTTTTTTTAAATTTACTATCATTTTCTTAACGCTATCTTTATGAAAGTGCTATAATACTGGAAAAAGTCTACTAATTTTTTGTTGGTACTAATATAAAATATATATGATTATACTATGTATTTTTTATCTAAGTATATATCTCCACTTTGAGTTTTCAGTTCTTATTTCTTTGCTCCATATTCTTTGTCAATATCTATTTCGATTTTTTCGCTTGATGGAGTTTGATTTATTCTGTATATACAACCTTTCTGAAAATGGGCAGAAAAAGTACATATGTAATTATGAGTATATATATATATATATATATATATATATATTACTTTGTGTTCTTAAATTAAATATGCACTAATGCCTATTCATTAACTTTTATGTAAATTGGAATATATGTTTAATAAAGATAATCCAATATATTATAATATGGTTAAATGTACTATTATTTTTTATTTATTTATTTTGATTTTTAATGTAATTTTATTAATTTCAAGTATACAGTACATTGTTTAGATATTTATATAGTTTATAAAATGATCCCCCTAATTGCTCTTTCTCTCCTCTGGCTCTCTACTTAGCCATTATATTAATGCTGACTGCATTCCCTATGCCATGCTCCCATCCCCATGACCATGTATCAACTACTAATTTGTACTTTTTTAACCATTCACCCCATTCACCCAGCCCCTCAAACTCTCTCCCCTCTGGACATCTCTAGATTGTCCTCTATATTTATGAGTCTATTTTTGATTAGTTTATTCTTTTTGTTCCTTAGATTCTGCATATAAGTGAAATCATATGGTATTTATCTCTCTCTGTCTGACTTCTTTCACTCAGGATAATAACCTCTATCGAGGTCCATCCATGTCATTGGAAATGTTAAGATTTCATTTTTTTAATGGCTAAGTAATATTCCATTGTATATATGAACCATAACTTCTTTATCCAATCGTCTGTTGATGGGCATTTAGATTGCTTCCATATCTTGGCTGTTTTAAATTGTGCTGTCATGAACATAGGGGTGCATAGATCTTTACGAATTATTGTTTTGGTTTTCTTTGGCTAAATACCTAGAAGTACAATTGCTGGGTCAAAAGATATATCCATTTTTAATATTTTAAAGAACCTCCATACTGTTTTCCATAGTAGTTGTACCAATTTGTAATCCCATCAACAGTGTATGAGGGTTCCCTTTTCTCCATAACCTTGCTAACACTTGTTCTTTGATTTATTGATGATGGCTATTCTGACAGGTGTGAGGTGATAGCTCTTTGTGTTTTTTTTATTTAATTTTTAAATTATTTTTTAGTATTATTTTATTATTTCCAAGTATTCATTACATTGGTTGGACATTTATATAGTTTATAAAATGATCCCCTACATTTCTGATGATTAGTAACCTTGAGCATCTTTTCATATGTCTATAGGACATCTGTACTTTTTTGGAAAAATATCTGTTCAGGTCTTCTGCCCATTTTTGAATTGGATTTTTGTTTTTGTTATTGAGTTGTATGAGTTCTTTATATATTTTGGATATTAATCTCTTATCAGATGTATCACAAGCAAATATCTTCTCCTAATCAGTCAGTTGTCTTTTTGTTTTGCTGTACAAAACCTTTTTAGTTTGATGAAGTCCCATTTTTTTGTTGTTTGTTTGTTTCCCTTGCCCAAGGAGATATATCCAAAAAGAAATGACTGTTAGTAATATCGGAGAGTTTACTGTCTATGTTTTCTTCTAGAAATTTTATGTTTTGGGTCTTACATTTAAGTCTTTAATTCAGTTTGAGTCTATTCTTGTATATGGTGTATAAGAAGGTGGTCCAGTTTCTCTTTTTTTTGCATGTGTCTGTCCAATTTTCCCAACACCATTTATTGAAGAGATTGTCTTTACCCCATTGTATATTTTTGCCTCCTTTGTTATATATTAAAAGTGAGTGTATAAGCATGGATTTATCTTTGGGCTCTCTATTCTGTTCATTGATCAATATATCTGTTTTTATGCCAGTACAATGCTGTTTTGATTCATGTACCCTTGTAGTACAATTTTATATCAGGTAGTGTAATATCTGCAACTTTATTCTTCTTTCTCAAGATTGCCATGGCTATCCAGGGACTTTTATGGTTCTATATAAATTTTAGGATTATTTGTTCTAGAAAAATGTCCTTGGTATTTTGATAGGGATTGCATTGAATCTATAGATTGCTTTGAGTAGTATGGCCATTTTAATGATGATTCTTTCTACCCATGAGTACAGTATATGCTTCCATTTATTTGTATCTTCTTTACTTTCTTTTTCAATGACTTATGATTTTCTGAGACCAGGTCTTTTATCTCCTTGGTTAATTTGATTCTCAGGTATTTTATTGTTTTTGATGCAATTGTAAATGGGATTGTTTTCTCAAAGTCTCCTTCCAAAAGTTTGTCATCGGTGTATAAAATTCCACTGACTTCTAAATATTAATTTTGTATCCTGCTACTTCACTGAATTCATTGATCAGTTCTAACAGTTTTTGGGTGGAATCTTTAGAGTTTTCTCTATATAATATCAGGTCATCAGCAAACTATGAGAGTTTTACTTCTTCCTTTCCAATTCAGATACTCTTTATTTCTCGTTTTTGTCTTATTGCTGTGGCTAAGACTTCCAATACAGTGTTGAAAAGGAGTGGTGAAAGTGGCCATCCTTGTCTTGTTCCTGATCTTAAGGGAAATACTTTTAGCTTTTCCCCATTGAGTATGATATTAGCCATAGGTTTGTAGTATATGGCCTTTATTACGTTGAGGTATGTTCCCTCTATTGCTACTTTGCTGAGAGTTTTTATAATAAATAGATGATGGATTTCATTGAACGCTTTTTACGCATCTATTGAAATGATCATAAAGTTTTTATCTTTCAATTTGCTAATATAGTGTATCATATTAATTGATTTACAGATATCGTACCAACCTTGCATCCCAGGAATAAATCCAACTTGATCATGATGTATGATATGTATTTAAAGTATTGCTGAATTCAGTTTGCTAATATTTTGTTGAGGATTTTTACATCAATGTTCATAAGAGATATCAGCCTATAGTTTTATTTTTTTTGTAATGTCTTTGTCTGGCTTTGGAATCAAGGTAATGGTGGCCTCATAAAAGGAGTTAAGGAAACTTCCCTCTTCCTGAATTTTTAGGAATAGTTTTAGAAGTATATGTGTTAATTTTTCTTTAAATGCTCGGTAAAATTTGCCTATGAAGCCATATGGTCCAAGACTTTTGTTTTGGGGAAGGTTTTTTATTACTGATTCTATTTCATTGGTGGTAATTGGTTGGTTCAGATTTTCTGTTTCTTCTCAACTCAGTCTTGAGAGATTATATGTTTCTAGGAATGTATTTAGTGCCAGCCTCCAGATGCGTTGGTTTTGTGGCCCCTTGAGAGGGCTTCCAAGTAGGCCAAGGTTACCTGCTGCCTTTGATTGCTCAGGGCTACCTCGTGGGAGCTATAGAGAGATCCGCAGATGGTTGTTGCCTCTGTTGGATCTATAGGTAAGTGGATAAGACAACTCTGTAGGCAACTGTCCAATTATCACCCACCTCTGACCTAGGGCGGTTTAGCAGAGGGACCAGTGCTCCTCTAGATATGACACTGCCTGTCAGTTGCCTGTAAGTCTCTGACACTGGAAGAGTCTCTGGGTGATATGCATGTTGGGTGGTGCAGGGACCCCTGGAGTCTCCTGGATCTGCTGAGTAAATTTTCCCCTGCCACTGCAGTGTCAGTTTACATGCCAATACTGTCTCTGTGGCTCCCTGTACAAGTTTCCAATCATAGCAAGGTCAGCCGCTGCCCACCTCAGGCCTGCAAACACCTAAGATCTGTATAATAATTACAAAAGCTCGTGGGTATGAGTTTGTGGCCCGCCACAGAGTGCTTCTCCTGGTTAAATGGGTTTCACGTGGGCCGCACAAACTGAGTGCTGTTTGCTGTTGAATTTGTGACCTAAGGAAAGCATAGGATGAGACTGGGTTACCTGGAAGCAGGCTTGCCACAGGTAATTTGTGGATTAGGTGTGGAATCGTCTCAGTGAAGCACAGGGCCATCAGACCTACACAGCACCAGATTTGCTGCCAGCTCCTGGACTGCGGGCTCCCACCAAAGTCAGATATCACTATGCGACTCACTGTCATCTGTGATAGCCCCACAAAACCCCTGGGATCTGCCCAAGCGATACTGTACCTCATGCTGGCAGCAGTGATCTTCCTGTCACTGTATTCCTTGAACTTTGCTCATTTCACTGGCTGAGATTTGCTGACTGTGCAGAATATGCCACCCTAGAGCAGAGGCAGCTGCCTATCAACGTGCCATGGGCACTTTGTATATTGGATAGGGCAGGGTCTCAGGGAGTCAAGGATTGTCAGGGCAATAGCCTCAGTTATCTGCAGTTTCTGTGTCTGCACATTCCTACAGTAGTCACAGATCACAGGGAGACAAGTTGCTGTCTGGAGTGTTCTCACAGACCCCTGCTATCCCTCTAAGAGATATTGCAGCTCTTACAGGCAGCAGTGGTCTGCCCACAACTATTTTCCCCAGAAATGCACTCACTGCGCTAGCCAAGTTCTCTTGCCTACACAGAATGCACAACCCCAGAGCCAAACAGGGCACTGGAGGCTGCCTGTCAATAGGCTACAGACACATTGTGGCTTGGGGAAGCAGGATCTCAGGGTGACAAAAGCCATAAAGCCAATACAGCCTCAATTTTGCTGCAACTTCTGTGCCTGGGAGTTCCCACTGTAGTCACAAATCTCAGTGAGACCAGCTGCCATCTGGGGCAGTCCCACAGACCCCTTAGGTCCCCTCACATGATATTGTGATTCTTGCAGGCAGCAAAGGTCTGCCTCCCACTGATTTCTGTGCAGTGCTGGACCTGTCCTAGCCAAAGTTTGTTGTCTGTGTAAACTGAGAGACCCAGGGAAGAGGTGGGGCTGTGGAGGTTGACTGTCAATGGGCCGCCTGGGACAATTTGTGGGTAGGGTGGAGCAGGCTGATCCCCTCTGACCAGCACTTCTTAATGGCCCTGTGGAAGGGGTCAGCATAGTCAAATGGGCATGGTCTGTAAATTGCCCAGTAGAACGGGGGCAGACTAAGTAAGGCATAATTGTGGCTGCCAGTCCAGCCCTCATTCTGGTGCCAGGTTATGCAGTCTTTCTCGGTATAAATCTTGTGTGAGCCTCTGACCCACCACTGGTGTCCTGGCTAAGTGTCCACAGGTCAGAGAGCTTGTGCGTGGACCCTCCAAAGGGGCATCTAGAGTTCCAGTCTCCTGTCTCATTCAGCAGGCCAGAGGCCCACTGGTTTTTACAGTTTTGGGGAACTCCTCTTCCCTGGTCTGGGGAGCCCCCAAATGAGGCCAGGATACCCCTCTCCTTGAGGGGAACCTCTGCAGCTTTGCTCTCCCTCTCAGTGATCCTCCACCACCCATGGGTGTGGGTCCAGCCCAATTCATGATCTTGTCCCTCCTACTGGCTTTGATGTGGCTTTTTCATTATATTATCAGATGTACTTTATATTATCAGCTAGACTTGAAGTGATTCTCCACATTGATTATTTTATAAATTGGTTGTAATTTCATTGTGGATGTGGGAGGAGACGAACCTTGCTTTTACCTTGTCCATCATCTTCCTCTCAAAAACTGTACTATAATGTTTTAAAATATTTAAATAATCTCACAAGATTTAAATTCTTTATAAAACAGTATTTTTATTTTGTAAATACAAAAATAAATTCTTTATTTTTGCTTATGTTCTTATACCAGCTAATATTAAAGAACTAAGGATTAAATTAAAATCTGATAACCCAAAGACTATTTTATAAAGTTGATATAATATTCGAGTATGAATTTTTATTATTTCAAGTTAAAATAGAATTAAGATAGATGAGATTCTCATTTTCTAATAGATTAATTCATTTTTAGGCAAATTATATAATTCATGTGTCATAAAATTTTATTATCATTTTACATATTTTCTAAAATTATTCAATTTTACAAAACATTTTATAGGTCATGTGACTGATATTGAAGACTAACCAGAGGCAAAATTCATTTCTTTTTGTATTAACCATGTACTGTCAGACTTTACACCTGTATCATCCATATCAGATAAGATTTAGGATCCTGTATACTGTAATCATGTTATTTGGTTTGTACAATATTTCTAATGGTTCATATTGATATCATATTTCAAATTAAGATCCTTATCCCAGTATGCAAAACCATCATCCTCCTGTTTATAGTCTTAAGTGAAAGCTTAAATTAAAACAAAAGTTATTAAGGTATTATACTATCATAGAAATTTAAGCCCTTAACAGTGAGAGAAGGGAAAAGAGAAAGACTATAAACCAAAAAAAATGATAACTTTTTGAAAATATCAAGTTGATGATAAATTAGTGTGACTTGATTGTTAATACTTCTGGAATTTTTTCTGGAAAACAATATAGAACTCATATCACAGCTTGCAGTTATCCCAACCGAGATGGTGTATTTATTTACCAGCCTTCATCAGTGCTTTGTTGAACTTTGCTTTGGGGAAAGTTCATATGCATATGAAGTATATGCAGCTTTATATGCTGCATCCCAGAGGGTGATGCCATCATAGTGCAGAGTTCCTTAGCTCCGTCTTCAAAAATGTGATTTACTTTATATCGAGGTGGTTGACTCTTTGTCATTGGCATAGAAATACAAGAAAATCAATTTCTATGATCTCACTCTCATACCTCCTTTTCTGTAAAATGAGACCTTTGGACAAAGATAATGCTGTGTTGGATACTGTGCCGACAGATAGTGCTCATGTTCAGTGGTGCTTATGACAGAACTATCACCTTTGGGTCTGCTTGATGCCTTAATGTACCATTTAACCTTCTGATAAATAAAATCGGAAAAAAATATAATTCCTAATAGGCAGCTCAGGATGCATGATCACTTAATATTCCACTATTATCTCATCAAACTGTATCTGGAATTGTCAGACATATCATATGTATTTTTTAGCAGAGTGTATTTCTCTGCTGCAGAAGTGATGATAATGTTGCTCCAAAACCCTAAGATATATGTAGTAGACTGTTTCCAAATAGCCATGAATAATTTCTGTCTCTTGATAGCCCCAAAGTTGGTTAATGCAATTCCCTTGATATTGGGCTGGATCTTGTGACCCATTTATGATAGATATATCGCATAAAAGTTTATAGGATATAACTTCTGAGATCAAGTTACAAGAAATTCTGGCTTTCATCTTGTGTACTCTCTCTCACACAATTTGTTAGTTAAAGCACAAATATTTGAAGTAATTCTTTACTCAGCAATAGATAACCAAAACAAGTTCTGAATTTTAACTATCCTATTGGTAAATATCACATGATACTTTATCTACCAGAGATGATAACTCTATCACATCTGTGGGATCATAAGACTCAAAGAGCAGTATGGACCTACTATAGTGTCAGGTCTTGCTGTGGGCCCCATTCAAAATTTTAACCTTCCAGATTACTCAATAATAGATAGTACATCTAAGATTGGTTTGTGATATCTCTGAAAGGTGAGAAAGCTCAACAAGTGTTGTGCATCTTTCTTAGCGATGAGATATACAAGATTCAGCAATGTGTCTTTTACCTAAGCAGGTATATCATGATATGCTGCTGATAACAAGGCCTCTAGAAACTTCACCAAATGGCTGATCTCCTAATCTCCACTGATTTATTTTCCCACCTCTGGCCAACATAATTTTTACTAAGGTGTCTTGCTTAATTGCAATTTTTAAATCACCAGTTAATGTTCTCTAACTAACATGATGACCAATTAACACAATGCTATAATTTCAATTCAACATCGTCAAATATACATAATAGTAATATGATCAAGGTTCCTGTGAACCATATTAGGATAGAGAGCTAAACAGCTGACAATCCTAATTTAAGTGAATAAAAGTATACTACTGCCTTTGTCACATGAAAGCCAAATAATTATAATCTTTCTTAATTTTGGGTATAGAAATAAAGCATTGGAAAAATAAATATGCATATATCAGATGTTGGGAATTTGTTGCATTGCTCCAGTAAACTATATTACAACCTCCATGGTAGCTGAGTTTGAGATACAGCCATGGTAGTCCACAGTTATCTGCAATGAAGCAGATGAATTTATAGAGAACAGACAAATAAATTGAACAGGGATGTGATAGGACACAAATTTTATAAATTTCACACCTTTATTGGTGACATTTGCTTCTACAATTCCTTCCATAATGCTCCATTGATTTTTATTTTCTGTTATGGCATGATTAGAAACTTGTGCGCTTCAACTGGTCTTCCTACACAAATCTTCTTTATTCTCTAGATCAGGAGCAAATATCAGGCTTCTACCCACTGCTAATGCTGTATTACAAATTACATATCAATGAACCAGGAAAATAAACACAGGATCCATTTCAACACCCTGTGAAAACTTCATTTATGGTATGATATTCATTAGTTCCCACTCTAATTTTGGCCATATAGTGTTTTGAGTCACAAAACATTCATTTGTGTTAGCTCAGATTTCATGCCTGAGTATGATTCATTAAAAAGTAGGATATCACTTTTTTCCAATTGTGTATTTGCCTTGGAAAACCATTGTCAATATTTTTAAAAAGAATCAGAGAAATAATTAATGCATAGATTTAGGCTGAGTTTCAGGCTTCTTCCTCAAGATAATATTTTTCTTTCAAATATTGAGCTCTGGAACTATGAATGGGTTCTAATGTGGAAAATAAGTGATACACTGAATTTCCATTGTTATAACTAATATCATATTTCTGCTTCTTAGCTATCAAGTTTGTACGATTACATAAATTAAGTAGCACCTTGGTTGGCTTTTATTATACCTCTGAGAAATCATGATCTGTTAGTAATTGCTGCATCTTAATCTTCATTGAGATAATTATCTACCCTGTCTCTGACAGTTATATTTCTCCCTGGCTTTACAAATTATATAATATATTGGAAGATCATGTGGAGCTATTTATACTTATTCCTATACCTATATCTATGAGAAAAAAAAAAAAGGAAGGAAGGAAGGAAAGAGGGAAGAAAGGAAGAAAAAAAAGGGAGAAAGAGAAAGGTAGGGAGAGGTAGGGAAGGAGAAAAAGAATATAAGCAGTTCTAGGATATGAATTTGTGAGTGCTGTATAGGTTAGTGAGACCAAACCTCATGGAAGAAGTGACATCTGAGCAAATATTGAAGAAGAGAAAAAAAAATTGGAAATGTGTCAAGCTGATAATAATTAAATATCTAGAATTAGAGGCTTCCTAACTGAGGAACAGCTAAAGAAAAGGACCCAGTGTAGGAATGTTTTTCACATTTGAAGACTAGCAGGACCAGTATGACCAGAATGAAGTAAACAAGAGAAAGAGTAGTAAAAGTAGATGACAATTTTTGTAGAACTCAGACCCTGTTTTAAGGAATTAGGATTTTATTTTCAACGAAATGCAAAAGCATTGCTGGATTTTAGGTAGAAGAGATAAGAATTATTTTAGGTTTTAAAAGGATCAAGGATCATTGAGTGTTATAATGAGGTAAGAGTATAATTCATTGGATGTTCATTTAGTTAACAGTTAATAATATTTATTAACATCCAAATTATTGACACATATCTCTGACATCACTAGACTTATTGGGATGAGCACTTCGTACAGTCTATAAATGTCTAATCACCATGTTATATACCTAAAACTAATATAATATTATGCCAATTATAATTACAAAATAAATGAATAAATGAATTGATAGGTAGATAGATAGATGATAGATAGATAGATTGAGAACACATAAGTTCCCTTTATCACTCTCCTTGGCCATGATACATGAAATGTGCCACTATGTACTATTTATCTCATTCGCCTTAATGTAATATTCTTCATGATTAAACTCATTATTGAGAGCACTTATATGAGAGAGTATTATATTATTACGTTAGCATTTAATTGTAGTATATATGAATACATAACTTTAATTATTTTAATTCAGCCATTCATGACCTCTGGGATATTTATGCCTGCTAATTTTCAATTCAAACAAGAGAGTCGTACTATGGAATAAATGAGTTAATATATACAAAATTCTTAAAAGAAAGCCTGATACTAGGTACCTAGTCATTGAAAGTTAGCTAATATCGTTTTTGTTATAGTTTTTATTATAAATATATGAAAGTCACTCTTACAATGTATTTTGTCCTCCTCTCATATTATTGTCTGTATTTATTCCCTAAAGATTGGACCCTTAAAGTGTTTGCTTTGGCTATTCCTAAATACTCATTATTTGTATTACTACATAATAGGTTAATTAATTAATTTTATATGAGAACAAACTTAGTAAGAAGTCAAGAAGACATAATTGCATTGCTGATCTCACATTTAACTAGTCATATACTGCTACATCCTTTATTCTGATCTGAAAAGTAGAGTTTATAATACATCATTGTCTGATTTTACATATGTAAGAATGTGTGTCTTGTGTGAAGTATTATGTAGGATATGACATGATATAAAAATGAAAGCTATTATATATTTTAACAATTTTTGGGAGGGGGGAGGGAAAATTGTTCCGTAGTAATTTTGCATAAATTCAGTGAATAAGTCTACAAGATTTTTGAAAAGTATGTTATTCAAAACTTAATCTTTATTGTGTTTTAATTTTTTAAAGTGAGAGAATGTTGCTTTCTTTCATAAATCTTAAGGATGTTTCTATATCAGGTATACTTTTTAATATTTCAGTTCTACCCTTCTTTCTTCTTAAATAATGTATTCTTTCTTTGAATTTTGAGCAATACTAAGAAGTTGAAAACAACCTAAATATTAAATAATAAAAAAATTAAAATAATTTACAAATTCGACAATATATAATGGAATATAATGTTATTTTTTATTATATTTATTGGGTGTTACATTGGTTAATAAAATTAAGTGTAAAATTTGATAATACGTCATCTGTATATTGTGTTGTGTATTCATCTCTCAAAGTCAAATCTCTTTCCATCATCACGTATTTGACCCCTTTACCCTTATTTACCTCCTCCTTCCCCACTTTTTCTCTGATAACCACTAAACTGTTTTCTGTGTCTATGAATTTTTGTTTTTCTTGTTCATTTCTTGCTTTCAGTTTATATCCCACAGGAGTGAAATCATATGGTTCTCAACTTTTTCTGTCTGACTTATTTCGCTTAGCATGATTATCTTGAGATTGCAAATTGCAATATTTCATCTTTTCTTATGGTTGACTAATATTCCATTGTATATATATATACTACTTCTTTATCCAGTCACCTATCAAAAAATACTTTGGCCACTATGAATAATGCTGCAATAATCATTGGGGTGCATATATCTTTATGGATAAATGTTTTCAAATTTCTGAGGTAGATACCCAGAAGAGGGATTGTTGATGCATATGGTAATTCTATTTTTAATTTTTTTGAGGAACTTCTATACTGTTTTCCTTAGTGGCTATCCCAATTTACATTCCCATCAGCAATATATAAATGTTTCTTTATCCTCACAACCTCTCCAACACTTGTTGTTTGTCTTGTTGATAATAGCCATTCTCACAGGTGTGAAGTGATATCTCATTATGGTTTTGATTTGCATTTCACTAATAGCTAGTGAAGTTGAGCATCTTTTCACATGTCTTACCCATTTGTATGTCTTCTTGGGAGAAGTGTTTATTCAGGTCCTCTACCCATTTTTTAATTGGATTTGTTGTTGTTATTGTTGATGTTGTTGGACTGTATAAATTATTTATATATTTTGGATATTAGTCCCTTATAACTGGTGTTGTTTGCAAATATCTTCTATTCAGTCGTTTTCTCTTTGTTTTGTTAATGCTTTCTTTTGCTGTGCAAAAGCTTTTAAGTTTGATATAGTCCTATTCATTTATTTTTACTTTTATTTCTCTTGTCTCTGAAGTCAAATTCATAAAATCCTCTCTAAAACCTAGATCTATGAGTTTAGTTACCTGGGTTTTCTTAATGCAATTTATTTTTTAGGTCTTATATTTAGGTCTTTGTTCTATTTTGAGTTCATTTTGGCGTAGTGACAGTCATCTAGTTTCATTCTTTTGCATGTGTCTTTCTAGTTTTCCCAGCACCACTATTGAAGAGGCTTTCTTTTGTCCATTGTATGTTTTTGGCTCCTTTGTTGAAAATTATTTCCCATATATGTGGTTTATTTCTAGACTCCCAATTCTGTTCCATGTGTCTGTGTGTCTGTTTTTCTGCCAATACCGTAAGTGTTATTTTAAATAATAACAACATGTCTGAATGAATGAGAGAAAGCATTATACTTAATAGCAAGAACTTTGTGGGCATTATGCCCACCTTTAAATAGTGGTCTTTTTCTCACCGACTACTTCAAATAAGTTTTTAAACCTCTGTACTATAGTTTTCATTCATAAAATGGCCAGAATGACGGATACTAATATATCTAAACCACTTTAAACTGTGCCTGTCCGAAGAATTTAGTGAGCTCTATCTAAGAGTTTTCTGTTATATATAGCACTAAACCCACAGAGACACATGCACATACACACCCCTCACACACACATAAGTATGCATAGAAAAAGGCAATGAAGCACATTTAAAAAAAGATTAATGGAGTCTTCCCTGAATGAATGGGATGGAATACATTTATGCCATTATGCTAATCCTTTTAAAGTATTTCTAATACCCATATATTTTTGTAACCAGAAAATAAATCAAAGTTTAAGGAATAAATCATTAATTACCTGCTAATTAAAAATTAATTTTCAATAAATCTTTCCTTGGCAATATTTTTTATCTTTTTTTGTTTTAATCACAAAAATTATTTAGAAAATAATGTTTCTAATCAATACTATTGTCATTACTAAATAAAATTTTTATATAACTTTGTACATATAAATTTTATTAAATTTCTGAGACAAACCCAGGAGTGTTATGAGAAAACTATAGAAAGGCCCTTCTCTTAAGGAGCAAAAATTTTAATATATCCTAGACTATAATGGCTTTAAACAGTTTCAAAGATGATTGCTCTTTAAATATCACACCCTTATAAATATACCTTACTTACAATGTAGAAAAGATATATAAATCCAGAACCTTACAGTATGCAGAGTAAGGAAAATAAATAATTTTGAGGCACAGAAAAACATCGCCTAGTGTAATATGTAAAACTACAGCTATAGCTAGAAAAATAAATATTACAAATAGCATTTCAGTTGTGATTACATCCACAGGTAGCAAAAAAATCAGAAAGAAGCAACGTGTCAGGTATTAGATTTTTAATTGAGTCACACACACACAAAACACATTTTTAATTTATTTGTTAATATATTAGAAATTTTCTTAAACATTTTTTATTCTTTTATTATGTAAGTACAATAGTAACATCTATGAGAGAAGCATGGAAAAACTATTGAAGGGCATCTTTATGTCAAGAAACATTACATTTTAGCTGTACATATAGTAAGAAATAATAGTATATTAGTCATAACAAGGCAGCAAAAAGGATATATACATGATAAATTAATTAATACTTATTGAATTTATAATAACTTTTATTTGTGTTTAAACTGGTAAAAGTGTACTGATAAAAGGGCTGCAGTTACATGGGATATAAAGAAATTTATTTGACTATTTTATAGCTACAAGTTCATAGAAAGAAATAAGACTGTTTTTCATCATTTTCTCTTTATATCCTTGGCTTTCGAAGTTTGTAGGATTATAAAAATTAACTTGTACTCAATTGCTTACAATTAACCTGCTCCAAAAGAGTTGTTCATAAATTTTATGTCCTTATCCCTTAAAAGAAAGTAACAAATAGAATTTTTATATTTCGAATCATGTCACTCCATCACTGTTTCAAGAAGAATGCTTTAGTCTGCAATTAATGCATTCATTTCTTCATTCCTTCATAAAGTGCCTAGTGCTTGATTAATTACTTGATTTTTAGACTCAATATTTTTCTTGAAAATCACAAAAGAATAAGACATCATTCATACTCCAAATAGTTCAGAGATAGTGACATAATTACAGTAATCTTAGAAGGAAGAGGTTGGGAAGAGAGAACACAAACTTTTTCAGTACCCACTATATGACAGGCATTCTATTCAGAGATTTATAAACATTCTTTTATATACCCTTCATACATAAGTGATGTTTTACTGTCCTAAATGTATGGATGAAGAAACTAAAAGAATAAAATGCAATAACCTTCCTCAAATCACAGAGCTAGTAAGTTGGTCCTTCTTCTTTTCATTCATAGTGAGTTTTCATTGACTATTGTATTTTGTGTATAAAAAATTATTAATTCTCAGGTTCTTATAGGATGATGCAATATTGAAAAATCATTGCGATGAATTTGAACATTCATTCTATATTTTGTTAGACTGATTTGGATTGAGTTTTTCCTACTTCAAGAAACCTCTTTTCTTCTAGAGGTTAGTCTTTCTAGGTTTTCATCTGAAGAAAGTTTCTGGAATTACCTGTAATCTTGCAACTTGTCTATTTCTGAACTCCAAACTCTGCCTTCTCAGAATGCCAAGACTGCTGAACTCTTTGCTCAGGGTTTCGCCTCCAATATGTTTTTGTTTACTTATTTTCTTAGAGTCTTGTCCTACACATCTCTAACATAGGAGTTAAGAAAGTAAAATTGCATTAAAAATTTTACTCACACTTCTCTGGAGTTCCCCTCTAAGTCCAAGACCTCTTTAGGTCTTTGATTCCTTCTTTTCTTTTCTATAAGCTACACATTGACAAAAGCCTTGATAGAAAAATGTAGAGTAGAATGTGTAGTTTATTGTGGTATTCTGCCCTTCTTTCCGAGATTTTTAGATCCTTAAGTCACAAATGGCTTGGATTTTCTCAAAGACTCTCAGTTGTTTCATATATTTCATCCAGATTTCATAGGAGTTTTGAGTGAATTATTCATCCGATACTAGCTCTTTGTCATGACTGAAAGCACAATTTTCCTGAACCCCTGTTTTAGTCACTTGAACCTCTCGAAATTGCTAAAAGCTTTCCTTATCTTCTCTGAATCACACAGCTACTTAGGCTGGGGGCAAATAACAATAATCCAATCAGAAATTAAGTTAATTTAAATTTGAAGATCATCATTTATAAAACCTGATCCATTTCCAGTAGTATTATTTCTAGCTCTTAGCCCTATAGATCACAACTGAAAGACTAGGTTGTATCCTATGAATTCTTCATTTTTTTAAACAAACTTATTGGGGTGATATTGTTTAATAAAATTATATAGGCTTTGAGTGTACAATTCTATAACATATCATCTGTATATTGCATTGTGTTCACCACCCAAAGTTAAATTTTTCTCTGTCACCATATATTTGGCCCCCTTTACCCTTCAATTCTTCGTGTTGATGTGACAAAAACTCCAATTTTTGTCTCCACTATACAGTGCAAGTGCAAAAGGCTGTGATCAGTTCCACAGATTTTTAGTCACGGCTTGTAATATGATTCAAGGTGAAAAGTGGCTCTTAATTTAATGCTTACCTCTTTGTACTTTCATTCTCAAATCTGAGGGGGGTGGTTTGCATCTCTCAAGTAACTTTAAACAAAATATCCTAACATTTTGTCCAGCATGTCTTGTTATTTTCAGAAGGAAGTTTGTAAAATACAAGGAATTCTCCATCTTGAGAAATAGAACTCTCTCCAGCCACTCTTAAGTAAGCACTACAACAACAATATCTTAATTTAAACTTCACAGATTTTAATTTTAAATGTATTTTAATTTCAACTAAACAACAATGTTAATACCTCAAACTTTCACAATCAAAGTATGTTGACACAAAAAGAACAGAATAAATGGTATTGGAGATTTTTTATTTAAACCACCAATATTACAGAAATTTTGATTAAAATTTGTCACCTACGTTATCCTTGAAACAAATTTTAATGCATGTGTCTTTCACTTAGAGTTTCTCTACTCTCCATGCAAACACATGAACAACAAATAATTCTAATTTAGCATATTATAAGTATATTACTCTATATAAAAAATCTGTAGTATTATTTTGGCATTTTTTTAAGTGAAAAAATTTTATTTCCTATGAAAAATATGTTAGAAAACATGCAAACATTGTATCTTGGTCCCAAATGAAACAGAATTACAGCACTTTTAAGAAGCAATTTGAAATATGTTTAGTTTTGTTCCAGATATACTGTTGAAAATTATAAGAAGAAAAATGTATGTGTGTGTGAATTTCAAAAGAAATGTACTCTGCTACCTATATGTCAAGCTCTTCCTAAAGAACTCTATGAGAAAATTATAATTTTATTCATATTGCCTAGATTTTATCACAATTTTTCTTTACATTTGATAGTCTGCAACTACTAGTATTTTGCATTAATGTTACAGGAATGAAGAATTCCAGGACTGGATCACTGCCTTCATTTCTCTGAAGGCTTAATATTTATCTTATACGGGCGGATCGGTCTTATCAAAATGAGTCACAGAAACACCTTCAATAGTAGATTATGTGCTTCCATTCTGTACAATGATTAAAAAAAAAAAAGCAGTTATTGGTTATTGGCTACATATAATTGTTCAGGCCCTATTTAAAAAATAAAATAAAATCTGTTAGCAAACTTATTTTTCACAACAACTCTAGAAGGTAGGTAACGTTATTTTCCTTGTTAGAAATTTGGGGAAATTGAGCCATTGACAATGAGGCTCAGGACATACAGCTAGTAAATGGTTAATCTATGATTGAAAATTAGACACTCTGGCTTCAGCCCCTGCTCTTCACTACCACATTAAACAGACTGCCTGAATTACTTCTTAAATTTGTCTAATTAACCATTTAAAATATAGTCAATGTGTGAAATCACCTATCAGTTCGTTTTGCCAGATGATAAACATCTCTGTCTTATGGTGCATTAATTTGGATTCCTCAATGATAAGCAATAGAAATGCACTCAATTAATGTAAGAAAATGATGAATTTATTGAAAAGATACATAATAACTCATAACATTTTAGTATAATTTGAAGAATACTGTATTAGAAATGGCAAGAAGCAGGGCATCAGTAAGGTCTAATTAACAAGCACTAATGGAGAATTTCTTTAGAACATGCACAGACACCCATTTCTCATCTTTCTATTATTGCTCAAAACTTAAATTTTAGTGAGAAATCATATGACCGACCTGTCTTGGGTGAAACAGAAGCAGGAAGGCAGTTAATTGCTGCACTAGGAAGACTGTGTCCATGAGAGGTCATATTTTTCAGAGTAACTTTGTGATTTTATTCCCAGAAAAGTAAAGAATCAATGCTGAGAAAGAAAAAGCACCTATGAGTCATTTCATAAAGCAACTGCTTCAGCACAGAGTTTAAACAGCCATTGGCTATATAGTTGCAAGCTGTGTATAATGATTATCACCCAAAGTCCTTTACTTATTGGATCAACTACAGTATTTTTCCTTTATATAATTTTTTTAATATAACAAAATTGGAGTTAGCTTTCTAATATTTTTGTATGCCCTATAATATCCATTTTATCATTGATTAGTAATGATGCATAGTAAAAATAAAAAATAGTCACTAAAATATGTCTTCATTTATTATTTTATTTAACAATATTTTCTATTAGTCATCCCAAACAGAAAATTTTTTATTATGAGATTAAATACTATTAATAATTACTCTTGGATCAAAGATGGAAACCTGGACTGTTCTAGGAACAGAGAAAAAACTGTCCCCTCATCTTATACTGTATTCCATTGCTTAGCAAAGATTTCAGAAGAAATAATTTTTTACTGGCCTCAGAAGAGGGTAAAATTTTTATAAGTCACAGAAAGAGAGGACTGTGAAAAGGAAAATATCTGAAGTTTAAGAGAACATTGACATATTTAGAGAACAGAAAGCATTAGCAAAGCTAAAAATAGTGAAAGTAATAAAATTAGTATTGGAGAATAGAAGGAATTTAATATAAGAAAGCTAGTATCTGAATCTGGCTCCCTTAGACAGTTTCATCTCTTAATATCCATTTAAGAATTATCATGGTTAGTAATATTCTTCATTTCCTCCTGCATGTATCAGGCTACCAAGAAAAATTACAGAATCTTTTTGTTATATTTGTTGTAGGACAAATATAACAATTTAGGCATTTGATGTATATATGGTTTATATCAATTTACTAGCTGTTATCTATTAATGTTATACCATGGTTGGTAATCAGTGAGAAGTTGATGGCCTCAAGTGTATCCTTGGTCACAAGATTTTGAGAAACTTCTGTGAAAGAGTTTTGGAGAGTGCCCATCCCCAAGTGATAGGCAAAGATACTATTTGCATATTTGTTCTCTCCAATCTCTTCTCACAGTTTGCAATGGCAAGTCAGTTGTTAAGTCAGTGGAAGGAAGAAAAACAAAAGTGACTGAAAGATATTTCATGGGAGGAAATAGTGTCGCTCTAAATTCACTTTTTGAAAAATGTCCTGTTTTCAAGTGGGTCCCTGAAATTAGTAAAATCTCCTAAGAACCCAGAAGTCAGTGAAAGAGCATTCAGGTGTCAGCAACAGTGGCTTTCCAGAGGAAAAAGAACATGAAATATAATAACAGTAATAGCTGGAGATTCATTGGAAAATTTAAATTTAGGATAAATTACAGACAATCTTGTTCCACATTCAAAGAATTTTTAAAATGTCAATAGACACCTGGGCATTTTTTGGAACTCTCAAGTAGAATAATGACAGGATGACAATTATGCTTAAATAATATTTATTTGGCAGCAATGAAATGGGTAGGCTGAATAGGGAAGCGGGGAGTTGAAGGCAGAATGAAGAATTAGAGGGTCGTTCATAGATTGAATCTTCAAACTCTTGTTTCTTAGGATGAGAAATGTAGATATTGGCACTTTCATATGGTATTTAAACCTAATGATATTCTAGACACCATCTAAAAGCATACTAAAGTAATGTTAGTGAGAGAGAAAGAAACATGTAAAAATATTACCAATTTCAAGGATTTTATTTCAGTAAAGTAACAGAACTTGAACTGCTTTTTAGAGCTTCTAGGTATGACTAGAACATCTATGAAAATAGTTAATATTTACTGAGTTTTCAAGATAAGCCAACACTACTCTAAATGTCTTTAAATAGGTGACCTCATGGAATTATTAAAACCACCCTAAGAGGTAGGTATTATCACATGCATTCAATAGATTAGGAAACAGAAGTACAGAAAGTATTTCCAACTTGTCCAAAATAATACAACTAGTAAGATGTAGGACCAGTATTTGATTTCTAGGTGAATCTATAGTTCATACTTTGAATAGCTAAATGCTGTTTGAATTAAGTTAGTCCCCAAATCATTTACTCAAATGCTGTTTGAATTAAGTTAGTCCCCAAATCATTTACTCCACATACAGCACTAATTAAATGCCTTTACTAATAAAAAATAATAATTAGAGCCGAGATTAAATAAAACAAAACAGGAAGTGTGCTGTTGGCTTCTACTGAAAATTTTTGTGGTTTAACAAAAAGAAGTCAATTTCTATTTTGGAGCATAGGATTAGATATTTTATTTATTGGACAGAATTTTGAAGTAAAATAAAATTATATATATATATTTTTTTACTTTTCTTTAAGTATATTTAAAAGCTCTAGGTTCTTTAACTATAAAGTTAGTTGCAAAGAGATACACAATGCTGAATTATAAATGATTCACTAGGAAATAAGAAGACAAAGCATTTAGTAATAGCGTTTGGAGGATAACAAGAAATAAAAGAGAAAAACATAAATTGAAAATGTTCAGTTATTAAATTTAGCTATTCTAATCTCTTATGAAACATTCATATAAATCAAGTATAATTTATATGTGAAGCAAATTTATAGCTACAAAATTCACAATCATTTCACAACTTGAAAATGATGTTGAGCTCTAATTAGATATAGAAATGTTAGAGTCCATTAAAGACAGAAGAATAGACTTTGGTTTGGTGAACACACAATACAATATACAGATGATGTATTATTGAATTGTATACTTGAAACCTATATCATTTTATTAACCAGTGTCACCCCAACTAATTTAATAAAAACAAACAAACAAACAAACAAACAAACATTAGGAACACACACAAAGAAATAATAAAAAAAGAAACTGGTCGTCTGGTTTAAAAAAATACTTCTTCTTTTCTAGTGATAAAATTGATGGCTCAAAATCGCTAGTTTACATAAATAATGTAAACAGGCAGATTCACATACAAACAAACAGAATGACCTGCTAAGCCTCACAATGCCACTTTACTCTATCTGTTTTCTCTGTGTAATGTGTTCATTTGCATCTTAGTTTCTCTTTTAGTTGCGATACTTTCTCATCTCCATTTTATCATGCATCTGTTTAAAACTTCTTATGAGTTTCTTCATTTTAATTTAGCTTTTTGTGTTTTTCAATCTTCCATCCCTCCAAAATTTACTTCAAATTCTCAAAATTTGTCTATAAGAGGTTATATGTTCCATGCCCTTAGCTAAAGAAATAATAGTTCACAAGTATCAAAGCTAAGTATAAAAAAAAGGAAATAAACCACATCCAACTCCCAGCTGTGATTAAACTAGCTAAACTGGAAAGTAGGTCACTTACCTTTATTAATTAATATATTTCTTTAAACTATGTAATGTATAATATGTATCTATAACATAGAAGTCTATATTTTTACTGTTTTAAATTGATTTTCACATAAATTTTTCTTTGAATGTATCCTAATAAACAGAAAAATGGATGACTCCCCTCCACCCACTGTTCCTTATTTTCTATTATTATTGTCAAAATAAGTATCATTATCTAATTGATAGGTTCTAACCTATTATATTTATTTATTTTTTTGATTTTGTTCATTAAATCTCTCTCTACCCTGGCAAACAATTTGAGATTTTTGAGAACAAATATTTTGTTTGTTTTAGTGCTGTGTCTGCAGCACCCTGAATATTTAATGGCACATGGCTAGAGATCAACAAATAATGGCTGAATAAATAGAAAATAAAATTATCCCAAACTTGATTTTATAAATGAACTTAAAGAAATCACGACTATAGACTTTTCCCAAACATATAGAGCTAATTAGGCATTCAGTATTTGAACTCATATCTCCTGATTCTAAATCCAAAGTCCTTCCAATAAATTTAATTACCCATCTGTTGATTTTTTAAATTTAAATAATTAGAAAATATTTTTCAAGAATGTGAAAGGAATCTCTACTTATTGAAAGTGTTCAAAAGAAAAAAAATGACTTTTTTTTTTATTGCTAGAGTAGATTTCATAATTACTGAGAACTCATCATCTAAAGAAATAATCCTAAATTAAATTACATAGCATTAAAATATTGAAAAAGAGAAACACTTGAAATTTGTTGAAGTGACAGATGGGACATAATTTTCAGTAATGGTTGTCAGTTCCCCATAAGTGCAAAGTCTTTCTATTTTGTAAGTGGTAAATTGATACAGAGGCTCTTGTAATACAAAATTCAAATAAGGAAAAAAAATTGAGATGATGGGCTGTAATTTTGGTATAGAGCTTAAAGTGAATTGGATGTATTTTAAACATTTTATAAACAATGAAAAGGGAGAATTATGTACATAGTGCAATTTGCTATGCAAAGTTTAAACAATGTGACTAAATTATATGCAGAATGAACATATTTTGAAAGAAAATAACAAATGCCATTAGACACTTTCAGCATGTAACTGCAAAGAGTGCACCAGTTTCATACTTTGGGAAAAATATCTCTATGGGTATTAAGTAGATCCTTTACAACCAGCTAAGTTAAACATTACCATCTTATTTGATTGTTTTCGACAGTGACAGAAAAAAAATAATTTAAAAAGAAGCAAAACAAATATTCAACAATCATTTTCTTTTTTATTGAATTTTCTATATAGTAATTTTAATTAAAATGTTTATAATTATTATTTTGAGATATGGTTTAGAAATTACCTCTGAGTTAGATCATATATTGCCTGTAAGAATATTTGTTGTCTATTACTGTAAGTCTCATGGATGAATAGAAATTTAAGTCAGATTTTCAAAGTTTAAGTAATAGAGAATATCGAAATATCATGATTAAATTTATTTTTAAAGCTAAGTTTTCATTATTCTTTGAAATAATATTATGACATTTTGAAGTGAATTAATTATGGCTTCATTGAAAAAAACAGTATTTTGTTTTGTTTTTAATTGCTGTAAAAAGAATTTTACTATTCTTTGGTTTAACTAACTGAAAAAAAAAAATAATTGTGATTTAATTATCCAGTGGAAGATTTGAACCACCTCTTTTTTTGCATTTGTTTTTTCCGCAGTTAGAAACTTAGAAAATAAAAAGGCATTACTAAAAAAAAAAAAAAAAAAAAAAAAAAAACTAATGAAATAATATCCTCTATCTTTGGTGAGTATCAGTCATTGAAGCATATTTTGTCTGCTCCTCAGTGTGGGAATGTAGGAAGGTGATTTAATGGTAGAAGGCAGAGATACTTTTTTTGTAGTTGTTTTTTTTTTACAGCAGAAAAGAAAAGCTTTATTAGAAGGGAAAGTACAGTTCCAGACGTGGAAGCAGGCCTGAGCAAAAAAAAGAGTGACTCAAAGGCCAGAGATACTATTTTTGACATATTCAGATGACATGCAAAGGAATACCAAATATTACCTATGTAACATTTTTCAAGTCTTGCCTCTTTTTCTTTTAGATAAAATCTAAAAATAAAAATAACAATGCTTATAATTCTATCAAAATAAATTCCTTCAGGACATAGCCACTTTGTTCTATGTCTCTCTCTTTTTTTTTAGAGAGAATAATAATAATAGCTAACACTTATTGTATTGCTACTGTATCTCAGGCATTTTTCTAAACTTTCACATGATTGAAACATTTAAATCGCATGACAGCCATATTAAGGGTAAGTGATTTATTTCCCCCATTTTCTCATGAAGGTAATGAATACCTTTCTCTAGATCACATTGATAGCATGGCAGAGTGAGGTCATGAATTAATATTAGGGATTTCACAGCCAACAAATTAAAGAATTCCACACCAAAATATTTCAGGGCATTAAGATAAATATTTCTATAGTCAATGCTTTTTAGAACAATTAATTATTAATATTTCATATGAATATGAATTTATTTAAAATATACATTTTTCTGAGAACCTTCAAACATTTCTAGTACTTTAATTTGAAGCTAGAAATTGTATCATGATATTATATTTTAAAACATTATTATCATCTCTGGCACATTTAGAAACTGATTTTTACTATATTCAGTTACTTAGTTACTTTACTTCCCCCAAAATACTAGATTACATTCTTTGTGTATGAATTTAAACATTGAAAATAAGACTAAAGTCCTCCTTGAACAGGTTCCTAGTCCCAAATAATCAATTTTATGCATTCGATTTCAATTCATTTTCATTTCTCTACATATTTTGTTATGATACTGTGAATAAGTACATATCATCTGCCATCAAATCTATTTTAACTAATAAAGAGAATTGTTTTCTATACAATATTTGGTTCATCTTTCTATGAATTTTGTATATCTCTCATTGTGTTTATTAGTTATATTTTCAGGCTTTTCTCTATGATGTCCTAGTACAGGTCTTATAAAATTACCCCTGGAAACTTTGTCTCTATTATTATGATTGTGAATACATATATTTTTTCTTTGATTATTTTTTGTTAGATTTGTAAAGTAGTTAATTATGTACTAGTGGTTGTTTTGCTTTGGCTTGGCCCTTCATCATAATTTTAAATAGAAGTCATGATAGTAGCATTTATATCATTTAATTTCAAAGATATTAAGTATGTTAAGAATCATAATGCTTTCCATATTAAGACTTTATGAAATTAAGATCTCTTTTAATAGATAGTTGTATAATGTTTTAATTTTTTAAATTAATCTGGAATATTTTAAATATTTTTCTGTATTTTTAGGGAATTATAATTTATCTAATTAAACTGTTGATATGATAAATGCACATTTCCATCAGTCTCTCTGACAATCTTTTGCTCCCAATTAGACCTTGAAAATACTCAGAGAGAACCCATGTATGTTTATGTTACCTTAGGTTGAAGTTCTTTACCCAAACATATTGTTATATAAGCCTAGTATAAAAACATCCTCCTCTGTTCCTACTCATGTATTCTGCACTTGCCTTAAGAGTAGAACAGTGTAAGCAAACTTAAAAAACATGGTGTAGGGTGGATTAGAGCTAGAACCTTATCCTGCACTGATTTACTAAGTCAAAATACTGTAGTCCATGAACAGATCTCTTAAGTGAAAACAGCTTGAGAAATTAGAAAGTTAGGAGCAGATTAGGAATTCTTCCTGAATTCTTTCTTGTTATAGAATACTGATAGCAGTATAACCACATTTGAAGATTTGCTGATTCTAGACTAGTGCTAATGATAGATTGACTAACTTGCAACTTTAGACTGCTCTTATTTTCCAGGCCACTTTATGGAGTTAGCCTGCATAACATTTTATTATTTGCCTCATCCTTGCTATGTTATGCTGGATCCATCCTTTTTCATGTTAGTTACCAAACATATCAAATCTAATCAAAATATTACAATGTGATTAGTTTTGAATATCAATTTATAATATTTAAAGTAAAAAAAATAAACAAGTCGAATACCTCTAATATTTTAGAGACTTTTGCAAATTCCTGTAGAATAGCTCTGAAAAATTGTCTTGAGTTATCTTTTAAAAACTTAGAATAAATTATTATGATTACCTCATTTTGAAATATTCTACTGGGTACCTATCTTAAAATGTAGTCTCGTGAACTTTGAGATCATTTCCACAGAGATGTTGTAGGCTAAGAAATGAAAGTTGTCTCTCATCCAAGCTTCTTAACTAATACTATAGTTCAGAATTAGAGTTTGTGCTCAGCCTAATCAATCAGCTTTCTTTCCTTTCTCTTGCTTTCTAAGCTGACCTGTTTTGTAGCTGTGAAAATATCCACACTCGGGATTAATAAATTTGAAAGTAGGCAGCATTTCCAATAATAAAATTAACAAAGGAAGACATCAATGAGTTCTCCAGTAATATTGAGTGACTTCTCTGTGTGTGTTTTGTGTGTGTGCGCACGCTTAACTTTTTGGTCTTATTCTTTCAACAATTCTGAACAACAATTTGTTGTTTGAGGAAGGAAAAGGAGGAATAGGCTGGAGATTCATTTACATTAGAATGCAGAAAACTAAGTCTTAATATATTACCAATTCAATGCAGTTATAACAAGTTCCTGTTATAAAACAACCTTATAGGAGCATTGTGAACAGCCACATACATAGTAATGTAATGTTGACTACTATTGTCCAGGTATTCGGTGCCAATTGTATAATCATTTTTGCCACGTTATTTTAACGTTCTCAAAGTTCTGTTGTATTTTATGGACAGTGATTTGAAAGTTTTCATATTTACAGTGTATGACTTTCAAAGTTTTATCCATATTCTCCCTTTTTGAAGATAACATTCAAATATTGTGATATCTGAGTACATGCAAATCTTTGTTTCTCTGTAAAGAAAGGGTGTGCATTAGCATGTGTTTTAATTGAAAATTAATGTGGTAAATTATTTTCAAGGGTAGTCACACTGTGAATTAATGAAATAATGCAGGAATATGAAAAATTATTTGTATTTTCCAAAATGGAATTCTCGAGATTTTTTTCCAGAAATATTTTATATTAGAAACAAGAATCTGACTAAATATGATCAGAAACTGGATTTTTTTTTCCCAAGAGTTTCAGCAATCACTTTATTGGAGTTGTGATACTTAAAAATGACTGATGTCAACTGAGTAGCTTTACCCCTTTATTTCATCCATAGACTTTTTCAGGAATATATTTTTACATTTGCATTTTTTTTTTAGTTTTAGAAATTTGTATTTTAAGAGGGAATATGGCTCTCTTATTTTACATTATTCTAAGTATAATATTAAATGATTTATAGCATCTTCTATTGGTAGTATAGAGAAAGAGAAATATTTTTTCTTTTACTCCTCTAAGTTCTTCTGTCTGGTCTAATAAATTGACATGAGACAGTAACAGGAGAAAATAAGCAAATTTGTTATGTAGGTCCATGCAAGGGTTCCATAAGAATTGGGAACTTAAGGCAGTTGAGGCTTAGATGCCATTTTGAACTAAGGAGAAAGAAGGGGCTGTGGCTTGGGACTTCAGTGAGGAGGAAGGCAATTCACATGAAGATAGAAAAATAAATGTTTGATAAACAAATGTTTGCTGGTTCATCTTTAATGATAGGACACAGAGAGGATTGTGATCAAATGATCTTGCTGGCTTTTTCCATGTCTATCATATCTAGTTCATATTAAACTATAATTATCTGTGCTGATAGCTCCCTTCCTGGAGCAGGACCTCCATTGAAATTATTTTAGGCAACTAAGCAGAAGGTCAAAATTTTTTCCTGAACCTTTTGTTGCTTTAAAATAACCAGCTTAAAATAATCAATACCAAAAAAAGGCATATTTTGGAGTGGTAAAACTGTTCCCCCTCAGTAGAAATAAGTCAAACTTGGAGGTCCTAATAATTTTTTTATTGGAAAACTTTGTTGTGACAAAACTCTGAATTTGAATCCCAACTCCAATTCAAATTAATATCCATTTAACATTCTTAAGTCACTTGAAACCACTAAGCTCATTTTTTTGTGTGAGATAAAAGTGTTTTCTTGTTTTTATTTCACTAAATTTTTGTGGAGATCAAATAATGCCACTATAAATAATTTTTTCTCTTACTTGAAGCTAAAATTTAGCTTGGTCAGTATAGATATTTCTAGCATGTCCTATTATTTCAACTAGGAACTCTCTCTGTCTCTCTGTGTCTGTCTTTCTGTCTGTCTGTCTCTCTTTCACACACACGTGCACACACACACACACACACACACACATACACTTCTTTGAATTATAATCACTTTCAAAGCATCATTTGCAGGGTTCTTCCTGGTTACAAGCATCAGAGATATAATTGGAAACTTGCAGTTGTTGCTGGATATGGTTCCCTTTGAAAGATGGCAGTAGCTCTTTTTGCCCTATGCATGTTGAAAGTCCCTTGATGTCTGTCTCTGTGTGTAGGGGTGCAGGTGGGGGATGAAGCGAAGGATTCATCTTAAATGTGCTGAACATATACCATTTTATATTTAATCTCCAAATATAAAATTTATTTTGCTTATGTATTTTTTTTGCTTACGTATTTTATATATATATATATATATCTATCCTTGCACCCAGTCCTAGTTCTAGAGTTGTTGATTCTGGAGAGAATTTCTATTACATCTACCTGATATGAAGACCACTGTCACCACCATTGTAGAGGCCCTGGCATTAAACCTGTTCCTCCACTTCAGAACCTCCATCTGCTTGAGTTTATTACTCCTAGAAATTCATTGGTATTTTTCTATACTTAAATCTCTGGTGAAACTATCTTAAATATCAGAGATATTTTAATAATTTCAAACTTAAAGAGAAAAGTTAGGTTAATTCTTCTCTTCTAGGAGTTTGCTTTTATATGATGCATGTCAGCCTCTCTGCTGCAAGTTAGAGATCTACCTGCCAAATGGTGAAAGATGGGGTAAAATTTACAATGAAGAAACATCTCTGTTACATATGTTTTTAAAGAGAATTTAAATTATCAGCTACCTATTTTTTTCTCTTTGGTTTTATTTATAACTTTAAACAACAGAAGTATAGGAAACTTTGTTTATACTCTGCCTTTTTCTCCAAAAAGCATATAAATAAATTAGAAATAATCAGTAAGCTTAAAAAATAGATTAGATATACGGCATATAAAAGTAAAATAAGAAAAGCCAGAGGTAGTGTTAATATGCAATTACAACAGTCATGAAATATTCTACACTTTGGCTAAAATGAAACACAAATTTGATTGTAAAATTCCTGACTGCCAAAGCCAAGATCTGTATAGAGATTTAGAATGTCCCTACGGGCTAAAAACAAGCAGTTCCTCACAAGAAGCACAGCTCTCCTGTTACTAAGACCAAAATAAATGTCTCCTATGGGTCCCATACTAGAAGGATCTTAGAAGTGATAGAGATTTTAGTGTTCAGTCAGTCCAAGAGCCTATTCAGTTTACGTATTCTTTCCACTCTAGCCTTTCTAAAAGACCATATCTCTATCAGAATGATTTCATTGGCAGAAAGTTCAGCACTAATAAAGCATTTCATTATTTAGCAGATAATTTCTGGTTTTTAAAAATGTATTTCTTTTGTTCAACTTCCTTCTATGTATAACCCTTTAGTCATAATTTTAATTCTCTGGAGTGAAGTAGAACAAGACTACTCCATATTCTGCTTTTAAATAATTTAAGAATTGCTGTCACTGCTCCCTTATTTATGCATACATTCATTTACAAATATGCATTGTGTTTATAAAATTTACTGTACAAAAGTTTGGTGTATATAACTGTGAATTCTGAAAAACATACCTCTGACTTCCACTAAGTTTACAAAGGGAAAAGATATATATTTAACGATATATATTTTTTAGATATGTCTATTTTTTTTCAGTGTCTTCCTTGGCTTGACTATTATGGGTTTACCCTTTCAGAGGCATTCTTCCTCCTTAATTGCCATGCTCTGTGCTCTAGTAGCCTAACTTGAATGAAATTTATCAATGGGTCCTTTGCTTTTTGTACTTTGTGTGATTTTTTAATATTAAATATGTGGACCACTTTTTTCCTTGTTTATTTTATCCAATTGGTCATAGATTTTCTGTTATTTGTAATTGGAAATATCAAAATTTATATTTGTGATCACTTTGTTATAATTTTAATTAAAAAATATATAATATTTTTAACCTAGTATGTTGACATGATCACTTCTGAGCCCCTGAGGTTAATTTTACCTAAATACCGTAGCTTCTGTAAAAGGGGAATGGCTAGTGTTAAGGATAAGTAAGTGGTTCATTCTTTGGCAAACCAACATACATACCTCTACTTCATTCCATACATCCACTTGTACTGTCATTTTCATCTAAATAAAACCCATTCATCCTTTTTCAGAAGAAAACATTCTAACATTCCTACTGGAGAATATTTACCTTTTCTTTCAGTTCCAGATACATATATCACTTTATGGTAGTGTAATGACTAAGTAATACATTCTGAATATAAAAAATACATAATGGTGGATGAAAAAAGAAGTGACTGCAATAAAAATTACCATTTTGAGAAAGGCAGATCAGAAAAATATGTATCTCACTTTACTTTATGAATAGCAAAGAGTAGCCATCCAGGTAGTGACATGACAGGCGTGGTTAGCTAAACTATATGTCCTCAGATATACCCTCCGTGAAGTTTTCATATGTTTGGTGTTCTCTATAACCTCTTTTGGCCATTTGGAAGCCTCTTCCTTGTACTTTATGATCAGATTCAGAAGGTCACTTTGGAAGTGTATAACTTTATCAGCCAAATTCATGTTGATGATAAGTCCAGTGTCTTGGTAAATACTGTTTGTTTTGGTTTGGTTTGGTTTGGTTTATGCTAGTAGGTTTTTACTAGTATTGCTGTAATCTAACAAAGATTTTAGATTAGAAGTAGGCATAGCACTTATTCTTTTGCATTTGGAATCAGTCTCTATGCTTTAGCCATTTCCTTATCATTCAAATAAATAGCTTCATATTTTGTTCAAATTTAATTTGTCTCGGAGTGTGAGGACAAAGTTATAGAATGTATTATTTCTCTTAAGAAATGTAAGTGTGTTTTTTAGGTGGAGAAGTTTTAATATAAGTTGCTTCTGAGAACATTGGCATGTCAGGATTCTCCTGAATCTAATCTGCTAAAATTCTCACCTAGAGAATGTCTCAACTAGAACTAACATTTCATCATGCTTCTTCTTCATCTAGATGAGCCCAATCTGGCCTAGCTCCATATATCAGTTGAAAAATTGTGTTAGGTGCTAATAGTACATGTGTGTTTGACTTTATATAGATAGTTCTTGAAAACTCTTCATGTTCTAAAACTCACCCACATAGATCAATATGTAATATATATTCCAAGTACTGTGTGAAAAGAGTTATTTTGGGAGCAGGAGGGCCTTTCTACAATATCTCGAAATCACACTAGTTAAAAAAAAAACAAAACCCTATAATGCCACTTCATAAGCTCAACCCTATTACACAAAAATAACTACTTTTGAAGTGGATGAAAATATATTTTCCAACTTTGGATAGGATGAAAAGTTTAAGAATCTAAAGATAGCTATTTTATGTCATAGATTTGGCTTTGGAAGGAGAGGTACATGATTGTAGAGGAGAGAAATTCACTCATGAAGAGTTATTTCTGTAGGTATTGGGATAGAGGTGAGCTCCTACTTCACGAGGGCGACCAATTTACTGAAAGATTAAAGCCAGAGAGGATACTGGTATTCTTTCTATAAAGTAAGCCAGAGCATTGAGATATTACTCTGTAGTATACTTGTCATAAAGCTAACTATATAATTTAACTTACTATAATACTAAATGAATTTAAAATGTCACAATCATAGTAAACAGTTATTTACATTTTCACTATCAGTTTTACTTATTGTTCTTCTGTCACTCTATGTCTTAGTGTAAGAGAGTAGAGTAAGTCCTTTATTTTGATAGGTTTCCTCAAACTTCCTTCTTAATGGCAGTCTTATCATGGAGGGTTCTAATAAGCAAAACAGCCCATTTGTAGAAAATCACTTAACTTCCTTCTCAGCTATAACTCACCTTTAAGTATGTGAACCTTAAATTTTTTTGGTAGAATACTGAATTAATTATGAGATTTTTTTTTTTATTTGCTTATTTTTCCCTTTGGGTACCAGGTTTTTATGATGATATTTGGGAAAAGAAAATTGAGGGCTTTTATAGAAAATAGATAAATTCTTACAAGTAGAAAAACAATAACATAATAGGAGTAGCTGATAGAATTTAGAATGGCTATGGTTTCAGGCATGATTCACAGAGCTATGACATAGTTTTGTTATATTCTGCTCTCTCCTATAATCAAGAAGCCCCGAGATGACATCCATACCCAGTGCTATAATAAGAAACTAAAATGTACAGGGTAGCCAGTTCCTATTTAAAAAACTATGTTTGTTTTACTATGGGTAATTACTAAGGCTCCACCTGACAGTCCTCATGAGAAAGCTGCCTGCCTTACCAGGCTTGGGGCACAGCCAATACACTTCAGTCTCTGAAGGGAGTTACAGTCAGAGACACAGAGTACCCTGCCAGTCATGCTGTTTTCCTTATTTGCATTCCTAATCCAGGTGACTTCATTGCTAGATGTCTGTATATGAGACCATGGACTAAGGTGATCTTCAGATATCTCTGCTGAGACCTCCTTGTTGGAGCAAAAGGGAGAAACCTTGAAGACACTTTTTTCCTACTCTGACTCAGTGCTCAGTTCTTTTATACTCCTAGCCATTTCTCTTTGTATCACCCGAACACCAGGGTTGATAAAATTGTCAGAGTTTTATTCTGGGATCCCTCAGCAGACAGAGGGCCCATATGTCTGTGCTGATCCGTCTGACACTAGACCTAGACTTATACACCATTCCATGGGAGAAGATGAAACAGAGGAAGTAAGCACTGTGCACCACTAGCTATGACTTGTTATCTGCACATTGGTTGGCCCAAATCTAGCCTCTCAACACTCATGAAACAGATGTTTGAACATTGAAACATTTACTAATGCCGATGATGAAACTCCCTACATATAAACACTGCTGGAGAATTGAAACAGGAGTCAAACTTCTGCCTCTTGTCTACTTTGCAGATCTTATGAATACATCTGATTGGCTGAGCCACAAATTAACCAGAATCCTAACTCCAAAGTAATCCTGGAAATGTAGTTTTTATCTGCCCAGGCATTAAATTACATGTATAAACACTAGTAAGAGAATGGAATAGATACTGTAAAAATTGTCCATTTTATCAACTATAGTCCAAAAGTTTTGCTAACAACATCCACATGAAAACATTTTTCACATCTAAACTTAAAAATAATGTCATCTGACTGAAAAATGGAGCTATCTCCAAAAAAATGATATTGCACTCAACATTTTCACCCTGACTGATAACTATTCCTCACTTAATTCAGTCAAAATCTCATCTAGACATAAAATTTACTATAGATAATTTATAAAGTGAAAATCTGCAGTACAACATGCAACATACAATATGATAATGGAAGGTGAGGGGAATATTTTTAAAAATATATGAATAGAGAGTTAATTCACTTCTTATGTCTGTATCTAAATATATAACCAAAACAGGCAATATTGGTATTTATAGCCCCTTTTCTTTTTCCACTATTTGATGTTCTGCTTTCCCTGACAGTAACTCAGCAGCTAGGGTGGCAAAGGCTTTGGCCTTTGGTTTTGGTACTTTTCATTAACATTTTCCTGACTGTGGAAAAGCTAGAATCTTATATTATCACTTTATTTAAGACATACTACATCCTACAGGACAGTACCCCAAACTCATGGGGTGTGGTCTTTCCCAGCTGGAGCCGTACATGAGCTTCATAAGGCCTCTTTGTCATGTTTCATGTTGACTCCTTCTAGTCCCTAGTTGGTGTATTCAGACCAGTGAATTACATTGGATCAAGCACATTATTGCACTTCCCTTACCTTTAATAAGAAGGAATATAACATGTGTGTGTATGTGTGTGTGTGTGTGAATTCAGCCAAGTTCTCTGCCACTTTATAACGGTCACCTTTCCTCCAGTTTCCATTAACATGTTTCTGATTTCTATCTGAGATTTCACCAGAAGAAACTTTAACACAGCATTCACAATTATAGATACGTTCTGTTCATTATGATATATACATGGTCTGAAATCTTTCTCTACAGTGCTCCTCTTTTTCTTCTTAGTCCTCAGCAGAATCTCTTTTAATGTCCTGCCAACAGTCCCTTCAAAGCAATCAAGACTTTTTCTATCAAGCACCTCAAAACTCTTTCAATTTCTATCCACTACCCAATTCTAAAGCCACTTCCACATGTTTAATGATCTGTTGAAACAGAACCCACTTGCTGGTACCAAAACCCACGTTTATTTACCAAGGCTTCTGTAACATAGTACCACAACTCTGGTGGCTTAAACAACAGAAATATATTGTCTCACAGTTCTGGGACTAGAAGTCTGAAATCAAGGTATAGATAGGATTGGTTCATTCTGAGGTCTGTAAGGGAAGGATCAATTCTAGACTTGTCACTGGCTTGCAGATGGCCGTGTTCTCTTTCTGTCTCTTCACGTTATCTTTCTACTATGCAGCTCTACCTCTGTGTTCTAATTTCCCCTTTTCTGAGGAAAATTTATTCAGTTGCATTAGATTAGAGCCCACCCTAATGACCTCATTTGAATTCTATGAAGACTCTATATCCAGATGAGGTACATTCTGAGGTCTGATGGTTAAGACTTCAATATTTGAATTTGGAGTGGAGCATACAACTTACCCATAACATTTGCCAAAATGAAAACAATCACATTCCTTCCAAAAATATGTAGGAAAACTGAGTAATGTGTAGCCACTCTAATTTTTTTTTCAAAGCAGAATTATCATCACACAAAAATTGCAGACATTATTAAATATCTGTAGATATTTTTTTAATTTGACTTCAATTTAGGCAGTCTTATGTCGAAGGGGCTATTATTTTAATAGCCAAGTGATTAAAATTGTTCAAATTAAAGCAATTTTACCAGTGGGTGGAGAGCACTGTTTATTGTAAGAAAATAAAGATTTTATCTGTAGTGTTTTGCATGACTGCAAATCAAGCAATTAAAGATTCTGTGATGAAATGAGAGACTTATTTCCTGTCTCCATGTATATTACTAGTTTTTAAACTTTAAATTGTTATAGAAATAGATTTTGATATTGATATAGACATAGTTGTTGATATAGATACAGATTAGATAGATAGATGATAGATAGATAGATAGATAGATAGATAGATAGATAGATACAAAATGAAAAGCATATGGACAGTTTTTTTCAAAAACTGAACACACTTTTGTAATTAGCACCAAAGTCAAGAAACTGGATTTTACCAGCAACTTCAGAGGACATCTCCTGCCTTCTTCCAACCACAGCCTCTGCAATGATAACCACCACCCTAACTTATAACAGAAAAAAATTATTTCCTAGTTTTTCTACTTTATGTAAAAGGAATCATACAGTATATACTCTTTTGATTCAGGTCATGTGTCCAACATCATGTTTATAAAGATTATGTAAATGTTAAATATACTATAATGTAATGATATATTGCTGATGAGGATTTGGATATTTTTCACTTTGTATGAAATGGACAAAAATGTAAATGGATCTGTAATAGTCATCTTCATACAGTGAGATTAATGGAGTGTAGGTTATGCATATACAGATTTACTAAATATTACTAAACATTTTTCTAAAATAGTTATAAATATTTGCTTTCCCCAAAGTAGTGTATAAAACATCTGCTTGTACCACATACATTTCAATGCTTGTTACATTCAACTCTAATTATCCATTTTCCTGTTGATAGACATGGGATTTTTCATATTATTTTTTTGTAATTTTTTTTGTTTTCACTTAAAGGTGTTGTTATACTCTCTTCTAGCCTGTGTTCAGTCATAATTTATATCATAATTTCCCTTCATGTGATATGTCTTTCTTACTGTGCCTCCATTGGCTGTGGAAAAGTTATATATATATATATATATATATATATATATATATATATATATATATATATATAAATATATATATATATAAATATTTATATATATATACAAATATTTATATATATATAAATATATATATATATTTAGAGTGACTGAGATGTGTTTAAATGTAATTTTATATAGATTTATCATACTTGGTGTCCACTGAAATTTTTGGACCTGAGAATCGAATTTACAAACAAATTTCAAAATAAAATAGTCAATTCTCTTCAAATAAATTTTCTCTCCTCTACTAGGATTGTAACTACATTTAGGCTTAATATAATTTCACACAAAGGTTCTGCTTTTTTTGGTATAAACCTTTTTTTTTTTCCTATCTGGAGAATTCTAAAGATGTACCTGTCTTCAGGTGGGCTAATATCGATGTACCTGTCTTCAAGATCAAGAATCTATTTATTGCTATAAAATAGACAATAAAATTTTGTTTCAGATGCCATGGTTTTTTTTTTCAGTATTTTCATTTGGTTCTTTTTCAGTTTCCATATGTCTCCTGAAATTCTCCAATACTTCACCCATGTTCACCTTCATCTGAAACATTTTAAACATACCTGAACAATTATTTTAAAGTATTTTATTGCTAATTTTAATATAAATATTATTTGGTCTACTTCTATTGACTATTTTTCTCTTTTTGTCATGGGTCATATTCCTTAACTTTTTGGAAATCGTATATAATTTTTAATTTTGTATATTCTTTATGTGTATTTAAAAATTCTGGATCCTGTTATTCTGGGTTGAAAAAATGTTAAGTTTGTTAGGCAGGCTTCAAAATTTCTAGTGCATCGTCTTGATGCTGTGAGGTGTCTTTCTCCCTTATTTACACACACACCACCATCACCACTACCACTATCACACAGAGTCAGGAGTAAAGAGAACAAAACATTGCTTTACATAGCTTGTCCTAAGTCCTAGAAGCAAATACTGACTTAAGAATGTGGTGAAGAGAATTAGGGTGTGCTTCTGCCAATACTAGAGAGAGATACTGCTTCAGAGCTCAGGAAGAATTTAATTGGTAGAAGTAAAAAGATAACTCATTTTCCTTTCAAATCTTTTCTCTTAGATTGCATGAATTCAACGATTCTTGCATAAGGATTTGTTGTTTTCCAATAATGCCAAGCATCAATTTTCTTGTTCCTCTGTGTTCTAAATGTTGGTTCTGGAGGCACTTAATTAGCATGACATTTACAACCATTGAAAATAATGGCTGTGAAAGTTTTCCAGATATTAAATAACAAATATCGGCATAACTAGCTAGATAAAATGTATAGCATATGCGAAGTGTGATATTATTTTTTTCTTTGACAATTGGATGATATTAAGTACTAGAATTGTGACTAATTCTATATTCAATAACTGTAATATAATAACACAAATAAATAACTAAAATTTTAGTATTTAACTTAAAAAAGATAGATTTTGGCATTATGTTAATGGCTCTAGGAGAGATGATGATGAAAAACGAGTTTTTCAGCAGCAGTAAATTTTTGGCTAAAAGTACAGAATAATTTTTTTAATTGACAGTGCATAGTTTATATTTGTTACCATGAGACACAGGATCAGCAAATAACCATTATAGTTTTTTTAATCAATGCAAAGATTACATAGGATATTTTCTATAGTGGTCCACATTTAGAATATTTTTATGGCCACATTAAATATAACCTATAACTATTCTCAAACACTCAGTGAGGATGTTGATTAACATTTACTTTAAAAAGATGCTGGATAAGTCAAAGAATTAAGAAAAATAAGGGTGCCCTTTATATATGAAGAAAGTAACCATAAGAATTTCAAATGTACTTGCCTTGAAAATGCAATACCCAGACTTAAATTGCTTAGATGTAGATTTAAATATAGACACAACACACACATATATACATATACACATAAATGTATATGTATACATATATACATACACATGTATATGCTGATAATGTTGCAATAGATTAAAGCAACTGATCTAATTTAGCTATTTTAATTAAAATTTTTAAAAATATTTAAAACTTAAAAAATTACATTTTTCCTGAATCAAAAGAGCTGGTTGTAATATGCACCAACATTTGTTGCAATAAAATAAAAATAAATTAGAATAAGAAAATAAAAATTATGGTGAAGAAGAAAATAATTATAAAACTAATCTGCAATCTAATGTCTGTATTCTGATTATTATAGATCAAAATACTATCTCAGTTGGCAAAATATTTTAATAAGTTGAGAAAAGAAGTGTTTAAATAAATTGAGCAACACACTTCTAAGCTTGTTTTTTTCATACTAGAAAAGCAATTAGAATATATAGAAGAACATATATAGGTCTAAATATTGTTTTAAGAAATTGTTAAATCACAATTTTTGTAATAGAAATTTATGAGATGAAATTGAAACAAAATTATTTCATGTGTTCCCATCACAATGCTAATATTTGACATATAAATGGTTCATTTATGAATCTAAAATTTAATTTTAACTACTCACCAGATACTTTTATACCTAAATAAAGAATATATATCAGACCATATTACAAAACTATACTAATCAAGGCAGTATGATAATGGCAAACAGACACAAATAGATACACGGGCCAATGCAATAGAATCAAGGGCCCAGAAATAAACTTATGCCTGTACATTAAACTACTATTTTTAAGAGAACTAAGAATACGCAATGGGAAAAAAATAGTGTCTTTAACAAATGGTGCTGGGAAAACTGGATATTCACATGCAAAAGAATAAAACTGGATCACTATCTTATACCACTCACAAAAATTAACTCAAAATGTGTTGAAAACTTAAAAGTAAGACCTGAAACTGTAAAACTTCTAGAAGAAAACATAGAAGAAAAACTTCTTAACATTGGCCTTGACAGTGTTTTTGTAGTGGTATGACACCAAAAGCAAAAATTTTAATGTGAAAATTTATCAAACTAAAAAGCTTCTGCACAGCAAAAGGAACAATTAACAAAATGAAAAGAAAAGCTGTGGAATGGGAGAAATTGTTTGAAACCATCTATCTGATAAAAGGTTAATATCCAAAATACATAAGGAACTAATAGAATTCAATAGCAAAAAAGACAAATAACCTGATTAAAAAATGGGCAAAGCACCAAAATAGACATTTTTTCAAGAAGATAAACAAGTGATGAAAAGGTACATGAAAAAATTCTCAACTCTCTAATTGTCAGTACAATGAAAATCAAAACCACAATGAGATATCACCTAACATTTGTTAGAATAGCTGTCATCAAAAAGGCAAGAAATCACAAGTATTCGTAAGGATATAGTGAAAAGGAAATTCTTGTACGCTTTGGTGGGAATGTAAATTGGTACAGCCACTATGAAAAACTGTAAAGAGGTTCCTCAAAAATTAAAAAAAAAAAAATAGAACTACTGTATAATCCAGCAATCACACTTCTGGGTATATATTGACAGGAGATGAAAACAATCTCAAGGAGATATCTGAACTCCCATTTTTACTGCAGCATTACTCACAATACTAAAGATAAGGAAGTAACCTAAGTGTCCATCAATGGATGAATGGATAAAGAAGATATATAGATAGATATAGATATAGATGATATAGATATATAGAAATAGATAGATATAGATATACAATGAAATATTATTTGGCCATGAGAATGAAGGAAATCCTGCCACTTGTAACAACATGAATGAATTTTGAGGGCATTATTCTATGTGAAATACGTGAGACAGAAATACAAATACTGTATGCTTTCACTTATATATGGAATCTTAATAACTAAACTCATAGAAATAAAGTTAATTGGTGGTTGCCAGGGCATGAGGGATAAAGGATATGGGTCATGGTGGTCAAGAGTACAAACTTCCAGTTATAAGTTCTGAGGATCCAATGTACAGCATAGACTATAGTTAACAACACTATTTGAAAGTTAAGAGAGTAAATCTTAAATGTTCTAACCACATCCACAAAAATGGCAACTAACAAAAGTGAATATGTTAACTAACCTTATTTTAGTAATTATTTCATAATATATACATGTATTAAATCACCACATTGTACACCTTAAACTTATAAGTTATATGTCAATTATTCATTAATAAAGTTAGGAAAATATTTTTGCCTTCACAATTTTACCAGCCTTTGGTTATGTAAACTAAAGCTTACAACAATATTTTTTGTTTTCCATTGTGAAGGTATGGTTGTCAAAGTAGGACGATAAAACATATATTATTTATTAGTTAAATTTGTATATTTGAAGTAGTTAGCATGTTATATTATGACCCCTGTTTGTTCCCTTGTTCCAGATAACAGTACAAACAATACATATACATTTCTTAAAGAATGTACTTCTTATAATAAATACAAAAGTGAGTTTATGTTCTTTCTTTCCGAACTTGCTTTTCCTCCTATGTATATTAACTCAGCAAATGGGAACATGATTCACTTAGTTGACTGAGTCTGAAACACTGGATTCATTTGACTGGTGCCCCATATATCATGTCCTTTCACTGATTCAGACATTGCTCCAACAGTTTTCCCTTCTCAACTTTCCTACATCTTATTATTTTTTTTATTATCCAATTTATCACACTCATCAGTACAAAAGCATGGTATTTTTTCTTAATCTTTTACTGAAAAGAAGGCTTTTTTTTTTTTACCACACTTCCTTTTTTTAGGCATCACTCCATTACTTTTGCCCTCATTGCAATAAATCCTCTTGAAAGAGTCGTTTATCTTTCTTGACACCAGTTCTCTTACCAATACCTTTTAACCTTATCACCATTTACTTGTCCTTGGGTTTTTCTTTTTTTCTGTACTGCTTATTACTTTCAAATATACTATTTTTTTCTATCTATTATGTTGATTGTATTACCTGTGTTTCCCTGATAAATATAATTCCCATGATAGCCAGGATGTTTTCTCTCCCTCATTCACTGATGATGACCAGGGGTCTGTAAAGTTGACCAGCATAAGTAGAAGCTCAACAGTATTTGTTGAAGGAATTGATGAAGGAATTCTTAACTATTAGCTTTTTCCTCAGCAACCTCATTTTTTTACTTAATAGTCAATATTTGCTTCATATCTTTTGATTTAGTCCACTTTTCTCTATTTTCACTGAAAACACTTTCGCAAAACCACAATCTCATTTTTCCTAGGTTATATAAACCATCTCTTATCTTGATCTTTCATTTCTCTACTCTATCTCTACTCTGCAACATGAACGATCTTTCTAAAACACATGCTTTACCACATAATCTCCATTCATAAATATAAAATACCTCTCCTCTATTCATAGAATAAAATTCCTTGCCATGATATACAAGGAACTTCTCAACATATGTCTCATTATTTTATTCAGTTGTATCTGTTACAGTTCTCCATTCTGCGATTTATACTCCAGCTGCACTAAAAGGGTTATAATTACTTCTGTGTATTGCCCTCACTCCCACGTTCCTTTCATATGAAGTTATTTCTATCTTTTCATTATTGCTGATAGAACTACAAAACTTAATTTAGAAATCTATTCCTTTCGATAACCCTTCTCTGACTCTTGTTAAGACCACTCTATTATCAGAAGTAACCCTTTGCTCATTTTTGGTTTAGTGTCTATTATATTATTCCATAAGTATCCCTTTAATTCTCTCCTGATCCTACAAGTCACAACTTATTTGAAGTCAAAAACTACATATATTTCATCAGCTTTCCTCCCATACTAGCCAGTTTCAGAAACCACATTATTATTCTCTGCTTCATTAGGGAGTTGCATCTGTTTCTGTTATTTCTGTATCCCAAGCAGCTAGAAGAGTGCCTGTCACATAGTAGATGCCCAATATTTTTTTGAAAATTGAACATTATCTACTAGTATTATAAGTCATTGGGTAAGAAGTAAGAATTATTATTTATTATTTATTTTCTTGAGTATGATAATGGTATTATTATTATTGCATGTATTTTCAGATCCTTACAGTTTTTCTGGACAACTGAATAGAATGTTTCTTACATGGAAACTTCTATGCCTCTACATCTTTATTCAGGGCAAGGATAAAAGAATAAAAGTGTTGCCTCTTAATGTAATTAATATTAAAAATTCCAGTGAGCTTTTCTTATACCTTTTTCTAACCTTTTTCTAACCTTAAAAATGTTTTCTCAAAATCATTGAAACTCAAGGTAAATATTGTTTTTTTCCTTGCACAATATATCATAATTATAGTGACAAATGACACAAAAATTATTACTTGACATTTTAAGGCAACAGGATATTTTAAGTATTAATTATTTTTACCTGTACTCCTCATGATGGAATATTACTCAGTGATAAAAAGAAATAAGCTACTAAATTATCAAATTTTGCAAATAGATAGTCGTAATACCTACTATTAATTTTATGTGCCACCCATGCTACTTTCTTTAATGTTATGGGTACTGAATTCAGAGATGTTTTCAAATCTTTTAATAAGGATTGTCAGATTTTGATTGAAGTCCAAACTAAAATTTGATTACTAGGAAGAACGTGTTTGGCAAGATGATTTATTCATATATTAATTTGGATTTTGTTTTTATATTCTCTCCTTGCATTCCAGACTTCAGTGTTTCTTGCCTCAGGAAAGATTTTTCTAAGTGGTTGGAAATTAGAAGTCCCTCGAAATAAGCTTAATTTATGATCGTTGGGTTTTATTGTTTAGTTGTTATTAATTTATTGTGTCTGTTTTTTTATTTTTTCTTGGGGAGTTTTGTTCGTTTTTTGAGGATTTTGAGGGGAGGGTGCAGATTAAGCTCTTTGCTAAACTAGGGTGGTACTATTTGGTAAACTCCTCAGATTAATAATTGTATCATTACCCAAGAAAATTAGGTATTGAGACCCCTTTCCTAGTGGCTATACAGTAAAGTTAAGGAAAAATGATAGAAATGGAAAAGATACAGCTCATACAGAAATGATAGACTTCATTCAGTTAGAAGCAAGAATTCAGGAACTTCAAGTATGATACAACTAAAACCACCTGGTTTTAAGATGTATGCTAGATCAGAGATATCAGCAATGCTGATAGTGAAATAATTACCTCTATTTTTCAGGCATTATCCAAGTCTCTTGGATACATTCTTAGTTAATTCCTGAACAGGAAAACCCCATCAACTTGACAGAAAGACCAATATTGAATTTCTTTAAAGAACAACTATTTTAGTCTTATTTAATTAGTAAATAAAGATTGGAACATTTCTCTCACTCCTGAGTTTGTTAAGTAACATTAATATACCAGTGTTGTGGAAAAATTGGATTCCTATCTTATTGCTCCTTTTATCATTATCCCTGAGCTCCCAGGTCCATCTGACCAACAATACATGGGGATATTTCTTTTCATATTATATCAACAACTTAAAATTTGAGGTAGATAATATATCATCAAAATAGTTTTAAATATTATTTTTAAAAATAAGCATAATTTACATAAATATATCGAGATGATAACTTTTTTGGCAACTATAACAATTTTTGTCATTTCTTATGGACCTAGCTAACTTACAAATCTCTTCCTCATTCATTCCACCAACTCATCGTGAGCAGTAACAACCTCTGCATATTTTCTATTCTCATATAATTATCTGAGAACATATATATGTATGCTCAGATTTTTAGTAAAATGTAAATATTATATATGCTTGTTTCTTCATTTGCTTATCTCACTCAACAATAACTCTTGCATTTTTTACAGATACATTTCAAATTTATTTGATTGAATAATGTTTATTAATTGGTATTTACAATAATTTAATAAATTTTTCTATTGATATGCATTTAGTTTGCTTGGGATTTTTTGCCACTTTAAATAGTGTGGCAATAAACAACCCTATGTAGATAGTTTTAGATTCTTGTAATTCTATTTATAAGATAAATTTTGAGAAATGGGTCATCAGGATAAAAGGGTATTGTTAAATTTATTCCAGAGATATTCTTGATTTATATTTTATAGTTCAGATATTTTAGATTTACACATGAGTTGTTCTTATTAGCTTACTAATAACTTCATTATTATAATTTCCATAGTTTGGAGATCAGAGTTGTTTTTTGAAATATATCAGTTAATTATATAACTTCAATATTAAATCAACTTTATACAACCACTTTCTAAACTTGCAAATTTTAATTCCCCTTAACATTCCATATTATTTCTGAAAGCAGACTTTTATTTCATCTATCCAAAATCAATAATATACTAAATCTTCAAAGAAAAAGAAAAGAAACTTTCAAGAACTTATTTTCAGTCATAATTATTCCAAATGCTAAAATGGTCTCACCCATGTCTATCTTGCCATAATTAAATACAGTTGCTTTGGCTCCCACTTCAATAAGGATTCATTTTTAAAAATATAATGACTCTTCTTATACAGAATACAAGTTATTAGGTCACCTGCCAGAAGTCTTCTCTCAAGCTACTTAATTATCGTTCTTTTAAACTTTGTTCATATCATATTTCTAAGATTTGGGCCATTAATTTTTCTGCCTTATGCATACATTGATTACTTTTCTACATTCTTTTTGGCCTTCAGACTTTCTGCAAAAGTTAGAATCTAGCCAAATATTTCATAAGAATTTTATGTTTCCAAATTTTCCAGTTCCAGTGTTCAAAATAAAAATTTCTCTATTACCCTGCAGAAGCTATCTCATTTTTAATAAGTAGGTATCTTATTTCCATGTTATACTCCATGAAATAAGTAAAAAGTTTTCTTCCAGCAAACTAATATCATTGTGTCTAGAAATTTCTAAGCAAACATTTGAAGGATGATACATTGAAAAGAGGATAAAAACATTCTTCCACTTCTCTTTCAGCATTGTAATGGCTCAGACATAGCTCACGACTGTTCTCTCTCCATGTACTTTCCTTGAATGTGCATGTTTTCATTGTTGTGATTATGACTTCTTGATAGCTACCATCAAATGTTTTATAAATATGTCTTCAGTCTTGGCCACCATGAATAATACTGTAATGAACATTGGGATGCCTATATATTTATGAATAAATGTTTTTAAATTTTGGGGGTAGATACCCAGAACAGGTATTGCTGAGTCGTATGGTAATTCTATTCTCAATTTTGGGGGAACCTTCATACTGTTTTCCACAGTGGCTGTGATGTATGATTAGATAAAGAAGATGTGGTACATATATGCAATGGAATATTACCCAGACACAAGAAAAGATGAAACACTGCCATTTGTGACAATATAGATGGATCTTGAGATTATCATGCTAAGTGAAAGAAGTCAGGCAGAAAAAGTTGAGAAACATATATTTCACTCATACATGAGATATAAAACTATAAACAACAAACTAACAAGACATACAGAGACTCATGGACACAGTAGTTTAGTGGTTACAGAGGGAAAGGGGGAAGGAGGGAGGTAGATAAAGGTAAAGGGAGTCAAATATATGATGTGGAAGGAAATTTGACTTTGATGGTGAACACAATGCAATATACATATGATGTATTATTGAACTGTACACTTGAAACATAACTTTATTAACCATTGTCACCCTAATAAATTTAATACTAAAAAAATGACTTTGTTCCTATTTAAAAAAACGAAAACAAAAACATGTCTTCCCCTTCTCTCATTTGACCCCACAAAAACACTTGAAGGAAAAGAATTACGGAGTCTTACAGAATTCTTAAATATAGTAATCATTGTTAAAGGTTCTATCATGTATCCAATAATCCAAGTCTCTAACATTGGAGTTAATAAAACTTCGTATTTCCTCAACGACTCTTTATCATGACAACTACTCCCAACCTTTTATAAAAGGTTTTGTTTTATCCATTTTATAACCTAAATATCACTTGACCCTTTTTTTTTATATACTTTTACATTCCAACTTCTTATATACCTTCCTTCTCTAATCCAAACCTGCATTATTTATTACTGAGAATATTAAAATTATCTATTATTTTTCCTGAGATGAGTTTTACTTCTTTAAAATTCTTGTCTTTCACATTTCAGATAGCATGAGAAAATAAAAATGTAAATGAGGTCTATGGCAATGCCACTTTGAACAAGCCTGATCCCATCTGATCTCGGAAGCTAAGCAGGATCAGGCCTGGTTAGTACTTGGATGGGAGACCACCTCGGAAGACCAGGTGCTATAGGCGTAAAAAATAAAAACTAAGGGATTGTAAGCTGACAAGGTCCTTGCAATCTGTGAAGTCAACCAAGGATTGCCTCACCTAAAAAAAAAAAAAAAAAAATGCAAATGATATAATACTATTGGTTGGTTAAATCTCTTATATGTCTTTCCATATCCCATTAAAAAAGTACATCCCTACTTGCAATGGCACATGAGAACTTCAAAAACATCCTTCATCTTTAAACCTTTATCATTTGATTAATTCCTTCATCATTTTCAACCCCATGACACTAAATTGCTAATGGTGTTGTGTAAATATTTTCTGTTACGATCCATGTCCTAGTTCACTCTAGATTTTTGTCTTACCTATCTCTTTCTGTATTAATCAATTTTATTGATGCTACAATATTCATCTCAAAAATAAACTTGAAGAGACATTTTTGAGCCCTCTCTACTCAGATGAGCTTTTTCGTGTTTTTATAACATTTAGAACAAAAATTTTCCATAGTGCCTATTCTAAATAATTACAATTATTTTTTTTAATTGATATTCTTTCTTTAAGACTTTCTTTAAGTCCTTGAGGAATGGAATCATATTTTATTTCTTCTTACCCGCAACAGTTGTAATACTGACTGATAGACTAAATCTCATATTTTGTAATGGTCACCGGATCTACTTCCTGTATGGCTGGGGTTCAATTTGAGTATCTGGTAAGCTCCTATCACGGGCTGACTTAATAATATAAACTCATGTAAATCTTGGATAATTAAAAAAAACTAAAACTACTTGAATATACTATAAAGTAACCAAAAGCAGGCACATTATGGAGGAGAGTCAATATGTGGAAGAAGAGTAAGGTATTGGTGAGATTTCACATTTTTCATATTAATCTTAAGGGAAGGCTAAAGTTGAAGCCACACATGATGGCTAAAACTTGGATTAAAAACTTATAGACTTCTTAGTCTAAAGAATCAGATGTAAGAAATTTGTGTAATCTAAACTGTGGAAACTTAATAGGGAGTACTCTCAGATATTCCTTCTGTTCCATTCTTCCTTACCTCCCCTCCTGGAAATCCAGTTACAAATAATAAGAACTTTTAACTATGTTATTTATATACCTAATCTTTTCTGGATTTTACATTATTTTTTCCTTAGTCTTTTTCAGTTTTTATACTTTTTAATTATCCTTGAATTTTTCCATTTTCTTGTGAGCTCTTCAGTGTGGTCCAACCTACTGTCAAATTTGTTCTTTTGCTTTCAATGACAGTTATTGTATATTTCACTTTCAAATTTCCCATTTTATTCTTTTGTAGAGCTGCTTTTTTGCTGACAGAATTTTATATTTCACCATCTATTTTCATAAATATATTACTCACATTAAATTTTTAATCCATGATTGATAACTCAAGAATCTAGATCATATCTGAGTGAATTTCCATTGTTCTTGTTTTTTTCATTTGGTCTAGTTTGTTGGTCTGCCTATTACATATTTGAGAGATATCTGAAATAGTGTATGAAAAATTGTAGATTCCATGGAAAAGGTTATCTTTACTCAAAGAAGTTGTATTTAATCATCACAAAGATAATTAAATTAGAGTCAATGCTCCTCAATCCAATTGCTGATTTTCAGAATTTGTTGGGTCTGTATTTTCTTTGCTCTCAAATCCATGAATTAGACTATCAAAGACTTAATTGAGAGTATGAAAAATTAACCTATATTCTTCTTTCCTGATAGTTCCTAAATTCCAATTATTATCTTCTAAGATCCAAGAATTCTCATAGTTTCATTGAACTAGTCAGCATTTTAAGAGCAGCTACTCTCTGCTTGTTGAGCCTAGAAATCTGGAAATACACCATCGGGAAAAGCCTTGCAAAATGTCAGGCTCATTTCTCCCTGGAAACTTAGCCCTTCAAGTCTAACTGCCTTGGCTGTCCTAAAATCCAATTTTCTTTTTCCCAGCTCTGTAAGAATACTGAAATCTCAGATAGTCTCAGATATTATTCAGGTTTCTGCTAGGATTGTCAGTTTTCTTTCCATGCTGCATATCAGCAAATGACTTGATGGAAAAGCAGAGAAAAATGCCAGATTCATCACAATGATGTTTTCTTCTCCCTAGGATTTTGTTCCTTCCAAATTCAGGTATATTTATGGCTCTCATGCTTTCCAAATAATTTTTTAACCCATTATACTAGCCTTTGGTGAGAGTTTTGATCTGTTGCAAATTAGACCATTTTATCTAGAAAGAGCTGACACTATTTTTTATAAATAGGAAATAGATTTCAAATTGAAATTATAATAATACATAATAGATGATTTACTTTTATAATTTCCTATTTGCAAAAATTATTTTATATTTTTCTATTATCATGAAAAATTGTGTTCTGTAAACTTAGGATAACTAATGTCTAACTTTAATTCTCACTTATTTATCTCATTTATAACGTAGATATTATTTTGATTATATAGAATTATGTAACATTTCTCTGTTTTAAAGTATAAATGGATTAAAAATCAATAGGGTATTAGAAAATAAGCTAATTCTCTTTTTATTATGTCAAAATTTTGTTCAATAATTTTATATGAATAGAATAAAACAAATTAATACATGGTTTCATATGTTTTACTAATATCTATAATATTGATACTATATTTTGTTTTTGTAAAAGCTACATGTTTTTGTTTTTGTTTTTGTTTTTTCCAGACTGGGAGAGACTGGGAGATAGAGAAAAAGATTTTTTTTCCTATTTACCAGAAATAGTTGTGAATCATATATATGTATTATTTATTTCACATAATTTTTATAACACAGTCTTTTAGGTACTATTTTTACTTCCATTTTATAGAGAAGAAAATCAAGACATAGAAGGGTTAAATAATTGTCAATTCACCAAGATGACACATAAGTGATAAATATTAAATTTAAATTCACAACAGAGTAATTTTTGCATTTAATACATATTTTTTCAATTACAGTTGACATACAATATTATATTACTTTCGGGTGTACAACATAGTGATTAGAAACTTATATAACTTACAAAATGATTATCCTGATAAGTCTAGTATCCATCTAGATACCATACATTTATCACAATATTAGTGACTATATTCCCTACGCTATACTTACATCCCCGTAACTATTTTGTAACTACCCATTTGTACTTCTTAATTCCTTCACCTTTTTCACCCAGCCCCCAAACTCCATTCCATCTGACAACAGTCAAAATGTTCTCTGTATCTATGTTTGTTTCTGTTTTGTTTGTTCATTTATTTTTATTTATAGATTTCACATGACATCATATGGTATTTGTCTTTCTCTGACTTATTTCACATAGTATAATAACTTCTGTTGTTACAGATGGCAAGATCTTGTTTTTTTTAAATAACTGAGTTATTTCATTGTATATACGTACCACTTCTTATCCATTCATCTATTGATGGACATTTTGGTTGCTTTCATATCCTGTCTGTTGTAAATAATGCTGTAATGAACGTACAGATATATATGTCTTTTTAAATTAGTGTTTTGGGATTTTTTAGATAAATACCCTGAAATGAAATTTCTGGATCCTTCTTGGTCTCTTGTTTTAGACTTTGTTTTAAAGTCTGTTTTATCTGATATAAGTATTGCTACCCCAGCATTTTGTTTGTTTGTTTCCATTTTCGTGAAATATTTTTTTCTATCCCTTCACTTTCAGTCTGTGTGTGTCTTTCAATCTGATTTGAGTCTCTTTTAGGCAGAATATTTAAGGGTCTTGTTTTTTTTTTTTTTTTTTTTTTTTTTTATCTATGCAGCCACTCCATATCTTTTGATTGTAGCTTTTAATTCATTTATGTTTAAAGTAATCATTGATACAAACTTAATTATTGCCATTTTATCATTCATATTTTTTATCTTTTTTTTCTTCTTCTTAAAGAATCCCTTTAACATTTTTTTTTGTAATGTGGATTTGGGATGATGAACTCCTTTAGCTTCTTCTTGTCTGGGAAGCTCTTTATCTCTCCTTCAATTCTAAATGATAGCCTTGCTAAGTAGAGAAATCTTGGTTGTAGGTTCTTGCTTTTTATCATTTTGAATATTTCATGCCAATCTCTTCTGGTCTACAAAATTCCTGTTGAGAAATCACGGGAGCTCCCTTAAATGTAGCTAACTGCTTTTTCTCTTGCTGCTTTTTAAGATTCTCTTTTTGTTTAATATTTGGCATTTTAATTATTACGTGCCTTGCTGTGGGCCTCTTTGGGTTCATCTTGATTGAGATTCTGTGCTTCCTGGGCTTATGTCTATTTCCTCTGCCAGATTAAGAAAGTTTTCCATCATTGTTTCTGCTAATAGGTTTCCAATTGCTTGCTCTTTCTCTTCTCCTTCTGGTAGCCTTATGATGCAAATGTTGATGTGCTTGATGTTGCCCCAGAAGCCCCTTAAACTATCCTCATTTTTTTGAATTTTTCTTCTTTCTGCTGTTCTGATCAGGTGCTTTCCGCTACCTTATCTTCCAGATTGCTAATTCATTCCTTTAACCTACTGTTGATTATTTTGAATGTATTCTTTATGTCAATATTGTATTCTTCATTTCTGACTGGTTCTTTTTAATGTTTTCTATCTCCATTTTTATGTTTTTTATCTCTTTGTTGAAGTTCTCACTGAGATCATCAAGCATCCCTGTAACCAGTGTTTTGAAATCTGCATCTAGTAGATTGCTTGTCTTCATTTTGTTTAGTTCTTTTTCTGGAGCTTTGTTCTGTTCTTTCATTTGGGACACATTTTATTGTTTCTTCACTTTGGCTGTCTTCCTGTGTTTATTTCTATGTATTTAGTATAGCTGCTATGTCTCTCGGTCTTGGTAGACTGGCCTTATCATCTGAGCCAGGTGTTTCAGATGTGTTTCTTGTGTGAGTTGTGTGTGCCCTCCTGTTATAGTTGAGCCTTGATTGCCATTGCCATATAAATGGGAGGGATTGATGCTCATACTGACTGGTTGTGTGGATTGGTGGTGACTACAGTGAAGGAGCTGTTGTGCAGGGGCCCACCCTGTGGAGCAGGATTCACTTTAGTGGAGCTCAGGTGCCTTCTGAGTCTGCCCTTTGGGTATGTTATTTGTGGAGGTGTTTGGATGGTGCCCTGTTTTGGTCTGAATTTGGCTACCAGATTTGCTGTTTCTGGATCTTGTTGGGAGGAACTCTATTTCAAGCCAAGGTCAGTTTTTACCTAATGTCTTTTTTTTTGTTATTGCTATTGTTGTTGTTCCTGAATCCCATCCATGAAACTACATTATATTTAGTGCCATATATTCTTAAGCTACTCTTATATGTGATATTTTCACAGACTTGGCTTGGTGTTTTTGTTTTGTTTTGTTTTTGAGATTGACAGTTTTGAAGGAGAATGGCACAGAATTTTATGGAACTTAGAACTCTAGAATTTGCTTGCTATTTTTCCCATCATAGAAATAAGGTTATAGGTTATTGGGAGAAATACCATGGAAGTGAAATACAATTTTATCTCATTCTTTTTACTGTACACATTATCAACATGATTTATGACTATTGATATTGTCCTTGATTATGGTTGAGGTAGTATTTATCAGGCTTCTTCCCTGTGAAGTTCTCTTTTTTCCCTTTTTCCATATTGTACACATTTGAAGTAAATCACTTGTGCATCCACACCTATGGAGCAGATAATTATGCTTTGTCTCTTTGAGAGTAGAGTAGCTACATAAATCACTTGGAATTATTCTTCATGGGAGATTTGTTTTTTCTCACCCATTTTTAATTTATTAAAAATCATTAAAAATCATGTCTCTATATCTATCTGTATGGACTCAATATGTATTTTGTATTCTCAGTTATAATCCAAAAGTATTTTTATTGTCCTCAAAAAATAATTTTATTAGCCCAGCAGGTGAAGATCCAGTCCCTTTGTATCTCAACGCCATCCAAATGATGTGGTTGAGAAAGGAAGAAACTTGGGGCAGAAATGTTTCCTGTTTCTCAACATAGAAACCTGGAAGGAAAAGACAGGGCTGTGCAAATAGGTCACTAGAGGTGGGGAGAGTTAGGAGAATAATAGACCAGGAGGGCCATGAAGAGGAAGAGGAGGAAGGAGAGTAAGAAATCTGTTGAAAACTCAGGAAAAACAAGGTGTGTGGGAGTGCTGGGGCTAGGCAGCCAAAGGAGATGAGAAGAATGGGGCTCATCTGTAGGAAACTACTGGTTGCATTGGAGTCATTTCTGGTACTGGATACAATAAAAGATTGCTACTGCTCCTATAGCCGAAAACAGCAGTCCCACAGTTCCTGTGAAAGAGATGAGGCAATAGCTGAATGAAAAGCTATTGTCTGGAAGAAGAAGCACCCGAGCTCCATTTTCATAGATAGAGAGGGCATGCAGGTTCCGGAGCTCCTCTCCCGGCTAATCACGGACAGGATTCAGATCTACTGCTGGATTTCCTCCCTTTTCCACACTATCTTTGGAAGTTCATCGGAGTTCATATCATGTGTCATAGCTGCACCACACCCAGACTTCGGAGCGTGTAGGACCTAGAAGGCAAAGTTGTAGGTAACTCTTCAAAGTAATGCAATAAAGACTAACCTGTTGACCAGGGCTGGCGGGGTAGAGAAATGAGGTTGCAGTCACTGGCTGAGTGACCCTCCACAAGAACCCCTGAAAGTAGCCCAAAAGAGCTTTTCCATGAAAACCATGTGGGGTATCAAGAGGTAAACCCATGAAAGTGTGAGGACTTTCTATGACTGTCTCCCAAGAATTTCTTACTCTCATAGTAGTCTATACACTGTCTTCAACAATTTGTTACATTTAAGTATACTATCAGATGCAGTAGCTTCTGCTTTCAGTAAGGTGGCTTTAGCTATGATTCTCTATATTAGCCTCTCTCTCTAAATTTTCAGGTAGGCTTTCTGCTGTGACCTCAGTTGTCTGATGGGTCCATAACAACTCTTGATTTTAAGGGTGTTCTCCTTTGTTTTTGTTATAAGTACAGGAGTAGTGACTTTCAAGCTCTTTATATGTCAGAGCTGACATCAGAAGTTTCCCAAAGTCACTTTTCTCACAAGTTTGAGGGTCTAATATTTGTTTACAAACATAGATATATCACCAGTCTTCCTCAAAAATTTACCAGTATACTATTATTCAGAAAGTAATAAAGCAATGTATATAAAATAGTATTATTTTTATATTATCTTCTGAATCTAATAAAGTATTATCTTCTGAATCCAAATTTTCTGTAGTGCTACAGTGATTCTATAAATACCAGAGAAAATTAACTAATAGACATGCAGAAAAACACAAAGCTACATCAGCCTGAAGTCAGGTATAAAAACAAAAACAAAAAGAAAACTACTCATGCAAACTGAGCATATTAGTATGCTACAATAAAATCAGGAAAATAACATAGATATAATAGCACAGATAAAAACATCGAATAAAAAAAATCCAAAAAAGAAAACTCATAAGTGATAGTTTTCTGTATCATATATGATAAAGAAATACAAAAGAAATTTTAAACTTTTGTCAAAATTTTCTTCAAATAAATTCTCTAGATAACAACATATGATGACAAGAGCAATTTAAAATGAACAGCATGCCTACTGCATTTTCCATTTTGAATGATTTTGTCTGTTTTACCTGATGTCTCATCATTGATTTAAAAATAAAAAGGTAAAAATATAAGCAATAATAATTCTTAATTAAATGCAGTATATATTTGTCTTTTTTATCATGTTCCTAAAATTATTTGGTAAGCTAACAATAATGCATAAAAATTTTGACAAAATTTTCTTTACCTATACTCATAATTTTTACTTGATTGAAGACTAATCACAGGTAATTTTAGAGCAATAAAATAATCTCCCAGCTGGATTGATATTTATATTTAAACATATATAAAATACTTAGAGGAAAACAAGCTCAAAAGCTACCAGAGTTTAATAAGCAGTATGTAAAAAATAAAATATGATGGAGAATTAAGTGAAATAAAGCATTTTTAAACTTTCCAAAAAATGACATCTGGCATTCAGCTTTGGTAATTACTTTTAAAGAGATACCAAAAAAAAAAAAAAAAAAATCTAGAGTTTTGATTTTAAATGCTGGATCAATATTTTTAACACAACATGGGCAAAATAAATTATATCCATTTATTTAATTAGAATCCAAGCAAAGAAAATTTAAACTTCAGAATACATAGTCCTAGTGGTTAATGATAAAATCATAAATTCTTAATTTAATTTAAAAAGTTATATATAATACACATGAATAAAATATAACTTCTTAAAAGACAGTTTTGGGGCAGAAATAATTTGCAAGCCAAGATAAAAAATCCAGAATCATTTCCAAGTGTAATAGACATTAGTGATGTTTACTAATACCTTTTTTCTTTCTGCGTACACAAAAATGTCTATTTTCTTAGACACTTCATATTGAAAAAAAAAGCCATAGAAGTAATTTTTGTCAGTGAAACACAATGTCAGATATATATATATATATATATATATATATATATACACACCACAAAAAAACTACTGTGAAATTTATAAAACAATCATTTTGACTAATTTACCCAATGTCCTCTAACATATTAGTATTAGGAATGAAAGTAAAGATGTTCATCACTATAGATTCAATAGATATCAAAAAGATGAACTTTATGAACAACAAATTTTATAATTGGAGTAACACAACACATCTGAAAGAAGAAATGAAGACAAATTTGAAGAATCATCTTTAATAAATCTTAAGTCTAGGAGGCTTCACTGGTGAAATATTTTTAAAATTGAAGATTTCACTAATTTTTTTTCCAAAATTGATTGTTTTTTAGATTTTATTTTATTAAATTTATTGGAGTGACAGTGGTTAATAAAATTACATAGGTTTCAAGTGTATAATTCAATAACATGTCATATGTATGTTGCATTCTGTGTTCACCACCAAAGTTAAAATTCCATCATCATATATTTGACCCCCTTTACCCTTATCAATCTCCTTCTGCTAACCACTAAACTGTTGTCTGTGTCTGTGTCTTTTTGTTTGTTTGTCTTGTTCATTTGTTGCTTTTAGTTTTAGATCTCACATATGAGTAAAATCATATGGTTCTCAGCTTTTTCTGTCTGACTTATCTTCTCACCACTCTTATTCAATATAGTATTAGAAATCCTAACTAGAGCCATCAAGCAAGAAAAGAAATAAAAGGCATGCAAATTAGGAATGAGGAAGTCAAATTGTCACTTTTTGCAGATGATATGATTCTCTATATGGAAAATGCTAGAAACTCCACCAAAATTAATTGTTCATCATTTGCAAACTCTTCTAGATAATGGAAATGACAAATGTTTCTAAATTATTATCACAAAAACCATAAGTAATTTAATATAAAACTTGACAGAGCATTACAAGAAAGAAAAATTTTAAACCAACATTTTCTTCATGTAGATGCGAACAGTTTTTGAGATATTTTAAATCAAATCTAGTGATACATTACAGAGAATAATACATTATAAATGAGGATAATTTAATCTAGAAAAGCAAGAAATATTTAACATTTAAAAATCACTCAAATAATTCAATCAATTAATGGAAAAGAAGGATGAAATCATATATGGTCACAGATAGATGCAAAATTGATAGATATAGAAAAAATGTACACCTATCATCATGTTAATTATATATATGTATATATATGTATATAATACTGTGATACAGGTACTAGTCAGTACATATATAAATAAATACAAAGCATGAAACCTGGAAAACTTTTATTTACATAGAATATTATTGTGTACCTAAGAGATTCAAAGAACATACATATACTAAAATCTAAATTAAAAGTGAATATAGCAAAGTCATTTCAGAAGATATTAATACAGAAAAATTAATTTTGTTTATGCTGTGCTGAAACAGGAAAAAATTAAAATTAATTTACACTATCAAGAAAAACATCAAATTTATTGTAATAAATATAATTAAAAATAATGAACATCTTCTGTACTGAAAATTACAAAACATTATTGAGAGAAATAAAACAAAACCTTGATAAGTCAAGCGATATTCTAGAAACATGAATTGTCAAACTCAATATTCTAAAGTTGTCAATTGTTCACAAATAATTTCCAATATACAGTCTCTTAGACTGTGTGTGTACACGTGTGTGTGCATGTATATAACAAAACTAAAAGTTAATTCTTAAATTCATATGGAAATGGGATGTCCGAGCTAAGAACAGATAAAGTAAACTTAAAAAGAGCATAGCTAAAGGAATAACAATGCAACATATTAATATCTATTATAAGATAATTGAGATAGAAAGGTGATGATGCAAAAAGAAAAACTGAGCAGTAGAATAGAATAGGAAGCCCAATAATAGACTTACACATAAAGGGTTACTTGTTTTATGACAAAGAGAATATTGCATGTAGCGGAGAAAGGATTGTCTTTTCAATAAATGGTGCTATGTCACCTGGAAATAGTACTTTATGTCTCCTACCTACCCACAGACACAAAAATAAACACCAGATGAATGGTTAATGTAATTGTAAAAGATAAAACAAAAGCTTATTAAAAAATCATAAGGGAACATCTTCACGATTTCGGAATGAAGATTAAAGAAATAAGTCACACGGTGCTTAAATGTGTATGTGTGTGTGTGATTGTGTGTGTTCATATTAAAATTATACACTGGTCATCAAAAGATAACATCAGGGGAATAAATAGGCAATCCTCAGATTGGAAAATGTATGTAATATGTATTAATATTTAATAAAGGAATTGATTCAGTATTACACATTCTATAAAAATAATAGGGAAAAGACAGATATTAATAGAAATATTGTTAAAAACTTGATCACTTATATTACATAAAAATATATATAATGGCCAGTAAACATGATACTCAACATCACTATTCATCAGGAATATGCAAATTAAGAAGACAATATGGCTAATATGAAAAAGATAAAAAATACCATCAGTTGAAAAAGATGTTGAACAACTGCTATTTTTATATAGTGCTGTTTATAAGAAATTTAAATTAGTACAATTTAGAATTTTGTTAAGCAAAAGTAAATACCCTATGACCCAATGATTTTACTACTAGATCTATACTCAAAAGGAATGTATATGTTTGTCAAAAGGCTTGCACTAGAATGTTTAAATCAGCAAAAGCATTTTAATGATAGAATAGTTGGGCGATAGTACCAAGTTTAATACTATTCAGCAATGAGAATTAACAACTTGCAATGATATGTAGTAGTATGGCTGGATATCATTAACATAATTTCCAGCAATAGAAGTCGGACACAAATAAGAATATGTTGGTTGATTATGTTTATCTGAATATACAAATATAATCAATCTTCTAGAACTCAGGATATTGGAAACTTTTAGGGTGTAATAGTAACTGGAAGGAAGCAACACACAGATGGTTCCTGGGGCATTGGTAATGTTCTGTTGCTTAATTTGGGTATTAGTTACACAGTATTTGGGAGCAGTCCTCTATGGGCCACTTTTACTTGTACATATCTTGCCAAGTGTTTCAAGATTACAAGGCTTCGAACACTTTTTCACCCAAGACCATGTTTTAAGATTGTTTAGGCAACTGAAAATTCTGAAAGATACTATCATGTCTCTCTCACACAAGGAACATTATTGCTTACTGCTTGCCATAAGTGTTAAGCTCATAGTTCTGTTATGGTGCAACCTACTGCTCAGGAAGATTGTATCTGGCCTTCCAGGTTGATGTGCTACTATACTGATACTCTAGCTGTTACTTTTTCAGTAAGTAATAACGTAGTTTGTCTCTGACCCAGGAGCCTTGGATCTTCCGTCAGCATCCATATGACTGCAGCAGGCTGTCTTATTTACTTGTAAGTAAAGTCAATTCCCCCACAGTTTTCTTGAGGAGAATGGAGTACTGATAGACACCTGACTGACTTTCTGTGAAGAGTAAATTAATGGGATTTGAGTGACGTCCTTGAGAACCAGTGATAGATATATTGATTAAATGATATGGTTATTTAGCCAAGCAATAGTTTTCTGCTTTGTTGTCTTGTTATTAAGGAGACAAGTACCGGGAGATAGGCTCAAAAGCAGCTCTTCCGAAGGCATGAGCACTTTTTGTGCTGTCAGCCCCATTGTAATAACCAGCAATAAGACCCTTCCAGAGTTGAAGGAAGGCTCTTCACTACCCTCAAGAATATTGGCAGTAAGCGTGATTTGAGAGTAATTTATGGCCACTATCACCATATCAAAACATTGGCTGGTTCACCCAGAGCATGAAGGTATGAGACATATAATATTCAGTAAGAGGAAATGACAGTAAGTGGACTGCCTTACTGCTCAGCTTTTTTTTGTAGTTTTTCATGCAAACATTATTCAGTGGTCTATTCAGTGATGACAATAAAACTTCCCAAAATTCTCAACGGTGAGTCTTGACTGCTATGAAGGAGTTTTGGCTGGTTCAGATTTTCATAAGACAAGAAATCTGTGGGTACCAAAAGATGAAGCATTGACTAGTATTTAGCCTCTTCCTGTCCCAAACTTTTTCTGATAATGAAAATAACCTTTGTGAATGTGTGTGTAAATATATTTGTGTCCCCAGATCCTGATTCTTCTCTCTACCCTGAACTCAACTTTTATAAAGGAAAATATATATGCAGTCTCCCGGTCTCCAATAGTGAGACTTAAGTTCCTTACATCACATCATATATTCAGGGAATTCCAGAGAACAGGATAGGAAGACACAAACTTTCATGACCCTGGTGAAATCAAGTTCCCCAAATATTAACTTACCTGGTCCCATAGGAGGAAAAGGCGCCCAAATTCAACAGATGGGGATTGGAAAGGGCCCAGTGTAAAGAAGGAATGTTAAATTGACTGCTTTTTACTTTTTTCCCTTTTTTTTCCGCCCCTCCCCGCCACCAACCCATAGCTAAAGGGATAATATTCTTGAAGAACTACATGCTTGTTCTTTTTCATCCTGTATGTGTCAGAGGGTATTCTTCCATTCAGGGTAGCTTCACATAGAGAGAGTAAGATATGTGGATCACTCTACAACTTTACTTCCTATCCTCTCCCAGGAGCCCAAGAGAAATAATAGATAATCAGAGACAATCACTGGAGAAGAAAGACAGCACTTTAGTTAGAGAATTAATTGCAGCCTTAGTACTGAGAAGCTATTTCTCAGAACAAAGGTGCCATCTTTCTGATGTAAACACCAGGTAAACCTCCTTTGAACCAGCTGAATGCATACCTTGTGAATATCCAGCCTGACATTCACATTTTGTGGTGAGTCACTTTAAACTCAATAAATAACAAAGTTAGAAGGGCCCTACAAGTCTTGCTTATCAAATAAAAATTGTTTTTCAGGAGAGCAGCTGACTTGTCCTTGGAAGCATCTTAGATGTGCAAAAAAAAGTGATAGCTATTCCTTTGGGGGAATCCTTATTTCTCACTTCACTGCTTTAAGCAAAACTGCTGGCTCAATGAGGCTTTCCATTCACAGAGATTTCCCTAAATGCCTGGGCCTGGTTCACTGATTGCTCATCTATGTTGAAATATGATGGTATGCATTGTACTGCTATGGAAAACCATCTGTGCAAAATCAGCACCCGCTATGTATAACCAAAAGCCAATATGGGCTCTCTGCTCAGTTGGCAGAAGTCAAATTAGTGCTCATAGCCAGGCCAACACTTTCCTTGATGAACTCTGAAATATTTTTATTATCTTTTGGCTGTTGCCTGCAGCCTAGCTGTCTGGTCTGTTATTTGGGAGACTACACAATGGCAGATTAGAGACACTTTTCTTTGAATCTATAAACTGTAGGAAAAACAAAACAACACAAAACTCTGCTGCCAGTCAGAAAGTCTGGTACACAAATGCAGATGACCATGGCAAGGACATGTTCTGCGATAGGACCGACTGGAATCAAGCCTCCCACAACTGAAAAAAAATAAAAATAAATAAAGCCTATTGAGGAAACCTCAATAATGATAAATGATTTTTTCTGGGAGTATCATGTGTACCACCAGGACTACACTTTTATGTATACTTCTCATGCCTAGCACAAACTTCCCTGCTTCCAAAGCCATGATACATTGTGCCTCATTGTGGTCATAAGAGACTGACGTTTTTAAGAAATTCCCAGTGGTAGCTTTCAGACAATTCCACAAATCTGTACAACATGAGGTGACCCTTAGTTACTTGGGAAAACATCCCACAGTGACAACCAATATTATTTACAAAGCTCTATGGGAATTTATTGCTATGATAGGATCATCCAGTTAGAAAAAGTAGCAAGAATTTTTCCCTGATGTTAGCTTATATTATCAATGACACCACCTTGACCTTGGAAGGCATTTAGCTCAGCCTAATTAATTCACTGGCCACAGTGGTTATAGATGATAAACTTACCCTAGACTTCTCTCTTGCAGGCCAAGGCAGAGTTGATGCAATCAGTAATAAATCCTAATGTATCTGAATTATTGCCTTGGGGAAAATGGAAGGTCAAAACAGATATATAAGGAGAAAGCCTCCTAGATTCTTAAGGTAGACTCAATGATCTATGTGATTTTTTTTTTCTATCCCTCATAAATCATGGAATCCTGAAAGAAATGGTTGAGAAAAATACCATCTTTGGGGATATAGGCTGAATATTTGTGTACTTCCAAAATTCATATCTGTTGAAATCTTATACTCAATGAGATGGTATTAAAAGATGAGACGTCATGAATAAGATTAATTCTCTTATAAAGGAGTCCCGAGAGAGCTCCCTAGCCCTTCCCCCATGTGAAGATACAATGAGAAGTCTGAAACCTGGAAGAGGGCTCTCAAGCAACCATATTGGCCCCCTGAAAGTGGACTTCCAGCCTCCAGAACTGTGCAAAATAAATTTCTGTTGCTTATAAGCCACCCAGGTTGGGGAATTTCATTTTGGCAGTGAGAACGGGCTAAGATAGTTTGTCTCATTTTAGCTCTTGGAATCCTATTGATAGAAGCTCTAGTTAAATCCTATATGAGACTAGTTGAAAGAATTTGATTCCAGCCTCTGTTGGTCAGATTAATTAGAACTGTCAATGGAATGTCATACTAATGTGAAAACCTTCCAGAGGTCAATGCAGCATGTGACTCAGGGTGAGTTGTTGGGAAGAAGTCCATCATGAACTCCTTGAGGTAATACAGGTCTTTCTGAGTACATTAGGATTATAAAGCCCTGAGTGCTTTGTAACTTGAGCCATTTTTTCCAGATTATTTATACAATTCATGTTTTGAAGAGATGAAATAATGTCTCTCTCTGCACAAAGATTGGGTTTGCTTTCTGCCTGTCATAACATCAGTGGGTTCTTTATGCCCAGAGTTCCTCTCCTTTGGTGCAGCCTAGTGCATAGCAGTTTCAGGTAGCCCACTGCATTGCCCTGTGGGACTTGGAGTTTAGGGATCCAGAACAATTATGCTGACATGATTACTTTGTTTTTTTTTTATCCAAGAATCAGGCATCTTCTGTCAGTATCCATGTAATTGCACCTGGCTCATATATTTGTGTTTAAATAGAGTAAAATCAATTCCCTTGCACACAAGTGTTTTCAGTTTGAAAAGCATTGATCTCTATTCCCATAATTTCTTCCCATTTCCATACATTTATATACAATAAACAATTTTAAAGATTTAAACCTAAATTAATTATATTGAGTTTTCCTGGTATAAAATGACCGGTAATTAAATATATAAATTATATTTATTATGGTTCAGTGTTTTTAATAAGAAAAAGTGTTTCAAGATTTTTATCCTACCACAAAGAAGAAAAGCAGTAGTAAGTATGAATCATATGAAAGATTGTGTCTCAGCAGCTCACCTTCCAATTGTGTTAAATTCTACATATTCATATTGTTTTACAAAGTGAAGACTGCATTTATCATTTTTGTTATTTTATTAAATGTGTTAATTTGTTAGAAGGGTAAAAAACATGATAGAAACAAAATGGCCTCTGCTACCATTGCCCAAATAATATTCATAGTTAAAAAAATGCATGCATAAACAAACAAATACATAGTCACACATAAATAAGGAATCTGACACTCACTGCACATGAGCTGTTTTCACTTAATAATTTTGGAGATATTTTTCTTTCTTTTTTTTTCTTACCTCCTTCCTCCCCTCTCCCCACCTACACTCTGGTAACCACTTGTCTATAGTCCATGTCCGTGAGTCTCTGTTTATTTGTCCTGTTCATTTTTTGCTTTTAGGTTTATATCTCCCATATAAATGATATCATGTGGTTTTCAATTTTTTCTGTCTGGATTATTTTGCTTAGCATGATTATCTTAAGGTCTATCCACGTTGTCGCAAATGGCAGTATTTCATCTCTTCTTATGACAGTGATATTCCATTGTATAATATGTACCATAGCTTCTTTATCCAATCGTCTGTTGTAGGACACTTCAGTTGCTTCCATGTCCTGGACACTGTGAATAATGCTGCTGTGAACATTGGTGTGCAAATAGTTTTTCAGATATGGGTTTTCAAGTCTTTGGGGTAAATAGCCAGTAGAGGGATTGCTAGATCATATGGTAGATTAATTCTACCTCCATATTGAGGAATCTCCATATTGTTTTCCATAGTGATTGTACCAATTTGCAGTCCTACTAGCAGTGTATGAAGCTTCCTTTTTCTCCACATCCTCTCCAACACTTGTTATTACTTGTCCCATTGATAACAGTTATTCTAACAGGTGTGAGATGGTACCACATTGTGGTTTTGATTTGCATTTCTCTAATAGCTAGCAATATTAAGCATCTTTTCATGTTTGTTGACCATTTGTGTCTTCTTGGGAGAAGAGTCTGTTCAGGTCCTCTGCCCATTTTTTGATTAGATCACTTTGTTGTTGTTGTTGTTGTTGTTGTTGTTGTTGTTGTTATAGAGTTGTATGAGTTCTTTGTATATTTTGGATATTTGGCCCTTATTGGAGGTGTTGCTTGCAAATATATTTTCCCATTTGGATGGTTGTCTCTTTACCTTGTTGATATTTCTTTTGCTGAGCAAAAGCTTTTTAGTTTGATGTAGTCGCATTCATTTATTTTAGCTTTTTCTTCCCTTGCTTTTGAGGTTAAATTTATAAAATCCTCTTTAAGTCCAAGGTCCATGAATTTAATCCCTATGTTTTCTTCCATGCAATTTATTGCTTCAGGTCTTATATTCAGGCCTTTAATCCATTTTGAGTTAATTTTGGTGTGTGGTGATAGACAACAGTTTAGTTTCATTCTTTTTATTTTAAAGATATCTACTCTACTTTGTTCATTATTATGTCTTCTAGGTAGATGATTATATGTACATTTAATAATGTGTCACCTACTCGTGGACGGGGTTTACTATTATATAATGAACAAAAATATATTGAAAAAAATTTAGGCACAATATTTTAGGTAAAAGATTTTCTTGAAAATAAAATAGTTGTTAAATTAAAATTAATATGTCTCCCATATCTCAAGAGCTGAATATAGTTTTTATTAGTGCTCTAAAATCAGTTTTGCAGATACCTTAATCAATGTAAATTTCTTTCACTATTTTTAAAACACTTAATGTACATAATATGAAGTTTTATAGCACTGATAGTGTGTTATCTATTTACACTAAAATGTATCTCTTATTTATGTAATTAATATATCGTTTCATTTACTGTTTTTATTCTTTGTATTATTTATTTACTATTTTTAAACTAAATCTCTAAAAATGTCAGGACCTATTAAATTACAACTGACTCAGAGATTTGTTAATTAGCTTTAATTTGTATCGACATATTACTTCTCGAAGTGTAAAATAAAAGTTAAAACATGCACATAGAAGTGAACAAACCAAAAATGAAATTAAGAAAACAATTGTTTTTTGCAATTGATCAAAAACAATAAAATATTTGTGAATAAATGTAACAAAAGAAGTGCAAAACTTATACTCTTAAACCTATAAAACATGAATGAAAGAAATTAAAGAAGATCTAGATAAATGGAAACATATCTATGTTCATGAATCTGAAAACTTGATATTGTTAAGATAGCAATCCTATTAGAATTCCACCTAGTTTCAATGTAGAAATCAACATTCAAATCAAAGGACACAAAATAGCCAAAACAATCTTGAAATAGAAGAATGGAGTTGGAGTGTCATACTCCTGCTTTCAAAACTTACTACAAAGCAACAGTAAGCAAAATGGTGTAGTGCTAGCATATGATAGAGATATAAATTAATGAAATAGAATTGAGAGTCCATAAATAAACACATGTATCTATGGTTAATTGATTTTTGGCAAGGGTAACAAGACATTGAATGGAGAAAGAATAGTCTTTTCAACAAATGGTGCTGAGACAACTAGATAGTCACTTGCAAAAGAATGAAGTTGGACACCTGTCTCACACCATACTCAAAATAAATCTAAGATATAGTGTAATTGGAAAAAAATAAAACTCATAAGAAAACAGGCACAAATCTTTGTGACTTTCAAATTGACAATGTTTTCTTAGATATGATGCCAAAAACACACACACACACACAAAACAGATGAAAATTATATTTAATCCAAAATAAAACTTCTGTGATTCAAGGGGCACTATCAAGAAACCAGAAAGAAAAACCACAAGATGGAAGAAAATTTTGCAAATCATATATCTGATGGGACTTGTAGCCAGAATATCTAAACAATTTATATTTTAATAATAAAATATAAATAATGAATAAAATGGGAAAGAATGTCTAAAATTCAAAATACTGCCAACAAGAGATACTAGCCAGGATGTGAAGCAATAGGAATTTTATTGCTGGTGGGAATGCATATTTTGGGTTTGTTTAACAGCAACTTTGCAAGGCAGTTAGCAGTTTCTTAAAAGTTAAACATAGTTTTACCATATGTTCTAGCAATTGTGCACCTAGGTATTTACCCCAAAATAAATTGTAAGTAAATTTTATGTCCACACAAAAACCCATGTAGAAATATTCATAATTTTCAGAAACTAGAAAGAACCAAAATGCCTTTGACTAAGTGAATGCATAAACAAACTATGGTACACCCATAAACTGGAATATATGAGTTATGAAGCCATGTATAGACATAAGAAACATTAAATGCATATTGCTAAGTGAAAGAAGCCAATCTGGAAAAACTACATAATACATAATTCCAACTATATGACATTCTGGAAAAGCAAAACTAAAGAGTAAAAGATTGTTGTTCGCCAGGAAAGGGAGGGAAGGATGAAAAGGTGAAGCACAGGGGATTTTTTGGGCACTGGAACTGTTATTCTGTGTAATATTGTAATGCTGGTTACATGAAATTATGTGGTGTCAAACTGCATTAAAATATACAACACAAGGAATTAACTCTTAAGTATACTATAAACTTAATAATAATGAATTTCCTCAGTTGTAACACATATACCACATTAATGCAAGATGTGAATAGGAGAAATTGTGTGCATGGTTAAAGGGTATATATGAGAACTTTCTCTATTTCCTGTTTAATTTCACTATAAACCTAAAATTGCTCTAAAAATAGTCTATTAATTTTACAAAATGGGCAAAAGATCTGAATAAATATTTATCATTAGAGAATATACATATGGCCAACAAACACATATAAAGATGTTCAACTTCGTTCATCAAGAGGGAAAAGCAAATCAAAACCACAGTGATACCACCAGGTATTCACTAGGTTGGCTAAAATCCAAAAGTCAAGTAGTATCAAGTGTTAGAGAGATCTTGAGAAGTTGGAGCCTTCATACACTACTGATTGAAATATATAATACTGCAGCATCTTTGTAAAATAATCTTGCATGTCTTCAAACAAACACCGAGTTACCATATTTCTAAGCAATTCCACTTCCAGATATCTCCACATAAAAACCTGTAAATGAATATTTATAGCAGTGTTATTCATTAGAGTCAGAAGGCAGAAACCCAAATACCCACCAATTTACTAACGTATAAACAAAATTCGGTATATTCATATAATAAAATATCATTAAGCCATAAAAGATGAAGAAAGTACCATACTGATACATGGTACAATATGGATTAACCTTAAAAACTTGATGCTATATGAAAGAAGCCAGTCACAGCAGATCACATATTATGTGATTCCATTCATAGGAAAGTCCACAGGGGTGTGTAGAGACAGAAAGCAAATTAGTGGTTACCTAAAGGATTAGAAGGGGAGATGACTGAAGTGAAAAAGGTATTCTTTAGGGATCATAAAAATATTCCAAAATTGATTGTGATTATAGTTGTAAAACTGAACATAATTTTAAAAATTGAATTGTGTACTTTAAATGGGGGATTTATATAGTATGTCCATTATAGCTCAGTAAAACTGTTACAAAAATACACCAACCAAGTAACAAAACATTACTATGTTAACATAATGGTTAATAGCATAGATTCCAGAGCATGAGGATCTGTGTTCATAACCCAGCTCTGCCACTTACTAACACTTATCTTTCTGTGCATTAGTTTATTTGAAAAATTGAGATGGTACTAATTCTTTTCTCAAGAGATTTATCCGTGGTATGTGTATGCATGTGTATGTGAAATAATCTAAGCTAAGCATTTAAGGCAGTGTCTGCCACATAGTAAGTTGCACAAATATTGGAATACTCAAAATAAGTTAGAGAAGCAGTCTTATGAAACAAACAGAAACCATGGAAATAAGATAGGATAAACAAACGGGAGGTAGAAACAACCTGGCCAACATAACACCCCTAACTGCAGGACATCATTAATACTACTTGTGCAGGTGAAAACCTCAGCATCTCTTTTGCCTCATTTGCTGTGGGAGAGCATTACCTGGCCCTGTCTAGGTCACATTTCTACCCCTGAATAAGTAGCTAATTATTTATAGATCCCCTTGGCCTCTGTGGTGGAAAGTGTAAAATGAACACTGTGAAACAACACAGATCAATGATGAAGTGTTAGAGTGAATGAAAATTGTATATTTAGAAAATATCCAGAAATTATTTTCTTACTGATGATTATATTCTAGTTTGTTTATATATAAAGTTTTTGAAAATTCTTTAAACATTAATCATTCTTCTTTAATCACCCCTTTAGTCAGACTGTGGAGGCGAGTGTTGTTTATCCCAGGTAAATGCTCACTGAACCACAAAATAAATTCTAAAGGAAGAATGTACTCAAAATTTGTAACAGGAACTAAAACATAATCTATTTTCATTTTGTTCTCAGTTACAGGCTCAAAAAAAAGACCCCTTCTCTGTAATTCTCGTAATTCATTCTTCATCTCAGTTTGTTTTCAGAAATCATATTTCTTATTTAAAGTATATTATGTTACAATAAATGAATAATTGATTGAATGACTGGATGAGTGAAAGTATGAAAGGACTCTAAGGAATGCTATGCTAGTTCGTCTTCATTGTCTCTTTGAGCTAGAAAATATTGAATATTGTTTCTTGAGCAAATTTTCAAAGATTGTACCCTCTTTCAGCTGAAGGGCTTAACAGACTATCATTCTCAAATAATTGTTTCTCAGTCATCCACCTGGATAAATGCTTATTGAAAGGCACTGTCTGATATCCATTTTATTTCATTAATGTAAAGGAAATATGTCATTTGGAAAACAAATATTTAAGACAACAAAATTGAATTGATGGAAATTTTAATTTGAGTTGCTCCTTTACTTGTTTAATTTCCCTTTACTTTGTAAAGCAAAAAGTCTTATTTAGAAGCTAATACTGAAGAATAGATTAAAACAAGCTTTTCATATAGCCATATACTGCTCTAGTACTGTCACTTATCTTTCTTATGACCTAGGTCAAATCACTTCACCTTGCAGCACTTGAAGTTTGTTGCAATCTGTTTTCCTAACCAATCTCTTGAGTATACCATGTAGTAGTGCTAAATGCTATTTGACACAGAAATGCAGTAACATTATTGAGGACAACACTGAAAGAAAATCAGCAGCCTTTACTCAACACAGGTGTTAATGTTTGTGACAGAAAGAAAGAAAAAGGAGTGAATAATTAAGACAGCCTTTGTAACTTCAGGGGCAATTGTACAATAAAATATTACTAATCTCCACCTTAAAAGGTGTACAACTTGAACATGTAAAAATTGAATAAACATAAAATGATATGATTAAATAATCATTATTAGTAGTTTCATCCAGTATTTTCTGTAAAAATGTTTTTTTTGGTAGCTGGTTAACAAAGAGGAATCCTAAAATATGTTAAAATACACTATCATATTGTTTTCCAGAGAATCTACATTAGTTAAGAATTCCATTTTATCGATCGGCTTTTTTACTATAGCTCTTTGGATTTTTCATGTGGATATTGATCTAGAAATTATAATAATCATCCTTAACTTTTCCCAGTCTACTTAGAGTTAACATTGTAACATATTATACAATATAGATATATTGTAACCTTATGGGTTCATTAACAAAGCTCTACCCTGTACTCCATGCTATAGTTTTCTTATGCAATATATCTATATATTTAGAAATCTCACAAGAAACTCATATGATTTTTGTTTTAAATATTTTCTACTTAAAAAAATTATGAGAAGAAAAATGTATTTCATATTTATTCAGATAGTTTCTATTTCTGATGATTTCCATTTCCTTCTGCAGATTTAAGATCAGCCTGGAAATCTGGTAGTAACAACTCTCTAAACTTTGGCTTATCTAGAAGTGTGTTTATTTCACTTTATGTTTGAAGGATGTTTTTGCTGGAAATAGACTTCAGGGTTGACAGTTTTTTTCTCGCAGCACTTTAAAAAGGTTTGTCCACTCTCTTCTTGCTTCCATAATTTTTGATTAAATTCAATAGTAATGTTTTTTGTTCCCCTCTATGGTATTGTCTTCCCAGCATTTTCAACATTATTTCCTTATCTTTATTTTTAATTAAAAATTGTTTTAAGTTTTGTGCTAGGGCATAGTTTACATTTTATTCATACTGTTCTGAGTTTGCTGAATTTCTTGATTCTGACAATTTACATCCTACACCAAATCGTGGACATTTTGGTCATTATTTCCTCAAATATTTTTCTGTACCATTTTTTCTCTCCTCTTTCTTGTTTGGGACTTCAATTACACATGCCTTAATCCTTTATATATTTTCCCAAAGATTACTGAAAGACTACTTATTTTCATTTCAATCATTTTTTCTCTTTATCTTCTTTAAATTAGATCATTTTAGTTCATTTAATTTCAAATTCATTGACTCTATTCTATCGTAACCATTCTGAATAAATCTCTTTAGTAATTTTTTTCCATATTATATTAAGCTTTAGAATTTTTGTTTCTTGTCTATAGTTTACTTGCAGACCATTTATATCTTTTCTATCATTAAAAGTATGTTTTTTAAATGCCATTGGGTATAGTAATGATAGTTGTCTTAATATTCATGTTTGCTAATTTTAATACCTTGTCATCTTGACATTGTTCACTGTTAATTGTTTTTCTATTAAGAACGTGTAATATTCTTTGTTGTTGTTGTTATATTGAGTAATTGTGAATTGTATCTTGGATATTGTGAATGTTATATTGTGTAGATAGACTCTGGATTCAACACCATTCCTCTGGAAATTATTGATTCTACTGAGCAGGCCATCCATAGAGTGGAAATCAAACTGCAAACTCCGTTTCTTGGGTGACCTCTCAAACCTTTGTTCAGATCTTTTATTTTGCTGGGATGTTAAAAGTATGTGTGATTCAGGAATTATCCCAGAGATTTGAGCAGAGATTGCACACAGAATTTAGAATTTCCTTGTAGCATTTTCCACTAGTGCTCCAATGACTGCCATTGCCTTGAATTCTGATCTTTAGTTCTTCAGTCAAGAAAGAGTGTGTCTGTGTGTGTGTGTGCACGTGTGCACATGCCTGTGTGTGTATGTGTGTGTGTGTGTCTGTGTATTTCAGAGTTTAAGCCCACCCTTGGGGTAAAAAGAATGTAAATAGGGATATTCAAACCTTATCGAACATATATCAAATAAGTCTGGAAAGTCACCACCAAACTCTCCCTACTTTTATTGACTTTTTGGTGACTTCAGAACATCATTTATTTGTACTTTATCCAGAACTTTTAGATGTACTCTGAAGGCAGATTGGGTTTGGCAGAATCTGATTAAGCTATCTGTATTAACTATTGTATTAATCTGTATTTTATATTAAAATTTAAAAAACTAATTTAGTGGTATAAATTGCTAATGCCCACTTTATATCTGGCACAGTGAATAATTATGAAATATTTTCTTTCTAGTCTCAGTTAACTATAGCAATAATAACTGTGGTGTCCTGTTCATATATCTGTTTAACAAAATAATAAGTTGTGAGTGACAGGAATAATTGTCCAGGAGGGATACTTGATCTAATCTAAGCCAGTTAGATACACTTCAAGGACTATAAATTAAGTTGGAAATTCTGATCAGTTGCTTGTGATGGTCCCTGAAGCAGAAAGGACATGAAGTGTTACATATGGCATCGTGTTTATAAACCAGAATGACCTATTCCAGAGGAGAAGAACCCAAGACATTGAGTAGATACATGTTCTAGGCAGATTTCTCTTTCTATAATTCATAAATCCTGATTAAATCCTGATAATCTCTTGGACCCTCTGGAACCCATATAATAAATTTCCTCATTCTAGTCTGTTTAAGTAGATCTCTTTTCCTTTCAAATAATTATGACTGTTTAAAAACTGGTTTGTCAGAAAATATTGTATTTATTTTATATAATGGTTTAGAAACAGAGCACATTAGGACACATATGAATCTGGAATCATAGGTACTATGTAAAAACCTTTTAAATTGCATTGTTTGCTTTAAAAATCAATATGGAAGAAATGGATCATTTAATATGTGATTTAGAGAAAAATAGTGAACCATTTAGATATTCCACAGTGATTTATAAAAACTAGGCAAAACTAGGAACAGTATATTAAACACATAAAATAAAAAATATTCCCTTTAGAATTTGAAAAATTTATAAGTATTATAAAATAAAGAAAAGCACAATGGAAAAACCAATAGCTTTGATCATATAAAAGAATAGATTGCTACTCTTTGCTGTATTTTTTCAAATGGTTATTTTTCTACGTGTTAAATAAAGTGATGAAGGAGATGAATATAGATCCTGATTTTTTGAGATATTTACAATTTAGAGGGCATAAAGAGATAAGAAACTATTACTGGTATTATGAGGACTTAGAAAAGAGAAACAGAGGCTTCCATGGGGTCATATAATGTATGGAACATAATATAGAAATACTTCCCTGAGAAAAATGATATATTAGATACTTTACATATAAGTTTATGGTCTGAAAAATAGATATATAGTAAAATATTTAATTTGCATTTATTTTTCTATTGTCCTTTATCAACATATATTTTAATGTTTTGCAATCTATACTACAGAGCAGTGCAATAACGCACATGAAGAGTATATAATTAAATACATTTACATTTGAAATGTATTTGGTTGGATCAGTTATTTATAACCACAAAAAAAATGCCATGAAATTAAAAAACAAAACAAAACAAAACAATAGTTTTGTAGCATACAGCAATTAACATTTAGTTTGTTCATGAGTCTTTGGGTCACATGGTTAGTACTGCTGATCTGAGCTAAACTCAGCAAAGTTCACTCTGTGTTTGTGGTCACCAGAAGTTCAATTAGGCAGCTCTGCTGATCTTAGCTGATTTCTCAGTCTGTGTGTTGTCTGAATATTAGGCTGCAAAATCAGGCCATACACGACTCATGTCTATGTGGCACATTCTCCCTTAGACTAGCTTCAACATTTTCCACAGTAAAGGACACCAAAAATTTGCAAGGCCTCTTGAAGCCTAACTTCATCACTGACACACCATCACTTCACATTCTGATGGCCAAGTGAGTTAAAAGGATAACCTATACACCAGGACTGAGAAAATAGACTCTACCTGTTTACTGAAGGAGCTGCAAAATTATACTGTTAAAAGAAGGGGTACAGAAACAGTAAAGAATAGAAGTGACTTCAGCAATTAATTTATCATAATGCTCAAATTGTTTATCTGATATAATAGAAATTGATCTAAAATATGATTTGGAGACTGTCATGTGGAAGTGATTATAGAAATCGTGTGTGGTTACATGCAGAAGAAAAACATGTCCAGTTCTATAGCTATAAGGGATATTAAAGAGACACTGGAGAATAAAATATCTATTTTTCAGAACTACAGAAAGATTTATAAGAAAAACTTAAAGAGCAAAGAGAAAACTAAGGAAGTAAAATGTCTACAAAAATAGTGGAAAAAATTATCACTAAGCCTAATATATAAAATGTTAATATAAAGTATTCATAAATATTCAGAAACATAATTTTTAAATTGAGCAAAAGAAGCAACAAAATAAGAACAGAAAAGAAGAAAATAACAAATATGCAAAATTATAGCAATTCTCAAAAATATTTTAGTGTATAAAATTAGCAAAGATGATGACTATAATAATTATAAGTTAATATCACAATGCTTCAGCAAAATATTTTTGTTAGAATTCCAACTCATACAAACTTTCTGAGTCAAAATTTTGAAAATAAATTGCCTTAAAAAAATCATACATTGACTTACTAATTACCTGTATTACTATCCATCCTAAAAATAGATGCTTGATAAAATAATTATGAAGTCAGAAGAGGAATTAAAAAAAAAGAAGAGATAAAAGGATGGGCATTTGGCTCATGGAATGGTGATGCTTGCCAAGGCAGCATCAATTCTACATAATTTAGCTTTGCTAAGACATCTAAAGGCATCCCAAATCTGTATCTGTTTTTACAGTGGGCTTCAACTTTATTAGATGAATAACAAGGGCTGCATATGGTTATTATATGTTTAATAATCCAGGGAGCATATCTATATATTTTTCATCATTGTTCTATCAATTTTTTTAGATGAAAATCCAATGAAAAGTTGAGTTTAAGAAAACATTATTATTCATATAGTTTTACCTAAATTATTTTAATTAATAATGGAAATTATAAATAGATATTTACATAGGAAATAATAGTAACATATATATAGGAAATAACAGTAACATAAAGGTATATATGTACATATATGAAATTCATTTTTATGACAAATACAAATAATCAAGGACCAAAATCTGATCCTATTCCCAAGGCTAGTTTTTTACCACGTCGTCTTCAACGGTGACATCCTCCTCAAAAACTCAAAAGCATCATCTTTATTCAAGGAATTGGAGTTCTCTGTGACAGCTGGTCTTAATGTTGTGGCAAGCAGAATTGTAGCAATTTCCTCTAGATCTTTGTATAACGTACTGTGCAACAAATTATTTTCAAGCATTGAGGCTCTTGGCAGAAGTAGTAAACAGAAAGGAACCTTATCTCTACCAGGCCTCAAAGAACAATCTAGCATCAGAAATATTCTGCCTTTGTACTCTGAAGCTACAGAATGAGCACGATCATCATCTGAAATTTTGTTAGGGCTAAACTCTGAAATTATCATTGCCAGAGTCTATTTCATAAAAATTATATATAGTTTTTAAACATTGAAAAAGAGAGCAGTGCTTACTTTTCCTCTAGCTGCGCCAACGAGTGATTTCTTCATTCTAATTTACATAACCAAATTTGTAGAAGCTTAAATTTCACTGCTTAAAACTTTTTCCTGAGTATTTTGAAAACTTTTGAATCTAAATATTATATTGAGTAAAGGTGGCTCTGGTAATTTTTACTTTTCCAACTACTGGCATTCTCTTGTATTCTTCTTTCCCCAGAATTAAGGAATCATATGATTCCAGAATTAAAAAATTTCATTTGATTCCAGAATCTTTTCCCCATGTCTAAGTGAGGGGAAACTTCTATAGGGAATTAACGTATAGCAAATGTGTCACCCCAGGCTTTAATCTTCCAGCATTGCGGCTACTTTGAATTCAAAAGTTGTTATGAAAAGGCAGAAATTGCCAATCAGACCTGTGATAAGTCACTAACTTTGACCCTCATCCTTACAGTTTATTTGATACTGTGAGATTTGTCACAATTTCCTTTATCTACTTTATGTAACATCTTATAGCTTCCTTGCCATTTGTAGGGTAGATGTTAATAGGGGTGCCCTTCACTTTGCAGTCATCTGTCATATATTTAGAAAAATTATGTAAATTTTTGAACAATTTGTTTTATCTTAATTCCATTATTTTTAACACTGATTAAGACCCCTACCTCTCCCATTTTATTTTTATTTTTATTCTCTTTTGAACATTTCTGCCAGATTCTGAGGAAGAAAGGGGGAAGTTAAAACTTGATCTTTATGTTGACACCTTGTTTTAAAATCTTCTGAATTCATAAATTTAATCATGAATGCCTAAATAAAAGATATATATCACCTTTAACTTTGGACTATTGAAGGTTTATATTTGAGACAATAAATTTTTGAATCACAAAGCATAAGACAATTTATTTGTAAGAAATCCAGTTTCGAGGGATGGGAGGGGGAAATCATGCTCACATGAGTTGCTGAAGTAAACAGGATTCTGATGATCAGGTTATACTGTTGTTTATACAAATAAATAAGTAGCATGATTATTATTTTGGCTGGCCCTCTCCACCACATGTTTGGTAAACCAAGTGCAGAGCAGTTTTCCTGACCTCCTCCACCCAGAAGAGCAGAAACCAAGGTTTTGATGGGAGAGCTATGGAAGATGTAGGCCAGTTCCTATAGTAAATTTTCAAGTTCTGTAGGTAAAACTTTTAGTGCTTAATGTGAAGAAGAAAAGCAATTCTCCACCTCTTAGCAGGAACCGCTGTATCTCTTCTTTTTCTCAATAGGCTCTCCTAACAGGAGGGGTCTCAGAGAGCCAGCCCCTTTAAGCATTTTTGTAGGACCCCTCCAGGAAGGGCTAGGGTAGGGCCTAGGCTGTGGGGGTGGTGAGGGTCGTGGCAGCATATTAGAGAAGAGAGGGAGAGATGCTAGGGGCTTGGCTTGGGGTAGAGGCAAACTGTTCATGCCCTTCCCTGACTGAGAAAAATGGTAATATTGAGTCCCAGCATAGTTTCCGAGCACTGGGAGAAGTTCCAACAGACAGGAAGATGGGTGAGCCAACAAGCCCTCTAGGGGTCAGCAGCACCTCTCCAGGTGCCTGGACTCAGATCCAGCACGACATAGGTGCTGATTTCCTCCACAGTCTCAGCAAGTCCTGGGTTGGGGTGAGGGAACTGGCCAGCTGCTCTGGGACACTGTAGGAAGAGGGGCACAAAGAAAGGGTGCTCTGGACAGTGGAAACCCCAAAAGCATGTGCAGGTGTGAACGTGCAGGATATGAACTGTAGTTGCGAGGGAGCTGGAACAAACAGTAAGAGGACATAAAGCCCAAGAAGGCAGCAGGGGCCAGCTCGAGGTGGATGCAAGAGTTTGGTTTTCTGGATCTCCAGGTGATGAAGAGTCATGCATGTGCCGTGAACTAGAGAGGAAAGGATGAATGGAGTTAGACTAGGGTTTGAGGATGTTTTTAGTATGCCTGACCAGTTCAGATGAAAAACAGAGACCAGCGAATGGCAGAAAGGTCTAAGAAGGGCTGCTCTGCCTGTCAGTTCCCGGGTGCTTTGGGCAGAGTGAAAAGAGAGGTAGAGAGGCCAGTTGCTAGTGAGCCAACCAGCCCCAGTCCAGAGAGAAGAAGGGTATTGAATAACTCTAAGACTCCCAGTTTGAAGATTTCAAATGTAACAACCTTCTGGGTACACACCAAGGTTATCATTTTCATGTTTTTCTGTCAGTTTGTTTAATAAATTCAGAATGTGTTGACTATAAAAAAAGTTATATTTTACATCACACTTTTAATAATGATCATGTATTGATACTTAAATTCACCTGTATTTTAAGTTTTTTGCTATTTCAACAATCTTATCGCTGTTTCAGCATATAGGCCTTTCTTTTGCAGGGATCTGACATGCATGACTTTTAGTTACCACAGTTTACTTAAATAACACCAGTTCCCTAATAACACATTTCAAGTTTAAGTTACCTGAGTATGTTGACTGTGAGTGCTTACATGAAATACAAGCTTGCTGCCAGCTCCTTCCTCCTCAAATCACTACCTAAAGGACAGATGCACATCATGATCAGGGACCGATCACATTACTTCTTTCAGTCTGTCAGGGATTTGTCAGTGAGTGTCTACTATTTAAGTCACAGAAAAACAAAAATAGCATGTAGTTGTATTGCAGCCTTGTCTCTCAGGAATAAACCCAAGTGATATTTCACACACAAAAAATGGATAATCAAAGAAGGATAGACCAATAAAGGTGAAGGTGCAGCAAAGAGACAAAAAATAACACTGGGAATGAAACTGGATGTGATTAGAGTGTAGCTGACCGTGGAAATGTCGATGCTGCCCTCTTTGGGAGACTCAAGATAAGCAGCCAGAGAAACAGTGAAGGTAAACTTACCAGCATAAATGAAGATGGTTGTGCTAAAATGTCCCAGAGGAAGCGATACTAGAAATAAATTTTAGGATAAAGGAACTCAGAGTTGTTGCACAACACTGAAAGCATAAAGGATAAGATATTAAAAGCTGACCCAAACTTAGAAGGAAGAATGATAATTCACTAAGGCATAGAGTGAAAAAATGATTGTTCCATAATATGTTATAAAGTTGGAGAAGGAAGCACTGTTCAAACTACTTATCAGGTTTTTTTTTTTTTAACAAAGAAGTAAAACACTTTGTTAATATTTAGAATGTTTTAATATGGTATATACTCTGTAAATATTAGTTTCATAATTTCGTTCTAAAATTATGTAATGAATAATAAGAGAATTTTCAAGATTTCACAGATTTTAAAGGTCACAGAACCATCATAATTTTTCCCATCATATTTTAAGATAGCTTTGCTCTGCTTTTAGCTCACACCATCAATTTTACAAGCCATGTGAGGATGACCTGTATATTAAATTACGAGAGGAACCATTTATCTATTCAATTCAATTAAGAAACACAGAAATGCAGTAATAAAAACAAATAACAGCACTTCACCTTACTATTATCTATCATAGTATTCACTGTTTTTTGCAATCTGTCTACAGACTTCTCTTTTCCTTCTTTAGAAGAGCAGATCCAGTTTTCTCAAATTCTATTTACATTAAATTACCAAGAAGGCTCAGGACATGTGTACGTGTGTGTGTGTGTGTTTATATATATTATATATATGCATATATATACATATATATGCACATATATATGTATATATATGCATATATATAATATATATAAACATATATATAAACATATATATATTCATTTAATATCCAGATTATTTCTCCCACCTCATCATAATACCCATAATAAGATCACATTCTCTAGGGGCCTTCTACATTGGCCTTCTACCTAACCAAAAGATTTGCTACTCAGTTCTCCTTCAATAGGAATGATTTTTTATCTCTGTGATAGCACATTGTGTAGCAGTAAATCACATATTAAGTCATAGTCTGAGCTCCTTACACTTCTTCCTCTTATTAATCTGTGTCCCTGTAGTGCATTAGCACAGTGATAATGTCTAATAATAATTCAATATATTTTGTTTTTCCTTAATTAAAGTGTTTTAATTTGGGGCAATTTTTTCACTCTATAAGAAAACACATTTTTACATTTTGAGGAGCACAGCTGAGTTATATGTTTATTGAAATGTAACTTACTGTTGCTGCTACTTATATAAGTAGTTTTTCATAGTGGAAGTGACAGGAAAAAAGAGTGGTTTATATATGCATCTATGCTCTTTGGGAAAATGTCAGAAAAACTACATTAGAGGCTATTGAATAATTTAGGAGACATATGTAAAAAAGCGAATTAGTAAATTTATAGCTATGTAAAATCTATTACTATAATAATTGCCTTAGACTCCTCATACCACACAATATATGATTCAAATCTGCCCTGTCCGTTGAACACATAGCGTATGAAAAATTCTTAATTATTACTGGAAGAGTAAACTGCTTCTTACTCATAAAATATATGTCCCCAAAATGAATTTAACATCTTCTGTGTATTAAATAGACAATTTATGGCAAAAATAAAAATGTACATATATGTATTAAATATGATTATGAGTTTCTGAGAATTAGATTAGATTAACAATTTTAGCAGTAAAACAAAAGAAATATTTTTTTAAATATGTAAGAATAAAGCAAATATTTTACTGGTTAAGTGAGACTCTGCAGTAAACACTCACTACAATATTATAGACTGAGTTTTGAAAGAAAATATATTGGAGATAGAACTTATATTTGAAAAATAACAGTATTTAGTGTTCTAAACTGACTGTACTCAGGTAAGTCATATTAAGTTTATAAATTACTTATTTCATTGTTACCAGAGATTTAAAGTGTATTTCAAATGTCACTCTTGATGCCAAGATCTGTATTCTATTTAGATATTTATTGAAAAGAGTACAGCATATAAAACAATATACATATGTCAAAGTAGCTGACAAAATGACTAAATTTTACCAAAACATTCTTGTATTAGTTTTTCTATGATTTCTATAAAAAGTTATTCCAACCTTAGTCTCTTAAATCAACAGAACTCATTCTCTTATAGTTCTAGAAGGCTGAAATACAAAAACAGTTTGACAAGATCAAAATTAGTATAGCGGGACTATGCTACTTCTAAAGGAGAACTTTTTTTTTTTCCTTTTCCAGCTGCTGGATGCTGTTGGCATTCTTTGGCTTGTGGTCATATCCTTACAATCTCTGCTTTGTGGTCACATAGTTTTCTCTCTTCTGTTTGTACTTTTCCTTTGCCTTTCTCTTATAAGAACACAGTGATTTCATTTAGTGCCCACCATGATAATAATCTAGGATAATCTCCCAATGTCACAACTGTTAATTTTATATATATATATATGTAATCACATTTGCTGTATAAGGTAACTTTTACAAGGTGTAGAAGTTAGGATGTATGTAGCTATCTTTTGGGAGGCTATTATTCAGTCTACAACAATATTAAATACCAGTTTTCACACTAGTCAGTGAATTGTTCCACTAATTTGCATCAAAACAATGCAAATCAATACAGAAAAAATTGCTTCGCTACCTTTTGAACCGGCAGATGAATCAGGCTACTTTGAAATAATTATAATTGATTATTCATTAATGTCTAAACATAGCTTATGACTTTTTTATTCCATCTAGAAAACCATCTACAAATCTTTATCAAAAACCTATTATCTCTATAACCTCCATTGTCATTGAGTAAAATGAATTGGCTTAATCATCATTACACAATCCATTGCATTTAAAATATGAGTAAGTATAGAAAGACAACAGAGGGTTATTCTTAAATGTTAATAGTTTTGAGAAGCATGAAATTGATATAGATATGATATTAATTTTATGTTTTTTAAAATAATATTACATTTCTCCTCTTCATATAAGAAATCAAGCCAATATTCCATTCTGTTTTTGTTTGTAAGGGTCAAATATGTTGCATGCTGCTTTCTGTCTTGGTCCTTCTTTTGTGATTTTGAGATTGTCTTCTACAGTAAAATGTCTGTTTTCAGATTCGAAAATTCGCAAACCTATCACATTAAAATTTTTTTGTAAACTGTTTCTACTGACATTATTATTATTATTATTATTATTACTACTACTATTAAATTTGTTCATGACTGAGCTGACATTGCTCATTTTTTAAGTTCTATTAGTAGCAACAGAGAAGAAAACCAGATGCTCCATGGTTCAGACAGTCACATAACCCTACTCTTAGCTCCATGCTGCCTAAGAGTGTCAGTCTCTGTGTGCATCTATTATCCCTAGTTCTGAAACATCTCAGATAATTTTCTTCTGAAAATAACTTTTAATCTCTTAGAAAAATGGTGAAGGTTGAGGGAAGGTATCTGAGGATACAAATGTTCCATATACATGCTTTCAATCAGTCTTCCTGATTTTTGTCTTAAATTTAATCCCCACCTTTCTTGTTGCCTGGTGCTTCCAAGTCTTGAGAATTTAGGAGGATTAAAGTAGAGGTCATTATCTTTCATTATCTTTCAATAAGCATTTAATTTATAGTTTACTTTTAGTAAGCTAGTTATCTTCCCCTCCCATCTATATTTTTCTTCAATTTTATTACATCCTTTGAGAAAATGTGATTTGTTATCCCATTATCTGTCTTGATAGGCTTAGTTCAGGATATTTTATTTTATTCTAATTTCTGTTTACTATCAACTAATTGGTGCTTCTAGGGAAACAGATTAACTCTACTATGTTTAACCAGAAATTTAAGTAATACTTTTTCCCCTTATTACATATATTTTATTTGATTTCTAATTGTATCTCCATGTCTTATTCAGGTATTTGGGGAAAGGTTAATACTCTCAACTCAGGCAAAGCAAAGAGGAATATAGAATAAAAGTCAGAGAAATTTCAAGAAATTAAAACACAAGTACAAGTGGCCTTCGAGGAACTGTAAGTCAATACATTAATTCAGTAGTGAAGAGAGGCATCAAGTAGCTAGGGGATTCATAGACTTTGGGATCATTCTTTTTTAAAATTTTATTTATTTTAATTAGTTTCAAGTATACAGTGCCTTGGCTAGACATCTATATAGTTCATAAAATGATCCCCCCAATTGCTCCCTTCCTCCCCTCGCCCTCCACTTAGCCAACCTATTAATGCAAACTGAATTCCCTATGCCGTGCTCCCCATCCCTGTGACCATCTATCAACTACTAATTTTTACTTCTTTAAACTTTCGCCCCATTCTCCTAGCTCCTCAACCCCCTCTCCTCTGTCCATCACCAAACTGTCCACTATATTTGTGAGTCTGCATATAAGTGAAATCACATGGTATTTATCTTTCTCTGTCTGACTTATTTCACTTAGCATAATAATGGCTGAGTAATATTCCATTGTATATATGAACCATAATTTCTTTATCCAATCATCTGTAGATGGGCATCTATGTTGCTTCCATATCTTGGCTATTGTAAATTGTGCTGCCATGAACATTGGAGTGCATAGATCTTTACAAATTATTGTTTTGGTTTTCTTTGGATAAATACCCGGATGCCATTGCTGTGTCAAAAGGTATATCCATTTTTAACTTTTTGAGAAAACTCCATACTGTTCTTCATAGCAGTTGTACCAATTTGTAATCCCACCAACAATGTATGAGGGTTCTCTTGTCTCCTCATCCTCAGCAACACATGTTGTTTTATAATTTATCGCTGAATTATTCTTGAAGGTATTCAATTATGAGCAACAACACAATAGTGTGTGAGGCAAATTGTGTGTGTATGTGCAGGGAACACAGATATATGAGTATACATGTATTTTAAGAAAGAAACAAGAGAGGATATTCATACATGCTGGAGTTTAATCAAATTGCCTTTTTCATATGACTGTTTTATGGAACTAAATAAATATACATTATCAACTTCTGTGATCATTTGACCTCACGATGTCTCATCTTATACTGTTATGGACAACAATATGTATCATTTTGTATCCCTATTTTCATTTAATGAAATCTCTTTGTTTTTACATTGTTTTAAAACCATTTTATCCTGAAAAAAATTTTCTTAAAATAACTTTTTAAAATCAACTATTTAATCAATTTACATTTTCTAATATCATCTCATATTTTAACATATGTTAATAAGAATTTGCATGATCTATTTGTTCAACAAAATTTCTATGATCAAGTTTGAGCAATATCTCTGTTATCAACATCTGACCCTTTACATTTTAATTTTAATTCATTATTGTTTTATATCTTATTTTTTACTTTTATTATCTTTATTATATTATGAATGAATGTAGAGTATAGAGTATATCATACTTTTTAAAACTTAAGCACCATATCTCATATGTATTTCAAGAAATACTTCTCCAGATGGTAATAAGTTTCATAAAAAAATCATTATCAAATATTTTTTTTAATATCTATTCTACCTTTACTATTCCAAAGCATGTTGCACACTGTAGACTATGGAAATTCTTGCAAGAGTCTTATCAGAATCTATATGCTGAACTTACTAAAACATGATAAGAATATTACTTAAAATATTTATCTTCTTATTCATATTCTGATTCTCCTCTCTCTACTTCTTCTCCCTCCTTCTTTTCTTATTTTATATATATTGTCATCACTTAAAACAATTATATTGTTCAATTTGGGAAGTACCCAATTGGAGAAACACCTCCTTGTATTAATATGTTTTTATATTCCATTTTTAAAAGCTCTTTACTAAGTGATTTTCCTTACTCTGAGATGTGTATGATATCACTGTACCAGACAAATGGACATGAGCCAATCCTAGCTAACAGCATGTGTTGCCCCTATTTTGTCATTGAGGTTATAAAGTAAATTGAAATGTGAGTCATTTACTCTGGAATGTCTTCTCTCTGTTCGATCAATATAATTATTAATAAATTTCTTCCTAAAATAAAATATATGTATATATATAAAATATTAACACTAAGAAAAAACAAGAGATGTTTCCTGCTTTCATTTAACATCGTGAAAAGAGACCCATATGATTGAGTTATATTACCTAAAGTCATCCTAAAACTGGTAATCCAATTTCCTGGTTCTAAAATTGAGGTGGTGTTTTGTTTTTTCCCAACTTCAATTCTACTATTGATGTATTTTATGCTCATATTACTCACAATCAGGACAGTTAGATTACTATCATTACTGCGTGAGTTAAAAATTACTTTGTAAATTTTTGACTACTCTTAAATCCATCCAGAAATTAGTAAATTGAATTATTCTAATTCTAGAAAATTAGAAAGTGAACATAACATTGAACTTACTATATCAAGGATATTTGACAACAAATTTAAAATTTGAACCTCTCACTATAAGTTCCAAATTGCCAAAACAAGATACATGTTCAAATTAGAAGATACTTCAAAGGAGGGGAGCATATAAACTTTATTACAGTTGAAGGTTATGGCAGAAATCTATTTGCATGCACATGGGAAAAGAATCTTATAGGGGAAAATATTCCTTTCATAAATATTAGACGACCATTTTTTAAAAACATGACTAGCTTATTTAATCACTCATAGTTAATTTGTGAAGTTCTATATAACAAGAAGGAAAATAGCATCTTCTTCTCAGAAAATTTTCTATTCAATAATAAATACTCCATAAAATAAATTTCATCCCTCAGAAGTAATCTTACTGTAATTCAGTTTCATATTTTCTATTAAAAACAGCAATTGTATACTGTTAAAAATAGGACACATTTATAAATTTTGTTTTAAATCTTATATTAGTGTGGTATAGTTTGTATAGTGTTCATTAGCAGATAAAATTTAAATTGTATTTTAAAATAATATTTAACTCAAATCCATATCAGTATACAAGTTGAAATAAAATAAATGTTAAAATGAGGATAAACTGACTTTAAGAGAAATAAATAATCGAAAGTAGTGATATTATGTTTTTCTCTATAAATCACTGGAAATTTCATACTTTTAAAAAAGAAAGTCACTTCTAAATTGTTATAGACATGTATTTACCTCCAGGCACCCAGTATAACAAAATGAGTCAATTTGCATTTATTCTGTGACAGGAAAAAAGTAGTTAACCAACCATAGAGAATATATTTTGGAAGAATTTGATTTGTGGGCTTTTTCAGATTGATAATGAATATAAAGTTTTATTCAATTCCATCTCAAGTTTATTTGGAAAACAATACTAAAAACATCTATTCTGTGATTGGAATACAAAATGATGTGTTCTCATTTAGATTTGGAATAGTTTAACTTGATTTACATATGCACAAAAGTGTTAAATGTCATGTTTTAATTTTTTTTTAAGATTTATAAGACATTGAATGACTACTCTGTGAATGGTTTATAATAGTAATTTGATTAAGTTGGAGGGTAGATAAAACATTTTAGTATAAGATTGATGTTTGACATAATTCATTTTAGCCTTAATTATTTTGTTTCTACCTATCACCATAATGTACACTTTTTATCTTTCCAAATGAGTCAAAATTATAGTTATCGCTTATGAAAACATCGTATGTAAACCATATTAATCACTTAAGAAGAAATTTGTTACTAGAGAACACAAAGTACCACATATGAAAATTTGTAGATATGAACAATTGAAATTGTCATTAAACAAACATCTCTGCATATATCACCCACAAATTTGCATCAAAACAATCTGTTATATTATTTCTCAGGTATATAAAACATGTTATATTATATGATTATCATGTAATGTTTGATGTATTATTTTATATTCAATATAACTCTAAAAAGGATGCAATCTTATTTCAATTTTTAAGTATGAATATTTTTATAATTATTTATTAATAACTGTATTGTATGAAGGTATATGTAAAAGATAGGGATGAGAGGAGAGAAAAAAAAAGAAAGTACAATTTTATCAATAATGGATGTCAATCTGAATTTTCTTATTTCATTTTATGCTAAATTCTGAAAAAACACATAGGTTTCATGAGTTGGGGTTTTCAAATTCAAAATGATCTTTATAAGCTAGCAAGAAACTATTCCACCTATAAGCTCTGCCATCATTCTGCATTTTATTTCCTGACAAGGAATCCAAGAAAAAGAGGCAGTATACCAGAAACAGTGAAATGCATTCTAAGACTTGTGACCCCAGAATTAAATTATTATTAGTTCTATGAACGAGAATAATTCTAAAAATGATACAATTTAATATTATCGGTTTTTATAAAATACTTCATTTCAGACCTTCAGAGAAATTGACAGTAGGGGTAGGAATAGGTTCTTGTGAGTGGGAAATTTCCCAGGAAATTTCATTGTGTATAATTAACACTCAAAAAAGCATATATCAGAATAACATTAATAGTGTTTGCTTTTAGATATTGATTTGTCATAAGAAATAGAATTTTTAAAATTCATAACAGAAAAATGTAGAATTAAAGGAAAATGCAAATAATACTGCAAATAACACTTGATAAAAGGCACAAAACCAAAAAATTAAGTACATATATGCAGAAACACAAAAGTAAACTTTAGCACAGGTATTTTCAAATTTGAAATATTAACTAGACACAAAATATAATCTCCCAAATATAATTAACAGTATATTTAGGCTTTGTACTCTAAAACAATAAAAATAATTTTCAAGCAGTCAGAATATATGTCTAAAATTACCAAACATGGAAATATCTAATTTTGAATAAAATTGACCCAGTTACTTGGAAATTGTGAGTAGATATATTTCTTAATCATTTTAGGATAAAATCAAAATTCTGTTATCAACTTTGAAATTGAGACATTAAAATAAAGCACATAATGGACAGTTAGGCTTAAAACTAGATTGTACTAGAAGAAGATAACATATTTGTTAAGGACAGTTTGTTTCAGACCATTTTGGAGGTCCTGGTGCTAGACTTACTCTAACATAGTGAATAACCATGAACCAAATATGTGAGGCAAAGCTTTTTAGCCACATATCTGTGTATAACTATGATACTTGATAAAGGGGAGACAAATAAGGCGAAGCTTACTTCAATCTGCCTTTCGACATTAATACACTTTCTTTTTGTAAGTTAATTTATTTTCTAACTACTGTTGACATACAGTTTTACATTAGTTTCAGGTATATAACAGTGATTAGATTTATATATCTTATGAAGTGATAACCCTGGTAAGTCTAGTACCCATCTGACACCATACATAGTTATTATAATATTATTGACTATATTCTCTATGCTGCACTTCACATACCTGTGGCTATTTTTATAAATGGCAGTTTGAGCATTTTCAAAACTGTGGCCAAAAATTTTAACTAAGGGAACAGAGAAATAGTCTTTCTGATCTCGGGACACAGATATTGAAGATCAGTTTGCAGAAACAGCTGAAATTTGTAGCGAATATTAAGGGAAAAAAAGTAACCTATACCAAAGTTTGTCCCCAAAAGAATTTATAAGGCTGTCCTATACATCTTTGGCTGAGACTTGTTCTGGACAGGTGAACAAAGAGAAGTTTAAGGTCTTGAAGAGTGTAACTACTGAGGAGTTTAAAGAAAAACAGAGATATCAGTAGTTATGCATTACTTGGACATGGTGGAGTTCTGTCTATACTGAGTGAAACACATCACTGTGCACTTCAGCCATTCCTTTGTGACTCCAGAATTTCTATGTTTTAACAGTAGATGTCATGCTCTAAAGTCAGGAAACATCCTAATACTAAGGGAAAAATCTAAACAGATGCAATCTAATCAATTAAGGCCAAGAAAGAAGACAGTATCTGCTTTCATTATGCTGGGCACGCTAATGATCCTCTATTCAATTTAATGCATATTAAACTGTTTCCTTCAAAACCAGCAAGAAGATATTTAAAAAAGAAGACACGATGCAGTCAACACACAGGAAAAATATGCATGTCATTCTATGACCTGTGTTTTAGCTAAGGGCACATGCCTTGGTTCTCTCAAAAGTTAAGATATTTGGCTCTTTTAAGCTTTGATACCATTCAGTTTTACAGATTTGAAACTAACAATAGGCCGCCACACTTAATAATATAATTGAACTAGTTGAATATATTTTGATTTCTGCCTATCTTTCTAACATGACAATAAGTTACCAAGGTTTATTTATTTAATCAGCCATACGTTTGTCTGAATTACGAATGTGTTCTAAAGCATACAATTAAAATAAAAAATCTAATTTTGTAAGCAGAACTTGGAAATTACTATGATCAAGGTCTTTTGGAGTAAGGAATATTAAAAACCTGGAAATATAGTCAGGGTGTACACATAAACTACTGGATATTAAAATTTATGTAGTTAAAATTCTGCTACTAATTACAGACTAAAATTTGTATTCCCTGTTCTCTTTCACTAAATGTTCCTATAGAAAAGATTTATACATAAAACCTCCACAATATAATAATAATTATGAAAACACAACCAAAAAATTAAAATAATTCATTTTTTAAGTTGATAACGAAAAAAATATGTAAATCCACTATTTCAATAAGTGTAGTATTTTGAAATTAATTTGTTTCCCCAGTGCTTAGGTTTTTTATACTTATATATTTTAGAACATACAATAATTCAAATTATTGATTAATTCTCTACCTTTAAGAGAATAAAGACTAATCTAAAAATGACAAACCTTAAAAAAAGTAAAAATTTATACAGAATAAGGATGAAGTTAAATTTTATTTGTCAATTTATTCCATTATTAGAATATTCATGAAGTTGCAAGACAAAAAGTAAATGATATATTTGCTACACTACACACATACAATTTCCTTTGAATATTGCCTTGATTTCCTAAGAGTTTACATATTGTTTATGTATCTTGCTTTGTTTTAATAAACCTGGACACTAATAATATTCTAGAATCATTTTCATCATAGAATCATTTTTTATTTACTATACTTTTTGTCTACCTTACATATAATAATCTTCATTGATTTGAGTTTTTTAAGTTTCTGAAATTATCCAGGTTTTTCTTTCTTGCTTTATGATGGTGAAACTGATACAACCAAGTCTCAGATAGGAAATCAAAAATGTCTTTGATGGCTATTTATGAGCATCTAGGAAGATTTCAATGTTCATTAAGTGTTTTTAATAAACAATGGGTTTGGTTGTGTTCCACTGAATATTTATGGACACTGAAATTTGAATTTCATATAATTTTACTTTACACAAAAATTATTCATCTTCTGACTTTTTCATTTATTTAAAAATATGAAAAAAACATATTTAGCTTGGGGATTATTCAAACAGGTAACAGGATATGGCAGTCCAGATTCTGACAAGTCCTAATTTAGACAAGCTCTAATCTTATATTTGGAGCATCAGGGGATGCTTTCGAATTTAAGAAATCCTAAACTAAGACATGACAGGGGACAAGATATTGCAGTTCTTAGCACAAAATAGGGACTTACACATCAATTATTAACTAATGGGGACTTAGTCAAGTGAAAGAGGGGACAGTCATGTGAAAGAATTAGAAGTAGGAAACGATTTTTCTAGAATGAGGGATCAACTATTTAAAAACCAAAGCAAAAGTGAATATGATGTTTTGGAGAGATCAAAATGCATTTAGCAAAGCTGACTTGAAAATGATGAAAGGTAGAGCAGGAAATGTGTGCTAGGGGGAGACTCACTTAGCAAAGCTTTCAGCTGAGGGTCCCTCCTTTACAAAAATAAATAATAATATTCATCTTACAGCACTGTTCAGATAGCTAAATGAGATAAATTTTAAGAGAATTGCTACGAGAGTAGAAAGCTTGAGTTTTACTTTTCATATAATATTCTTTTTTTCAAGACCATGCCAACTTAAATTTTTTATTTTTATTTTATAAAATTTAATTGTTTATCTTGATAATTAATATTTTTTAATAATGAGGTTAAATTTCATATGTACTGTTTTATCAAATTGGCCAGTTTGATTTCACTATAAATTTATTTTATGATGTTTACAAATTTGTGGATAGTGTAGGTAGTATTATATTAGCCTTGGTAAAGCTGAATTCAAATCTTGTGTTATTTTATTTTGTTCTGTTTTAATTTGGGTCAGTATGAGCGGGCAGAAATTAAATTTTGTTTCCATTGCACTAATTTAAAAAAATTATAAATTAATTTTAGTTTTCATTAATTTACTCAACAAATATTTACTGAGGGCACCATCACATGCGGCAATCATTTCCATAACTTCAAAAGACAGTAACTACTTTCGCTGTAAGAACAAATCCAAAGTAACTTTAACAAAGGTTTCACTTTCTAAATGAGATTTACTTCATTAGATTTTAGGCAATGTTGCTAACGGATTAAGTTAGGAGACATGCCCTGTGAATTATAATTGACACCAAAATTGTCTAACATTCCTTCTTGGCTTCATTCCAATGACTTATATGTGGCTTATGGAATGTCATGGAAGGAAGTTCCAGGTTACTCACTTGTGAAATGGCAGCATAAATTCTATAGACCTCACAAAAATTCAACATTAATAAATATTAAATCTACAGCCATGCTACCCTGAACGAGCCAGATCCTGTCTGATCTCAGAAGCTAAGCAGGGTCGAGCCTGGTTAGTACTTGGATGGGAGACCACTTAGGAAGACCAGGTGCTATAGGCGTAAAGATTAAAAAAATAAAAAAATGATAAGAGATTGTACTGACAAGGTTCTTGCATTCTGTGAGGTCAACCAAGGGTTGCCTCACCTAAAAAATAAGAAATAAAATAAAAATAAATAAATATTAAATTTTTGTAAAATGTTAAGTAATACAATTTTGCCCTGAGATTAGTATTTCATAGCTCCCAGCAATATATAAATTATCTTTGTGATCTTAAATCACTACTGGAAACCAGTGGCTGAGTTACGAGTCAGAGACCTAGATTTTAAAACTTCTTTTTGTTTATTTTCCCTTATATTGCAAGAATAAGGATGATCAAATAAAGGTCATTAGAAGGCATATCACTGTTTATAAAATTTTGAAACTTAACTAACATAATCAGCAATTCAACAAATATTGACTGCATACTAATTACAAAATTTTCTGTTTATTAAAATATAGGATACTTTTTATGCTAAAGTAAGTTATCTATAATTGTCACATATTTTTAGTATAGTTGTCCCTTGGTATCAAAAGGATTAGTTCCAGGGCTCTCTGTACACTCCAAAATCCACAGATAGTCAAGTCCCTTATATAAACCCATATATAATTTATGCACATTCTCCTGTATACTTTAAATCATCTCTAGATTACTTGTACTACCTAACGCAATATAAATGCTATGTAAATAATTGTTACACTGTATTGTTTAGGAAATAATGATGAAAAAAACTTATACATGTTTAGTATAGATGTAACCATTATAGATCTAACTACATAGTTCATGTCAATAACAGCATAACATTCGTTTTTAAATATTTATGTTTAAATAACAACATAAATTTGTTTTTGATCCATGGTTGTTTGAATCCATGAATATTGAATATGAGGACATGAAAGGCCAACTATATTACAAATAGCCAAAATGAATAGTCATATGATTGTATTAATGCCATGTGAAATATGTATAGTGAATCTGTATTAGTTTATACTTTTGCTGTTAATCTTGATAAAATATTTTTTAAAATAACATATTTTTAATATTGTCCTTTACGATCATGAGGAAATACTCTCAGGAGTAAAGAATCTATTTTTTTCATCTATCTTTGAATATTGGAAAGCTTTAAAATATAATGCCAAAGAAAAATTTTTACAGCAAGAAAGCTGTTGGAAGATATAATGGAAATGAAGGGGTAGGAAAAAGGGAGGTAAATTTATTGGCTGTAAGTATATGCCAAGTGCTAACATATATCACCTTATTTAACATATATCATGACTGAATATAATTTTACCAATAAAAAAAAATTGATCAAATAGTGTTAACTATTGAATCCAAGAGCACTCAGCTGACAATTAAAAAAAAAAAAGAATGTCAACACAAGACTATATGACTTAGAGGCAATATATATAATTTTCAATATAAAAGATGAAGCAGTAGATAAAAGAAGAAAAGGCATCGAGCAAATGAAAGAAGAGAGGCACTAGAGGAGGAAGCACGAAGGGATGAACATGTAAAAGGCAAAAGGTGAGAGATGATACTTGAGGGGGGCAGGGAGAGAATTGTATGCCCTAATACACCATATTAAGAAGTTTCTACTTAACCTAGAGGATAATGTGAAACCCACAGAAAGATGCTAACTAAAGAAATATGTGTAATCAGATGTATATCTTTAAATGATTATCATGAGTAATTTAATAGAATTACTCAGAGGTGTCTGAGAATGAAGAGAGACCAGTTTAAAAGGTCTCGCAGTAGTTTAGGAGTAGAAGATAATGGCCTGTACTACATTGCAGAATGAAGACAGAGAACAAATAAACAGATTTTAGTGGTAAATTCAGTTACTCTTAATGATTAATTATATGTGAGAAATGAGAAAGAGAAATGGAAAATAAAACTGTGTATGCTTGTGGCTTAGGCAAATGTTTAGAAGCTTGAAGAAAAGAAGGGCTTTTATGTGATGTAGGGACAGGATCACACATGTAATATATGCAGTAAGCTTTAATGACCTGCAGTGTGATTCTGATATTTACATCTAATTCCTTAACAAAAAATAGGTGAAACACTTAACCAGAAGTATTAAAGGAAATACTCATGTCCTGATAAGGTTTAGTTATTTTTTTCTTATGCCAAGTACACTTTTTCTCTGATTTCTTGATCACTCTGTTTGCCAAAATGTAAATATAGAAGAACTTTAATAAATTATTTCCATATATTTAAAATTGTTCTTTATATTTCAAAGGTGAGGAAGATGTTCTTTTCTGTAAAATGTCTTCTAAAATGACTGTCAAAGAAGTGATGAACTGATATGTACATAACTGTGAATCACTTTTTCTGTACAAAAATATCTGAGCTCTTACATATATATACTAAAAAAAAAAAAAAAAAACTATTAGGGACAGACAGGTTTATATTGCTGTGCATTGAAAATTCCCAAGTAGAAAAACAATTCTTGGTGTTAAACCTTGTGAGGAAAACAAATCACTTTTATCATTGCTAAAAAAGAAAAAGACCTTCTTTAACATGATTAGTGTACAAATTAGCTTTATCAAATGAGTGATTTAGTCATCTTATTGCAGTTTATTGCCATTAAAGACTAATTTTTATAGTGTTCCAAATTTGCCTCATACTAAAGTTAAGCAGAACTACCAAATATTAATAAAAATAGCAATGATAGTAATGATAATAATGCAGAAGAAGGAGGTGGAGAAGAAAGAACCTTATTTTTAGTAAGGCAGGATCACTTTATTCTAAGTTATATTTGTATCATTAATGAACATTTACAAAGAAGAATATTGTAGCTTATATTATGTTCTCTTCCCATTAGAGTTGAGGGATCATATTTCCAAGGATTCTGGGAATGATGATAAAACACATTAAAGTTCAGAATATTTATAAACTACAAGTTACATTTTCCAGGTTTACCCTTAGATATTTTATGAAGTGAATAACCCAGGATGTATGAACTTTCATCCATTCCTTATATTCTTTTCATTAAAAAAAAAAACAAAAAACAAAAAAACTCCTTCATTCTTAACCAATGAGAATGTAAAGCTCCTTAGTCACAACTTCTAATGCAGGTACATTTTATGGCTTTGGCTAGATTTTTAAATTCAATTTTTAATTTAGATGTGGCTGAGGTTCTCACTTTTGCTTTGATCCCGTCTTTCTCCCTTTAAATCAGCAGAGGCAGAGCTGAGCTGAAGGGAAGTAAGATGAGAAATGAAGCGCCCTCATCCTCTCCTTTCTTTGTTCCTCTTCTACACTTTTTTTGCAATCACAATAGTGGTAACAAATAGGGAGCATAGGGTAGAGGTGGTGCAGTTCATTCTAACAGCATAGTCCTCTTGAATTCTGTTTAAGTGTGTCAGATACACACAAAAGAACAGAGAAATCTCTTGATAATTACCAGGGTCCTCATATGACATATAATGAGAAACAATGTGTGTTTTTTTTTTTATTTATATAAAGATAACCAAAAATGTAATGATCAGGAAATCATATTGAGAGACATTCTATTTTTTATTGAGAAATCCTCTCACTTTCAAAACTCTTTATATAAAATGTATCTTTTATTATAGTTAGAATATATTTACATTACAGAAAGTTATATTAAATACTATTGGCCATACCACACAGCTTGAGAACTTGAACATAAATAGTACTTTGGAATTCCTCTAATAAAAATGATTTTTGTGTTAACTACCCCATTTATAGTTTAAACATATCTTGTGAATTAATACATATGTAATAATATAAATATATACTATATTATATACTACATATATAATATTTGCTTGGTTTGAACTTTAGACAATTCATATAAAACTGTATGCTCTCTTTAGTGCATTTTATTTATTTGACCCAATATTATATATTTATGGCTTATCGAAATTGATGTATGTACTCACAGTACATTTGTTTTCAGTGATGTCTTTTATTATTTAATATAATATAATATTATGATTTGTTTATCCTTTGTACTATCGAGGGAGACTTCTTGGGAATATATTCAAAATATTTAACAATAGGTGGTACATAAATAAATAGCCAAAGTAGAATCGTACCCATTCTGAATGAATGTCAGGTTTAATAAAGAGAAACAGCCATACCAGTTCATTTCAGCTAAACTCATACTCGAACTCAAAAATTTGGGTAGCTTCATTACTTTCCTAATGAACATGTAACCTTTGTGCGAATGCACCTTTTTTTTTTTGAGAAATACACCGAGAATTTATGCCAAATTGTTGAATATGTGCATGTGTATTTTAATTAAATAATGCCAAATTGCTCACGGTGCTGTGACAGTTTAGCATCATCATCATTGTGTGTGAGTTCCCATTAATCCACGAATATCAGTTCTTTTATGCTTCTTAAATTTTCCAATCTGGCGGAAGTAAGGAGAAAAACCCTGCCATATCAAGCCTAGTAAAGTAAACTATGCATATCTCTGATAATCTTGAGATAAAGGTAGAAGTGATAATATGATAGAATTAGTGATAGGATAGGTTGTGTTCTTTATGGGGAAAAGAGAGCACATAAATATCTGAAAGCCTAGTGAAGCAAAAAGTACACGAATGACTAATTGCTCTCCACATTTCTTTCACCCTCTATTTTTAGGTGCCAAATTTTATGTGCACACATATGCTAACATTCATCTAAAGATAGTAATAACAATTCTCAGTCCTCTAATAGTTCACTGAAGCCAAGTAACTAACTTTAGGCAATGGAATGTAATGGTAATAATGTAGATTATTACTGGGTCATCTCCTTACAGATAAAGACACTTGCTTTAGACTACATTTTCCTTTCATACTGCCTGGGAAATGGTGATAATTAGAACAAATCTGGGAGTTTGGTTTTGAGGATGGCAGCCCTAACATCATCCCCTCAAAGCTAAGAATCTCATTCTGGAATTTTACATGAATGAAAATAAACTTATATTTAAGCTCTTATATTTGGTGGATCTATTTACACTTGAAAGAATAAATATTTTCTTCTAGGCATGCCTGAAATTCCAAATTAAATAAAATCTATCATGAAAAAGAAATTTATCTTTCTATCTAAATATCTATATACGTACTAATAAATAAATCAATGTGGGTGATGCACACATTACATAAATCTATCTAACAATACACAGTGTATAAGAATCACTATCTATGTGACAGATCATTTCTAAGTATGCAGTTTAGCTAGGATATTAAAGAAATATAATGAATCAAGATACTGTATATTATTTTTCTTTTTAGCTCTATTTCAGTAAAGTATTTTAGGATTATATCTCTAGTCATATGTGTTTAGTTCATTTTCTAATATTTTTCTTTACTCATAAATTATAATTAGAGTTTATACTGAAAGTTCCATTAAATCCCAAACTCTGTAATTTTTAATTCACAAAAATTTATTTAAATAATGGATTACCATCTCATACTGAAACAGTATTTATCTAACTTTTACTACTTTGAAGTAGTGAAAGAACACACCAGTGAGTTTTCATTAAATTTGCATAAAATTTTAGTTGCCAAAGGCAAGATTATTTTTTAAAACATGTTATATTGCAAATATACAGTAACAGTTAACAGTGGAAGCATAAAGTTCTATTTGTAACAAGTGCCAAGATGCAAGTCTGAAAGAATTGTGAAGCATTTCTTCATAGCATCATTTAAACCTGCAAATTTCTACTTCTCTTAAATAGAAGAAAATATAGTTGTATTTTTGAATTTTAGATGTAAAAAAAAACACTGGATTTCATTGCTCAATTTATAGAGATACAATGGAATTCTTTTGCGGTTGTAAAGGTATATATACTCTCCTCTACACAATGGTGGTGGCAGCAGTAGGTCTAAAAGCCATGTATCTGGGTTTCAACTAAGGATAATATTATTTGATTAAATTTCTATTCCTTGTGTGTCTATAATTATATATACCATTTGTAATATGTGTTTTTTCAGTGAACAATTTCTTTTTTGATTATTTTAATTATAAGTGCTAATGATGTTGACTTTTAAAGTGTGATATTGAAGGCTTTTGTAACTCTCATAGGATATGAGAGAGCTCCCAGCTTTTGAAGATTAGACCAGAAAGTTTATTTAAACATTAGATAACATAGCTGGCTCTGCTTTCCAGCACACAAACATTCAAAGTAAAAGTTGAAGTTTAGTTATGGTACATTTATGCATTTCAATAATATCATTTCTCTATGATTTTTCAACTTTCATTTTTATATACTGTAGTTTAATTCGCAATAGATCAATTCATTAATTTTTATTAGATATTGCCACTGAAACATTTTAAAATAAGATTTCAGTCACTATACAGGGGATAGACTCAAAGAAAATAAAACAACTTCTTTTCCTCTTTTGATTAAAATTTGTATTCAAAAGAAAAACCCGACATCTTTTTGAACCCTCAGGGCTGGTCTAATACAGATTTTCTATTAACCTAGATCTCTCTCCTGGGATTTCTATGCATCATATATGAAGTAAACAAACCAGCTATTACTATTACTCAACCACAAAGAAATAAAAACTGGTGAGTACTTTTTTTCTTTTATTCTTACCTTTATGGGTATCTTTTATTTTACTTTTTCTCTTGGTAGTTTATGTGGCACTGATTGAGAGGCAATTCAAAAATAAATCTAAACACTGTCAATCACTGATCATTTTACTCTCTCTGTAGTTTTTCCTTTGCAAGAATGTTGTATAGTTTCAGTTGTATAGGATGTAACCTTTTCAGATTGGCTTCTTTCATGTAGTGATATGCATTTAAGTTTCTTACATGCCTTTGCATGGTTTACTAGCTCCTTTACTTTTAGCTCTGGATAATAACACTTTGTCCGGATGCACCAAAACTTTTTATGTATTTACCTACTGAAGGATATCTTGCTGCTTCCAAGATGTGGCAATTACAAATAAAACTGCCATAAACATTTATGTGTAGGCTTTTGTGTGGACATAAGTTTTTAATTCACTTAGATAAATACCAAGCAGTGTAATTGCTAGATCATATGGTAGGATATGTATACAATTGTAATAAACTGCCAAATTGTCTTCCAAAGAAACTGCATAATATTTCATTCCCACCAACAATGAATGAGAGTTCTTGTTGAAGCACATTCTTGTCAGCATTTGGTGTTGTCAGAGTTCCACATTTTGGTCATATCAATATGCGTGTAGTGGTATCTTGTTGTTTTAAGTTGTTTAATTTCCTAATGACATGATGTTGAGTATGTTTTCATATGATAGAGATAAGTGTATATATTTGGTGAAGTATCTGTCCAGATCTTTTGCCTATTTTTTTAATTGGGTTCTTTTGTTTGTTTTCTTATGGTTGAGTTTTAAATGTTCTTTGTATATTTTGGATAACTATTCTTTATCAGATATGTCTTTTGCAAATATTTTCTTTCTGTCTGTGGCTTGTCTAATTTTCTTGACATTGGTTTCTACAGAGCAGAGGTTTTTAATTTATATAAAGTCCAGGTTATCAATAATTTCTTTCATAGATTGTGCCTTTGTTGTATCTAAAAACCACCATACCGGAAGGTTAATTAGATTTTTTCCTATGTTATCTTTTAAGAATTTTATAGTTTTACAGCTTACATTTAGGTCTATGATCCATTTTGACGTAATTTTTTGTAAGTTCTGTGTCAAGATTCATTGTCTGTATATCCAGTTGTTCCAGCACCATTTGCTGAAAAGACTGTTTATTCTCCATTTTACATCCTTTTTCTCGTTGTCAAAGATTAGTTGACTATATTTATGTGGGCCTTTAATAATGTAGTGGCAAGGTATGTGGGAATGGAAAATGTTCTATAGTCCCACTATTAGTCTCAGTTTTCTGGTGAGCTTTTGCCTCTGGACTGGGATATTCACCAGTGTATCACAGATGTTTCCCCCTTGAGTGGTACAGAATGGCCAAAGGCAGCTGATTTTGGTATTCCCTTTCCCATAGGTAGGTTAGGCTCTGATAAAACCCAAACGAGTTAGACTTTGAAAAACTATTTTCTCTCAAATTAAGACCTTGACGAGAACAGAATGCTCTGCAATATATAAAAATGGTTACCTTCTTTCTCCTCTTGCTTGAAACTAGAGGAGTTTTTTTGTTTTGTTTTGTTTTTCTCCTTTGATATTTACTGTAGGGACCTGGAAAAGCTCTTGGAGGTAAAACTCAAAATAGCATGGAGATCCTCTTTGACAAGGTCCCCTGTAGCTTTTATCTCTCAGGCTTGTCCCCACTGAGCCTACAGCAATTTGTCAATTACAATTCAGGGGTTCTCATGGAAGTTTCTGCTCTGATAAGTTGTGATTCTCTGTATTCGCCTGAGTCTCCAATTTTGTGGTCAGTATTTTTCCTTGTGACTTCATTTCTCTGCCATATCTAACATGTTGTTTTTTCAGTTTGTTCAGCTTTTACTTGTTGTTAGGCTGAAGCGACAACTTCTAAGCTCTTTACAGTTCAGACTGCAAATCCGATTTGTGTCTTTCAAAGAGGATATTTTAGATTGCAATGAAATTGCATTTCTAAATGTCTTTTCTCTACCTTCACCCTCAAATACTAGCCATGAACTCACATAGCAAAACATACACCAGGGTTATTATTATTTGTATATCCTTTCCAGTCTTTTAAAATAATTTTAGGATGTTATAATTTCAATATTATTATATCACTTTATCCACAATAATAAATGTTAACCTTTATACTAAATTTTGAGAAATATTATGCAATCACTTTATCAAGTTTTCTCAGTATATAATTCTTTATCGTTAAGTAAAAATGTTTAATTCTTTTACTCTAATAGTTATTACTGATATATTCAGTTCTATTTTTGTCAGTCTCTTCCATTTATCCCATTTTTCTGAGATTTTTTGGGGGGAGTTACCATTGTATTCTTTCAAGTTATGTTTGCTTTTGTCTATATTAATTTGGAATGTATGCACTCATTTTAAAAAATTCATCTGCAAATATATTTTAGTATGTATATACAGAGGACTTCTTTTCAGTTGAATAACTACAGGGTAGCAATTAATGGCAGGAGGTCGAAGGTTGGGTTATTTTGAGCAAGGTTTGAAGGGTCCTTGGAAAGGATTGACTAAAGCATGATGAAAGCAACAACCCACTGGGTGTCTAGGAGATTTCTTTGGGTTGAGCTCTTGGCCAGGTATGGACAATTTGGGTTGGCCCTTTCTAAAATTTTTCTTGATTCTAAAATGCAGATTCTGTCCGGCCACCTGGGGAAGTTGGCCCTGTTGTGTCAAGAAAGAAACTTCCATCATACTATCATCTTTTTTAACCTTTACATATCTTTAAAGCACCAAAAATAGCTATGAACATTAGCAGCTAAAACATGCTACCAGTATCCATGGTGAAATGTTTCCCATCACTCCTGCAATCCCCCTTTGCTTACTCTCTGAAATTGGGGCCTTTGTGGAGAGGCAGATCTGAATGGCCCTTTGCTACTAACATTTAAGTTTGCAGGTCAGTCTTCAATATTTAGTTTCATAACTAACACAAATTTCTAAAAAGTATTAGTGTGTTACTTGTTTTCAGTATTAGTGCAAAGATTTTTTTGGTTGCACACTTACTTGGTAAATTAAAGGCTTAATTTACTAACTCAATTCTAACAAAAATATCAATAAAGTTCCCATGGAAGAATGAATAGATAAATTAAGCCAATAAAATATTGAAAACTAAGTACTTTAGCACTTATATTTGTGTTTACCCTACAATGCCCTGAAACATTATTTACAGAAATATATGACGAACTGAATTTTAGTGATTGTCATTGATTCTATTCCATAAATCTATTTCATAAATGTTGTATTTTTATTCACCTGTAAACAAAACCAGTATTTATTTTCTTCATAAAAGAAATTGCTATGGTATAATTTCTGTGGCATCAAATGTATTAGGATGTCTTCTTGGAGCTTTTTTCCATAAGTGATAGCTTGGATTATGTGAGAATTATTGGGTCTAAACTTTACCAATTAAGATTTTCTTTGGCAAGCCACTGGATGCTTCATTAAGAATGAATTAAGTAGATAAAACAGCAAAATCTCTTTTAAACATCAAGATAAATGGAAGTAGGTAATCCAGTGCACCATCATAAAGAATACTAGATTTGTTTATTTCCGTGTTCTGTTTGCCTTTACATTTGCCTTTCATCGTCATGATTCTAAAATGGTTGTGATACTCCAGGGAATCTCATCTAAATTCCAGACAAGAAAAAGAGTGGGGAAGCAGGGTGAAGAGTCAAGTATAAAAAGGCTCATGTACCATGATTTCACACTTTGAACATTTTTCCAAATTTTGACTACTACATGAAGCTAAGTAAAAGCACCCCTGCTGCCCTAATAATAAGAGCAAGCGTGGTAGTCTACAAAATTATAATTTCCAATTCTCCCGATGTTGGTATGCTTTAATATATTTATTAACAATAGCAAGATTTTAATAAATGGATGAATGAATAAATTATCTAATTTTAGAAGTGTAGGAGGTTATTATAATAAAAGTTTCCATGGTAGACATGTACCTTAAGGAAATGTCTTATTATCTCAAAAATACCATCCAGGTTAACTGTGCCATCAATTTCAAAAGGTAAATTTAGAGGGAGAACACAGTAAATATCTCATATACATATAGAGGTATCCAAGTAGATGATGCCATCAAAATCATATAGTAAAACATTTCATAAATTAAAAGTAGTAGACTTATCTTTTTTCTTGAATCAAATGGTAATATTCTAGCTTGATAACTTGTGAAAAGTGAAATACAACTTGAAGTGAGAGATGTGATATCAGCTACTAAACACATGTTCTGGGCTTCCATTTTTTTTTTTGCTACCACTTATTAATTATAGTTGACTCTTGAACAACATGATATGAACTTCATGGGTCCACTTATACATGGATTTTTTTTTTTGATAAATATAGTTGGCTCTCCATATCTTTGGTTTCTCATCCACAATTCAACCAACCCTGGATGGAAAACAGTATTTTTGATCCATGTTTGGGAATCTGCAAATGTGAAAGGCTACCTGCATGCATTATTCTACACTATTTCATATAAAGGACTAGAGCATTCATGGATTTTAGTATCCATAGGGGGTCCTGGAACCAATTCCCCATGGATACTGAAGGATGACTGTAGTTATATTTCTGGGAGAGTCAAAAGTTATACGTGGTATCTGATTGAACAGAATGTGGTACCCCTAACCTCCACATCATTCAAGGGTCAACTGTCCATATAGTTTGGTAAGTTGTTTACATATTTTGTAGTTTAATTTTCTCATTCAAACTAAAAAATCACAGCTTATTGATGAGTTAATACATTCATTTATTTATTTAAAATATAATGGAGCATCATCTATGTCATTTAATATTAAAATATCAGACAGATGTCAATGAAATACCTAGAATATAGCATTGAACAAATATTAGTTTTCAAGTTATACAACTTCATCCGACTTTATTTATAGAGAAATTTAATCAGTTAATCTATTTTCAATTTGAAGTAGACTATTCATTTTAAAAATCTGTATGACTGCTTCTTGGAATTTTGTAAGATTGATTAAAGTGCAAATATTTTATTTTACTAAGTGATGTCAAGCAGCCTACACATATATTCGGTAGTAAGATGTAAAACTTTTATTATATATTTAAAAAAGAAAATTATAGAATGCATAATGTAGTTAAGATAAAAGGCATGCATTCAGCTTCTGTAATGCACTGCAGAGCCTTATTGTCATCATGATAAATTTAGTTTAGAGAGTTCTAATAAACATGTTACCTCCACTCACAACTGTGATCGACCATTCATGCTTCAAATGCCTATCATATTTTTAAGTGAGAATAATTTATAACCCAATTATAATCTGTTTTTAGTCTGCCTGAATGTGATACTAAGAGAAAAATTTACTAATAAACTATGGTTTGTGGGAAAATCATTTAAATGTGACAAGAAAATTTCTAATAATAAGGACATTTAGTTTAATTATGAGCAAATGATCTCACTTAATTCTTACAGTCTACCAAACTCTAATGGAATTAACTTAATGTTACTGATTTATATATCCACAATAAAGAGATATAAAATGTGCCAAAGCCCATCAACATTTGCTGGGAAGGAGGACAAGAAAGAAAGAAGCTGGAAATGTGGTAACTGATGGATTAAGGGATGAGAAAGCTGCTAACTTGTACTTCCACAGAGGAAATTAAGGCCCCAAAAGGACTCATTCTTTCCACTATATTGAAAAACTGAAGTCATTGAAATGCTAAGTGGGAAGAATGTAGGAGTTCCATGAAGGCCTGAAAACAGTCATTTTTTTTAAAGTATTCCTAGAGAGGGGTTAGCTCTACTCTGGACCCCATTCTCCATGTAAAATCTCTACAGACAGCCGTATAAAAATAAAGAGCTGTGTCTCTGAAGAAACCTTGAGGTCTCGAGAAAATTTTCCAATGTACTTTCCAATTTTATATACTCCTAAATCACTTGTATTTAGTATTTTCCCAAAGTAAAGTCCACTCCTATGTGAATGGAAAGACTGTCGATTCAAAAGCTCCATTGATAGACATAGAGCACTAAAACACCTTTTCATTGTTTTTGTTGGTAAGTCCTTTAAAATTAATTAAAAACCAATGATAATTAAATTTACAACATGATAGATATTGCAATAAGGTAATAGAAAAATATGCACAAAAGGAAAATGATATAATTCTATGAACCAAATGATTAAAAAAAAAAGTTCATGTATAACATATGTGCACTTGTGTATAAATGCACACAGCTCTACTGGTGTCCCAAAGAGAATCAAGATTATAGTACAATCATGAAAGAATTTCTACTTAATGTAAAAAAGTAACACGTAGAACAAACTGTTAAAAGTACTGCTCATTTAAAAAAAATATATATTATAATGAATTAATATGGCTGATATAAGGATAGAGAACAAGTGTGAATAGCAAAGATCCATAAAATCCTAAAGTAAAAAGTAAGAAAAATATCCAGAATGAAGGGGGGAAAGGATACACAGAAGGAGAAAATGTCTATAGTTTTTAGGCCTAGGTCTCCACGTTGATAGAGCTCATCACGTAATAGCAATCAAAAGATAATGACACCCAAACTTAGATGAATCATCAGGAAGGTTCAGACACTAAGGATGAAAGAAAATTTCAAGTACTCTAAAAAGGCAAAAAAGAGTATTATAATGTTATCAAATGGCTCTTGAGCAAAACAAAGTAATAAAATATTAATATTCTCCTCACGTTTCTAAGGAAAACAAAAATTCGATTTAATATTGAATTTTATATCCAGGCCAAAACTTAATCAGATCCGTTGCTAGATTATTTTTAGGTATGTTTGTATTCAGTATCTTAAGATATATAATGATCACTTAAATATATATAATACATATTTTTATATTATTTGTAATGTAATATATATGTACTATAGAATACATGGTACATATTGTATATACATTATAAATAGTATTATATTAGAATCACTTAACTATATTTATATATAATATATACATTATGATAGATATGAGTAACACATATCATATACACATAACATATATATGTATATATATCATATATCTGTATATATAATATATATGTAAAAAAAAAAAGAGGGAAAAATTCACAGGGAATGAACAGAAAAATAGGAATACATGCAATTCAGGAGAGTAGATTCAACTCAGGAGAATAAGAAATTTCCACAGTAAGTTGTGCAATATCCTAGGAAAACTCTCAGTAGAGGTTTGAACAGATTTATGTGGACATCAGAAAGATTTTTGTTGAAGGGAAAAAATAATAAATGTGCTTTGATAATCTCTGATTTTTTTTGAAAAATTGAAATAGAACGTAAAAATTATTACTGATACAATTTGAAAGTTTACATGTGTTCGCATTGTCATTTATAACCCTCACAGTTTAGTATTATTTCTGATTTTCAACATTCATTGTAATGTAACGTTTCCTATATGCATTTTTAAGATTAATTATTTCAATTGATCTTTTCCAAAGGTGTCATAAAAATAAATTTAGAAATAATAATTTGTACTTGGAAAGATTAGAGTTTATAAATATAGGAATCCTAATTTCATCATCTTATATAAGAGAATTTTATACTCAAAAGTAATTTTTAATCTTCTTAATAATATAGTTATTTTATAATTTTAAGGCCATTCAAAATTTATTTCTTTTCATTGTAAAAAATTAGCTAACATCTGACAATCTCTTATTTCTATTCATTTCTTCTTGAAATTACACTTAAAGTTACACTATGTATTAAGCTCACTTGACTGGGACAGTTCTGGTTCCTATGTAGTCATATAAAACCTAGATAGCTCATTATTCCTGATGATTACAACTAAAAATTAGGAAACCAATACTAAAAGCAACCGAGTTAACAAACAAACAAACAAGCAAACAAAAGCAGTGTTTTAGTCCATTTGGGCTGCTATAACAAAAGACTACAGACTGGGTAGCTTATAAAAAGAAATTTATTTCTCATAGTTTTAGAGGCTAGAAGTCCAAGATCAGTGTGCCAGCGTGGTCAAGTGAGGGCCCTCTTTCAGTCACAGACTGCAGGCTGCTTGCTGTTTGTGCCCTCAAATAGTTGAAGGGGGCTTGCAAGCTCAATTATAAAGGCACTAATCTCATTCCTGATGGCTCCACCATTACTTCTAAGTACCTCCTAAAGGCCTCATCTTCTAATAACATCTTAACAAGCATTAGGATTTCAACATATGAAATTTGAGGGAACACAAACTTGTAGATCATAGCACGCAGATTGTAGAAAGGAGGCAAAACTTGCAATTCAGAACAGAACCAAAAGCTGAATCATAAAAAAGATTAAAAAATTTAAAAAAGCAGCTAGAAATCCTGAGGAAAAAAAGAGAGGATACAAGTTATCAGAAATTGGCAAATATAATCAACACAGATCCTATAGTTATTTATAGAATAATAAGAGAATGTGATGAATAACACTTTACCATGAAATTCTTGAAAAACAAAACATTTGATAAAAAAAAGAAACAGAAATTTTGATAGCTTTTATATTTTATCAAATTGAATGTGTTAAAAACTAAAACTTTGCCATTAAGAAGCTTTCAAGCTAATACTGTTTTATTTATAAATTCTATCGAACATTTAAAAAGATATAGTATCAATCTTACCCAAACTTTTCAGAAAACAAAAGAATAGATATGACACTCATCCAAACTATTCAATGAGACAATAATACTAGTGCACAACAACAATAAAAAAGAAAATTATAAACCAATACTCCTCATTAATATAAACAATATGCAAATGGAATAGTAACAAATTGAATCCAACAATATATAAAAAGAATAGTATGTTCTGACCAAATGTAATTGATCTTCAGAATATAAGCTAGCCATTAAAAAATCAACATAAGTTACCATTTTAACAGAATATGAAAACCATATGATCATTTCAGTGAATGAAATGATTGAAACATTCAAAAGCCATTTATGATTTTTTAAATCAACAAAAAAGAAATAGTGTAAATCTATCTCAAATTTATAAAAGGCATCTCTAAAACAATTCTACAGCTAATGATATTTAAATATGGAATGATTTCACCCTGAGATTTTGAACAGACAACATGATCATTTTTATTATTTTTTCATAACAATTGCAACAAGGGAACAACAAAATAAGAAAGTGAAAGTCATGATATGGGAAAGGAAGTAGTAAATCTCTCCATATTTCCCTGCAATATAATTGCTTATTTACAATATCCAAAAAATTATATAATGGCAATAAGAAATAATAGTGAATTTAACAAAAAGCAGAATACAAGGTTAATATAAAATAAATCATATTCTTACATACTACTAAAAAAATTAGAAGATAAAATTTAAAACAATCATTTACAGTAGTAAAAAAATTAAAATACCTTTGAATAAATTTAATAGTTGTCTTACACGTCTGGGGTAAAAACTACAGAACATGGCTGATAGTAATGAAAGAATATCTAAATAAATGGAGACAAGTGCAATGTTAATGAATCAGAAGATTCAATTTTTTAGATGGCAATTCTCTTCGAATTGATCTACAGATAAAACAAAATTCCAATAAAAATTTCTAAGTGTTTATTTGTAGAAATTGACAAGTAGATTCTAAAATTTCCATGGAAATGTAAGGAAACTAAATAATGACAGTAGTTTGTTTTAATTTAAATAATGAAGTTGAAAGACTTCTATCTAATGTCAATATTTCCTATAAAACTACTTTAATCAAAAGTTTGTTAAGTTTGTTAAAGGTGGACACATAGAAAGGTTGGATAAAATAGAGAGTCTAGAAATACATTCACACATATACATAATCAATTTATTTTCAACAATCTTTAAAATGAATTCAATAGAAAAAAGAAAATCTCTTTAACACACGTTAGATTAATTGGATACCTATACGGAAAAAATATCAACTTTTATGTTACAACATGCTCAAAAATTAACTCAAAATGGATCATAGACATAAATTTTAAACCTATAAATGTAAAGCTTCTAGAAGAAAAGATGGGAGTCAGATACAATATTTGTGAACATCAGATAGCCAAGTATATCTTAGATATAACGCACACAAAAAAACAAATATTATGGAAAAAGACAATAAAGTATACTATATGATTATAGACTTTCAATCTTCAAAAGATACCACCAAAATAAACAAACAAAAGGCAAACCACAAACTAGAGTAAAATATTTACAACACGTGTAACAGACAAAGAAATTCTACCCACAATATATACATATGTCTTGAAATTCAATAGTAAAAAGACAAATAACCCAATTACAATGTAGGCCAAAAAATTCCTTTCACAAAGAAAACTATGAGAATGTTCAACAAGCATAGAAAATATGCTTAAGATCATTACCATCAGGGAAATGTGAGTTAAAACCACAATGAGACACAACTAAACACACATTAGATTGGCTGGGATTTCAAAGAGTAATCATACCAAGTGATGGTTGAAATGTTTGGGAACTGCAATTCTCACACATTTTTCATATGACTCAGATATTCTAATTCTAGGTATGTCTTTCTTAAAATGAGAAATATTCACCTACCATTTGACTCAGACATTCTACTCATAGATATTTATCTGAGAGAAATGTAAACTTATGGCTCCTTAAGTGCTTTTACTCCAATGTTCATTGCACATTAATATTTGTACTAGCTGATGAAGTCATGGGACAAAATATCCATCAAAAGGTGAATGATAAACAAATAGTGGCATTTTTATAGAATAAAATACTGCTCAGCAATAAAAACATTTTCAAAATATGAAAATGTTTCAAAAATATTTTTTATGCTAAATAGAAGAAACTAGCTTACAGCCCTCTTCCCCATTCCCTCCCCAAAAGATGCTGAATGATTCTGGTTACATAATATCCTACAAGAGCAGATTAATCTATACTGACATAAAGTAGGTCAATAGTTGCCTAGAGACAGGTAGAGCAAAGAATGATTAAAAATGGGAATAAGAAAACTTGGAAAGAATAGAAATGTTTATTATTTTGGTTATGAGGATGGTTTCATGGGCATATACCTGTGTCCAACATGATCAAATAATAGTCTTTTAATGTATGCAGTTTGTTTTTCTTCAATTACATTTCAATAAAGTTGTAAAAAAAAGATAACATTATGTACTGAATTACTTTTGTTAAAAATGAAATTTAATTCTCTATAATCATCTGAGAAGATAAAGTTAATAATGTTGATTTTTTTATTGTGAAGTATGTAATTTCTTGATATCATAGTTTTTGTTCTAGATATTGTTTTACTTTCATAATGATCATATTTAGTTTGTATTTCTGAAGTATGAAGTTAAATAAACATTTTATCAAATGTCTTCATAATCAGAGATAAAGAGGTGGTAGAAATTATTCTTTAGGCAAATGAAGGACTTCATATAGTACAAAAACAAAGTCAATCTTGAATTACTTAGATGCTTTTAATCTTGTGTTTATAGCACCAAACATGATGCTCATCTATTATAAGCATTCATATAAGTAACAGATATATATTTATTTGTATAGTACATTAATGCTATTTATTCATAAAGTATTAAGATATTAGATGAAAGATCTAAACTAACATATCCTAGCTATATTTATGTGCTGGGTATTACATATGGTTCTTTTCTATGTAATATGATTTAATCTACATAATAAATATATATTTGTATCTCTAGGTTAATTTCTGCACATCTAATGAAAAACAGAATATATCAAATTCTAGTTCTCATGGCATTTACATTTTATAGAAAATGGTAGGATAACTCTCATTATTCTCATTTGACCCACTAGGAAACTATTCCACAATTGCTTAGGGCATTTTTGTAACCAGATGTCAGCAGAGGTATTTCCTTTTGAGCTTCAAATGAAATCTCTCTGGAATCTTAAGCCATGTTCAGTAAGAGAGAGGCAAGCATAGCATTCCAAAATTCACATCTGGCTATGAGCTTCTGCTTCTGCTGCATTAGTCAATGAACTGATCACACCACCAGTCTTTGATTTCTGTACAGATTCCAGATCATAATGAGCTCAAATAACACTGATATGGTCATTAGCCCTTTTCTGTAATTTCCATAAAGAAACAAAAAAAGCAATAATACAACAACAATAAAATCCAAAGAAATGTAAATAACTAAAATTTAATAATAAAAAAATTACAATTACGTAAACTTAAGCTATTTCTGACAATATGAGCTCTTAGCTCTTCTCTGCTTTCACTACCCTGCTTTCTCCAGCCTTCACATTCATGTACACATCCAATGCAGGTCATTTTAACTATTTGTTGTGTTCTACCAAGCCATTTCCCCAGGGTCTCCACCTGTATCTGAGGCAATTCTTTTCTTTTTGTTTTTTTTTTTAATTTTATTAAATTTATTGGGGTGATTAGTTAATAAAATCATATGGGTTTCAAGTCTACAATTCTATAGTACATCATCTGTATATTGCATTGTGTATTCACCATCTCAAATCAAATCTCCTTCCCTCACCATGTATTTGACCCCCCTTACCCTTTTCTACCACCTCCGGCCCCTCCTTACCCTCTGGTAACCACTGTACTGTTGTCTGTGTCTATGAGTTTTTGTTTGTTTGTCTTTTTTGTTTGTTTGTTGCTTTCAGTTTTTATGTCATATGACTGAATTCACGTAGTTCTTGACTTTTTCCATCTGACTTATTTTGCTTAGCAGAATATTCTCTAGCTCCATCCATGTTTCAAAAAAGCAGTATTTCATCTCTTCTTATGGCTGAATAGTATTCCACATATATATACCACATCTTTATCCAATCATCTATTGAAGGACTATTCAGTTGTTTCCATGTCTTGGCCACCATGAATAATGCTGTAATGAATGAACATGGGGGTACACATATCTTTGTGAATAAATGCTTTCAAATTTTGGGGGTAGATACTTAGAAAAGGTATTGCTGGGTCATATGGCAGCTTTATTCTTAATTTTTTGAAGAACCCCCATACTGCTTTCCATAGTGGTTGTACCAATTTATATTTCTGCTAGCAGCATATGAAGATTCCTTTTTCTCTTCAGCCTCTCCAACACCTTTTTTACTTGTCTTGTTGATAATAGCCATTCTAACAGGTGTGAGTTGTTATCACATTGTGCTTTTAATTTGCATTTCCCTAATAGCTGGTGACGTTGAGTATCTTTTCATATATCTGTTGGTCATTTGTATGTCTTCTTGGGAATTATTTTCATAAGCAGTATTTTATGTAAATCATAAGTTACCAAGCAAATACATACTTGCAATATCTAGTAAGCGGTGAAGCCAATATTTACATGCTGCCAAAGAGTGTAGACTGTTCACTATATTTGTTTCCTCAAATACATTAATAATAGCAATGAATTATGGAGTAGAACATAACGAAGATGAACTTTTTAGGACATAGTTATGTGGCAGGAACAGTGTAGTATATAAGTATTTTTACTTATGAAAATAGCTACCAATCAAAAAATGTATTGATTGATTACTATTGGCCAGGCAATATGATATAAGATGTATTCATTATTTCCTGGCCTCCTTATAATATTCCCAAGAAAATGTACATATTGCTATCCTCATATACCATTGGATATAAGACTGACCCACCAAGATCTGGTAACTTGTGTTGGCATTATCTCAACCAAGTCTGTCTGATCCCAGAACTTAGTGTGTTAGCTACTGATCTACACTTTGTATGTCATATCAAATGTACAACAACATTGTAGATTTTGCAGAGCCAGATAATAGGGTATTGAGATATCACATATCTTTCTCAGAGTGACAAAACTGGCAATGATGACATTTCTAAACATAACCTTTTGATGTGACTTCAAACCTTTGCTCATTCCACCACACCATGCTTCCGTTCAAATCAATGCATTTCAGCTTTTGGCAACCAGGATTCATCACAAGTCTTAATTAGGCTGAGTCAGCCTCTTTTCTCTGGATGAGGCCATTGTGCTATGAAGCCCAAAGCCCAGAAATCTGTAAATGACATTAATTTAGGTTTATTCCAAGCATGCTATTTTAAAAATTGTCTTATTTTGACTTTAAAATTTGAACTACCAAATATTATGCGAAGTTTGAAAATAATGATCTTTCAGTGCCATATAATGGCATTATTTGATAAATGTAACTTTAGAATAAAGTAAATTCTGTCTTAAATTTAAGGAAATATCTTCACACTTTAATTTATTATTCCATTTCCTCTTGTTTTGCCCTCTGTTGATTTATAATACATTTGGCCTTTCAACAGCTTATTTTCTGAAGATAACACATATAATGTGCAGGAGTTTAATAACATTTGTAATAGATTTCTGATTTCGAGTTGATTCTTGGATTCCATTTTCTCACTACAAAAAGGTAAAGTCTGTCATCTTAAATGTTACATTATTGATCATTTCATTAACATTGTATTGCTCCAATGTAGATGTCATTTTCAGTGTTTTAAGCATTGTATTTTTTTACATATTGCAATGTATACTTCAGTTTATTTTTAATATAGAATTGAGCATTAACTTAATGAATGACTTCTTATGAAATGGATGATTATTAAAATAATATGTTATAATTCTTGATAAAATAACTTTCTAAAACTTCAAAATTACTGAGATTATATGGAATTTTTCCTACTAAAACATATTAACAAAATATTATCAAAATGGAAAACTACATTAAAGAATATAAGCCATTTCCATTGTTTTATATTGTTTTAAACTAAACAACTATTTAGAATACATATCCTATATCAGTATGCATTTGTTAATGCATACCCAAATCAATACTCAAATTACTGTATTTTTTATGAAAGTCATATATCCAAAAATATATTTTATTTAATATGAAAATCTTCACCCCAAGAGAACAAATGCTTTATCTGTAAAAGAAAAACAATATCAGAATACTTTTAAAATTATAGACACTCATTATGTTCTAAATTATTTAATTTAATCATGGAAGCAGTTTAAAATAGAGAGCATGACTATTATAAAGCCCTAAATCAAAGACACTATATTTTATTAAATAATAGTTGACATACAATATTATATTAGTTTCAGGTGTACATCATAGTAATTCAACACTGATTTTCCTTATGATAAGATCACCAAGATAAATCTAGTAATCACCTTTCACCATATAAAGTCTATTATAATATTGACTATAATATTGACTATAATCGCTGTGCTGTATATTACAGCCATGACTTATTTATTATATAATTGGACGTTTGTGTTTATTTTCCTTCACATTTTCCACCCATCCCAACCTCCTCCTCTCTGGCAACCATCAGTTCATTCTCTGTATCTATGAATCTGTTTCTGTTTTGTTTTGCTCATTCATTTATTATTATTTTTTAGATTACACATGTAAGTCAAAGACAGACAAATACTGTATGATTGCACTTAGTATAATATTTCTATATCTATCTGTGTTGTTGCAAATGGCAAGATTTTATTCTTTTTTATTGCTGAATAATATTCCATTGTGTGTGTGTGTGTGTGTGTGTGTGTGTGTGTGTGTGACATCTTCATTCATCTATCAATGGATGGACACCTAGGTTGCTTCCATATCTTGCCTACTGTAAGTAATGCTGTGATGAACATAGGGTTGCATATATCTTTTTGAATTAGTGTTTTCAATATCTTTGGATAAATAACCAGAAGTGGAATTGCTGGATTATATAGGAATTCTATTCTTAAATTTTAGAAACCTCCACACTATTTTCCAAAGTGCAATTAAGGTTCACTTTTCTCTACATCCTTGCCAGAACTATTTATCTCTTCTCTTTTTGGTAATAGCCATTCTAAGAGGTATGAGAAGATGTCTTGTTTTGAGTTTCAGTTTCATTTCTCTGATGATTATGATGCTGATCACCTTTTTATATACCTGTTGGCCATTTGTATCTCTGGAAAAAAATGTGTCTTCAGTTCCTCTATTTTTAAAATTTTTGTTGTATTTTGTTTTCTATTGAGCTGTATAAATTCTTTATATAAATTGGATATTAATCTTTTATCAGATATTTGATTAGCAAATATTTTCTTTCATTTTGTAGGTTGTCTTTTCATTTTGTTGATTGTTCTCTTTGCCACGCAGAAGCTTTTTAGACTGATAGAGTCTTTTTTTTCTCTCTTGGTGTCAAATCCAAAAATTCATTGCCAAAACCGATGTCAAAGGTCCTACCCCTGTTTTCTTCAATGAGTTTTATGGCTTCACTTTGCATGTTCTAGTCTTTAATCCAATTTGAGTGGATATTTTGGTCTTACTTTTTTTTTAATGCCTACAGAACCTGATATTCCTAGGTGGTCTCCCATCCAAGTACTAACCAGGCTCAACTCTGCTTAGCTTCTGAGATCAGACAAGATCCGGCACATTCAGGTGGCATGGCCATAGATTTATCTTACTTTTTTTGAAATGATGTATGGAAAAATTTATATTCAGATAGACACCAATATCCTAGGACCAACTGTAAATTATCTAGTTGTGAAAAAGAAATTTTAAGGCTTAAATTTACTATGTTTGTGGATTTGTCTTCTTAAATTTACTTATTATTAATTCAAACAGTTTAATACTATGCTGTTAACATAGTACTAAATGCAGTTTTAAGTCAATAATTTCTTGTTGACTTGGTCTTACTCATTGTAAACTATTATTATGTAATGACTCAATTTATCCTTAATAATTATTTGCCCCTTAAAAATTCTGTGTTCCTGGTTTTAATATTATGAACCAGTTTTGTTTTGTGGTTTAGACATCTATTTCCCTTTATTACTTTTATTTTTGCTGTTTCCTTTTGTTTTCTTTTTAGTTTTGCCACTAAAAAGAAATCCTGAAATGAGATTATCTAATAATAAGATTTTTAATTAATTTAAGGTGAAAATATCTAAGTTAGACTAATTTTATTTATTTTATTTAATATGATTGCATTATATATTGGCTTTATCTATATCTCCTTTTTGTTCTGTACATTCATCAAGCTTTTACTTTCTTAATTTCATTTTTATTTCTTCTCATTTCCCATCTTGTATTGAATTTATCAATTTTAATTCCTGTTTTTTTTCTGTATATTTTAAAAAGATAGTCTGTTTTTTATCTTTAAGCAATTTTACTCATATACTTTAAAATGTATACCTGAATAACAATGTTTGTAATGTAACAGTTCTCTATTCTCTCAGACGTGCATAAGAAACTCAAAAGAAAGCTTACAGTTTACATTTTTACCAATTGTGTTGGCCCCAATGGTTTGAAATATTCTTCCCCCCAAAATTTGTTTTATAATTAAAACAGTAAGGCTTTTTGATATTTTTGGTCTCTAAATTTTTTTTCCTTTAACTTGGACATTATAGCTCAGTAGAAAAATATAAGTTGACTGTTATAGGAAAATTGATAAACATGAATAAATGCATTGACTAAAACAATAAAATAATATGATGACTTACAACTAAAATAATAGTTAATTATTATATGAAATGCAAACTTATGGGTAAGGAGTATTGCCGGTATATTTGCTAAGAACTTTGAGCAATGTATGGTATTACTTGAGCAATTTATAAATTTATTATAGACATCTTTGTGTTCTGGCCTCTAATAATATGATAATTCTGCAAGCAGAATTTTAATTCTTTTTCCTCTACACGTAATTATTGGTTCTTTTTAAGTCATTCTCCATCTGGTGTATTACAGGATCTAAGTTTATATTACTAATTTTGATTTATTCAGTTCTCACCTCTATGTTTTTCCATTTTAGGACATGTTTTTCTCCATTTCTCATGAGTTTTAGACAATATCACTTTAAATATGGAATCTTTAGAGTCCCCTTTTTATTCTTCTTAATTATTCATTCTGTTATATGTAGATTGCACATGTATATAATATCCTCTTTGTCTCATAACCTCTCTGAAGTTTTTATTGCTTTATATCCTTGGAATACATTTCAAGAAATTTCCTTAGATTTTTTCAGCCAGTTTATTGATTCTCGGTTGAACTATATCTAATTTAATCAATCTTTTAAAATTTTAATTACAATAAAATATTTCTTTTCTGGGATGGTCATTTGATCCTTTTTTCAAAAATATCTATGCTTGTTTCATGGTACCATAATCTCTTAATTATTTTTATTCATGATTTTATCACTTTAATTCTTTAAAACATTTATTATATATTCCTTTTTTTGAGTTTTTATTTTTATATTCTGAGAATATTAATCATATTAATTTTATTCTAAGACTCTTCCTTATAATAGCAATGACCACTATCCTTTAATTTTTATTGTAAGCTCAACTTCAGAAGAAACTTTACTTTTCTGTATATTCTGAGTTGTGGGTATGTTCTCAAAGTAAATTTTGGATATCCCTTTGGTCAGTTTCTCTAGAGCTTTCTCTGACCCCAAACCATAATTTCTCTTTTGACAATAAATTATCTGCTTGGATTTTCTTATCCACCTGGCTAAGATAATGTATCTACATTATTCCATGATTAGCACAAGCTTGGATTTTGACTTTTTGGAGATTGTTTTTTTCTTGCTTAAATGGCAGAACACATATATGCTTGCATATCACAAATCTGGTATGGCAGAAAAAATGTGTTTGTTTTAATGTAGTAATCTCTTCCCCTACCCCACTCACATTAACATTTGATGATATCTATAAAAATTTTTAATTGTCTCCAAAAATGGGGGTGAGATTTTACTACTAGCAACTAGCAGGTAGAAGGTCAGTGATACCACTAAACATCCAATCACATGAAAAATAGTTCTGTACAACAAATGATTATCCAGCCAAAATGTCAACAGTATCGGGTTGAGAAATAAATACTGTTAATTTCTATTGCAATTAAAATTTAAATTTTATTTTACTGAACAGTCAGAGCCAAAATATATATATATATATATTTTTACTTTTTTAAGTTTTTCTGTTGCTTCATCAATTTTACTGAGCAGAAGCTTTTTAGTTTGGTGAGTCCTATTCATTTATTTTAGATTTTACTTCCTTTGCTTTTGAGGTCAAATTCATAAAATCCTCTTTAAGTCCAAGGTCCTTGAGTTTAGTTCCTATGTTTTTTTCTATGCATTTTATTGTTTCAGGTCTTATATTCAGGTCCTTAATTCATTTTTAGTTAATTTTGGTGTGTGGTAATAGACAACAGTCTAGTTTCATTCTTTTGCAGGTGGCTTTCCAGTTTTCCCAGCACTATTTAGGAAGAGGCTTTCCTTTCTCCACTGTATGTTTTTGGCTTTTTTGTAGAAAATTATTTGTCCATATAAATATGGATTTACTTCTGGACTCTCAATTTTGTTTCATGTGTCTATTTTTCTGCAATACCATGCTGTTTTGATTATTGTCACTTTGCAGTACAATTTGAAGTCTGGCTGAGTGATACCTCCATCCTCGTTCTTTTTCCTCAGGATTGCTTTGGCAATTTGGGGTCTTTCATGCTTCCATACAAATCTGATGAGTTTTTGTTTCATTTCTTTAAAAAATGCCGATGGAATTTTGATGGGAATTGCATTAAATTTGTATAACGCTTTAGTTAATATGGTCATTTTAACTATGTTGATTCTTCCAATCTAAGAACATGGAATACCTTTCGATTTCTTTGTATCTTCTTCAATTTCTTTTAGTAGGGTCTTATAGTTTTCATTGTATAAGTCCTTCACGTGTTTTGTTATATTTATTCCTAGATATTTTATTCCTTTCATTGCAATTGCAAAAGGAATTATTTTTTCCACTTCTTTTTCTGACACTTCATTATTAGAGTATAAGAACGCTGTGGATTTTTGAACATTGATTTTGTATCCAGAAACTTTACTGTATTTGCTCATGGTTTCTAGTAGTGTTCTTGTGGAGATTTTAGGGTTTTCTATATTTGCATGATTGTCATCGGCAAATAGTGACAGTGTGACTTCTTCATTTCCTATTTGGATGCCTTTTATATCTTTCTCTTGCTTGATTGCTCTCACTAGGACCTCCAATGTTATATTGAATAACAGTGGCAATATTGGACAAGCTTGCCTTATTCCTGATCTTAGAAGGAAAGTTTTTAGTTTTTCACCATTAAGTATAATGCTGTCTGAGGGTTTGTCATATATGGCCTTTATTATGCTAAGGTAATTTCCTTCTATACCGATTTTGTTAAGTGTTTTGATCATAAATGGATGCTGTATCTCTTCATCAATTTTAAATCTTTAAAATTTGTTGCTGAGAATATATTACTGTGTAAGGAAAATATCGTAGTCCCTTTTTCTCAAAAACCAATGATTTTTTTTTCCTCTCCTAGTGAAACTCTTCAAAACAAATGATGTTTTTTAATCACTAAAATTTGCTTAGGAAAATATTCATTTTTTTTTCTAAATTACTTTGAGTAGTAGAATTGACACCTTTTGCACTGTGCTGAACTGAAAATCTTCTAATTATTATGAATGAACTTTTTTTTTAGAATATGCAAACAATGAGAACCTTGAAAATTTAAACCACTATGTGTAGGCCAATTTCTAATAGATTTAGAGTTCACTTTTCTTGTAGAAATATAGTTTACTAAAATAACATAATTCCAAAAATTATCTAGTTCTATATCTTACCTCATTGATACTATATACAATAACATTAAATTCTTGCTAAAATAGCATGTTGTTTAATTACAATTTTTATCTTTCACCCCATAGATGTGTAGTAGCTTTAATTCTTATTCCGTGATTTATCTTTTTTAAATTAATATAATAATTTTCCTGTGTATAAATGGCACCTGTCAATAAAAATAATCAAGGGTCTTTCAGAATGAGGTCAACTCTTTTTAACAACATTGCAATATATCACAATGATTCAAGTTTTACCGTTATACGTAGATGTAGAGGACAAGATGACTTTGCAACCCCAATTACCTGGGAATACTGCCAAAATTTGAATTGCGTGCTACATTAATGTAATGGAGAGAGACTCACTCTTGAATTGCACTTATGTTCTTTTAGATTTAAAAAAAAAAAAAAAACTCACTATAAGCTTGTCTAGTCATTAAGTAGAAAACTCTAACTATAAAGTTAAGTCAAAATTAAAATGGTACACATATATTCCAGATATTATAATAAATAATTAATTAATATTAATATCTGGAATATATGTGTACCATTTTAATTAAGTAGAAAACTCTAACTATAAAGTCAAAATTAAAATGGTAGACATATATTCCAGATATTATAATAAATAATAATAGTAATATTAGTGATAAACAGATATTATAATAAACTTATTATTAATTCATATACACATATACCAATTTTATAGTATACACTATATGCTGTGTACTCCTCTAAGTAACATCAAGGAAAATCAACAAGAGCAAAAATGAACGCAATCACTCCCTTCTGGAATTTATTCTTTATTGGGGGAAGACTTACCATAAACCATTAGCTAACTAAATATAAAAAATAAAATAATGTCAACTATTATAGTGAAAAGTAAATACTGCATTATGTGAATGAGTTTTACATAAAGCACACTCAGAGGAGGTGATATTATGGGTTGAATTGTGTCCTCCAAAAAGATATGTTAAAGCCCTAACCCCTGCACTTATGAATGCGACCTTTTTTGAAAAGAGAGTCTTTGAAGATGTAAACAAGATGATTTTGATGATTTTTGTTAGGTTAATAATTACTGGATATGTAGCAGAGTAAAAGAATTTTAATATGTCGATAGGAATCACTGGCGGAGAGCACGGGTGCAATTAAAAAGATAAAAATTGAAAATAACTTTGGATTTTTTACTTGAGACCTTCAGTAGTTGCTTTCATTTTCTGATATCAGGGATACTCGAAGGAATCATGTTAGGTGGTATAAATTCGATTGTGACATTCCAGGAAAGAAAGATCTATTAGTTATAAAAATTAAAATGTTAAATCAACAGTGTAGATATATGAGTTTTGAATTCTGGGTAGATGTTGGGTCCAAAGATATGCATTTTGGAGTAATCAATATAAATTTAGTATTTAAAGCTACTGACCTCAATCTAAGATGACTTTTATTAGAGAAACATATTTCTATGAATTACCTCCAGGGGCTGCAGTATTTAAAAACTGAGTGGAAAATGGAACACACAAAGAATATTGATAAAGAACGACCTTGAAGTAGAAGAAAATTCCAGTTTTGAGAAAGAGAGGATGAATAAAAAATCCAAACCAGAACTTAAAAAAGGATTATTCTAGAGAAAATATTCTATCATGAAAGAGTAAGTAGGAGTTAGCTACTGAAATAAATTAGAGATAATTTCAGGCAGAGAGATGAGCATGTCCAAATTCCTGATGTCAAATGAGCACATGATACATTAAAATAAGTGGAAAAAAAAAGAAAGAAACCTTTCAATAGGATTTAAGATAGGGCTTCAGCCTAATGGGCATGGGATGCTTTTATATAATTTAGGCAGAGAAAATGTCTATATCACATAAAAATATCATACCATCTGTAGAATAAAGAATAGATTTGAGAGCAGCATTAGTAAACCCCTTCTGGGTCTCATTTGTGTTTCTTCGGTCATTAGCTTAATAATAACTTCAAATGTGTGATCCAATGAAGATCACCATATGGTTGTATTACCTGTAACAATCTTGATTTACCCTGTGTTTTATCTTAATTATTAAATATATTCCCTTTCATCCTCAAAAAGTTCCAAGTCAATGATGTGCTGGTAAATGTTCAGTAATTACTGGGGAGGACAGGTCTTGATTTATAGCATTAGCTGATTTTAATGGTGAGAATACTGCCATGATGGTGACCAGCTTCAAGCTGTTTTTAACATCTTGCTCATAAAATTTCTTTCTAACAAATCAGTTCATCCAAGCCAGTAAAAGCCAGTTCCAATTCACTACTGGTTCCATTTTTGATAATAACTTACTATGTAATCATACTAGTTTTTCACATTCAAATGAGTAATGTTTTTAATTATAAATTAGTCACCTTGCCTAAAATGGAAGGATATTGTTGGGTAAATCAGTATAAATAAATTAAATTAATGTTAACTTACGTCATGCTTCATTATAGAGAGAAATGAAATATTGGATAAAGTATGCAATGTAAGTAATTCTCCTAGAATAAAAAAATAATTTATTAGATAAATAATTTTAGAATTTGTCTATAGTACTTTATTAAAAAGTAACATGTAGATTCCATAATCATAAATGTTATTTTAATATATTTTTTACTATATAAAGGTATTTATGCACAGTCTTTACAAAGACCTCCTAAAATTTCCTTTGGAATATTTTAAAACAAATCTACAACCTTTGTTTATAGATTTTTATCAGATTGAATAGCTTATATTTTTATATGATATATATATTAAAGAATTGCTTAGTAAACCTTGAAACACTATAAATGCCTCTTATCAGATTATTATGAGTTTTAATTATTATGATAAAATATTTATAAGTTAGAATTATTGATAAGAAAAATAATTCAGTATGTAAGAAATAGGCTGCATCACCAAGTAATATCAAGTAATTGACCTAAATGACTAAGTTGTCTCCACATAATATAATTCTTTATTCCTTTTGGTCTGATATACAACTAGAAAAGTCATTGTTAACTGAAAAAAAAAAAAAGATAGCGAGAGGCAACAAGTGTTTGAGATCAAAGAATAGCTCTTTGGAAAATACTGACTCAGCAGAACCCAGATAGTGGACCAATTATAGGGTGAAGACAAGGAGTTTTTATAGTAAAGGGGAAGGGAAATAATTACATCAATAAACGGAAAAAATTTGGATTGGTGCTAATAAGCCAAGGAAGGAATTTCTATGAGAGTAGATAAACTATACGTGGTGGTGCTAATTCTAAACACCATCCTTAATTTTCAGTCTTATAGTCAGATCTGCTTTCCTTCCGAAGACAATGCTGCTCTTGCCCATACCAAAGATTATTTTGTGGAGTTCAAACATTCCACAGGTTGAAGAAATAAGACACGCATTGAAGTTCCTCTGGAATGGCTGCCCTGACGCCATTATTAAATGGCTCCAATGAATGCCAGTTTTTCACATTATAAATTTTCAAGTTAAAAAATGTTAAATATCAGTAATACTGGCCTAACCTGGTACAATTTATAAAATCTGTTTTAATCAAAATATCTGTCAAATGAAAATATAAATTAAGACTAATTTACACAAATAGGATAATAGTTTTCAAAATTCTAAAGCAATTCATACTTAGATATAATAGCAAATTATGTTAAGATATTTATTTAAGAATTTTTCCTGACGAAAAAAATCAGAATAAAGCCTAAAACTTCCGGTGTGCATCTAGCACCCATCATTTCTCCAATTTATCCAAGGTCTGAGTTATAAAAGGTTCTTGCAAATGTCACTTAGAATTCTCCATATTAAGGAGAGTGTTCAAGAGTATCCTACAGGGGAAGGAGAATTTACTTTTAATGAGTCAATCTTTCTTTCTGTTTGGTGTACTTCAGCTTCTCTGTTCTGAGCCTTAATGGTTATTGCTGGAATGGTCTCACTTGGCACATTTCACTGAGATGGATCGTTATTTGCTCACAGGAAAAGTTTTGTAACTGACTAATTATATAACCAGTTGCACTATTTTCCTCTCATCTCAAAAACTACATTCTGGATAGAGACTTTATGTTGTTGCTTTTGTTGTTATTTCATATAATTTCATCTTGTTTTAAAATAATACAAGATGCAACAAAATTGTCACTGAGAAAAACACCCATTTACACATCTAGAGAAAATATTCATACGCTATAAAATAGACTATCAGAAGATAGTCAAAAAACTCATTATTTCACTAATACAATACTAATAAATATGCTTCATTTTTAAAAACTTCATTATAAAAAATATGTATTGAATATCTATAATGTTTCATTTTCTTTCTTTAAAAGATAGGAATGTGACCCAATATTATAATCAAGTTTATAACCTTATAGAGGACAAGACTTTAAAAAGGAAAGTTAAAAGGCAATTGGTAAATAATATCTTCAATATAAAAAGTAATTCCAAAGAGTTGTCACCTATAGTTGTTTTTACTCTTTTTGTAATGCAAGTATCAGCCTTAAACTTTGATTTTCTAGGTATCTACTTCAAAGATGGCTATCTTAAAACAAACACATTGCCAGCCTCAGGGTTAGATAAAGAACCAGGCTGCTTCTCAGTCCAGGCTCTCTGGATAACTGATATTTGGGTCCATTTGTTTTTTCTCTTACCACACCCCTACCCTAGATTCCAATACAAGCAGAACCCTAGGATCTCTCTCTCTCTCTCCCTCTCCCTCTGTCTTCCTTACTCCTCCACCCCCTCCTCCCCTCTCTCCTCCTCACTCTCACTCTCTCTCCCTCCCTTTCTCTTTCCTTAGCCCCCTCCTTGCTGTATGGTTATTGTTGAGGACATCTCACAATCATAATAAGAACCACACAGGATACAACCATGTAGCTATCTATACTCAGAGACCAGAACACAACAACTCATGTCCCCCCAAAAAACAAAAAGGAAAAAATTAGTTTATGTCTCTATAAAAGTAATTGAGGTTACATCTTTCCAACTATTGTAAAATGTATGTATTGAGTAATGGAATTATTTGCATTCTTTTAATTTCCTATTCCCTGATGAGGAAAGAGATATAGACTGGAAATGTTTAATTGGAAGAATTCTGTTAGCAATGGTAAGGAAAAGACATTTGCTGTTCTTCACCTGCCTCCTCCTCTCCCTGCTACCTGCCTACAAAAGCACACGTCCACCCATTTCCTGCTTTCACTGAAACAGATTTGCAGCAACTGCAGATATACTTACCACTAGTTAAAAAGGCCACCCTTTCAAATATCCTCAAATATGTCCCTATAAATACCAGTTAAATTGAGCCATAGCTATCATTCAAAAAAATTCTAACCCCACAGCATGTATTAGTTCCCCCAGATAACTAATTGCTGTGTGGCTCTCGTATGATGTTTTTGAGAATCAGGTGTTATTTTATCTACCTTTCTATCTTTTATTTGGAGAGCTATGATATACAAAGACTCTGGCTTACTTATTAACTAAAGCAGAAAAATTTATCATACTAAATGCTTCTTGTATTTACAGATACAATGAACAATTGATACGTTATAAATTCTGCTTGATATTTCAAATGAAATGTTTTAACATTTTATTAAAATATAATTTTATAATTTATTAAGTATAAAATCAAAATATTAAAATATACCATTTATATGGGTTTTGTGGAAAACAGATACAATAAATTCAAGTAATCATACCGATAAATTTCTCCTCAATATTCTATATAAGCTTGTTCCATTAAAAATTTGACTGATGTAGGTTTGTGTCCAGAAAGTTTTTTAAAACGTCGCTATTGTAAAAACATTATGTTTAGAAGCATGTTTCATTGGTGAAGATTCTACTAATATCACTATTGACTTTATTTATCCAAAATCTAATAACTGATCATAACCTAATATTGTTACTGTTGGGATGGCGTTAAGTCCAATGTCGCCCCAGCGGCATGGGGAAAGAGAATGATAAAGTGGCAGACGTGTAGTTGACATTTTTCCTTGGTTCTTCCTCACTGACGTGGTGAAGAATCATAGCTCAGTGAGATATCAAAAAGATTTATTAAAAGTATATTTTAACAAATCACACCCAAGAAGGTACACGATTTCAGTGAAGAGCTGTAACCAAATGCTGTAACAAAAATCAACAACAAAAGGACCCAGAAGTGGAATGTCTGCATTATATTTGGGCCATGATGGGTGGCTCCAAAGGCATTCCTAGATGATTGGCAAGTGCGGTCATTTTGATTGGCAAGTGAGGTCATTTTGATTGACAATTGGCTGCTATATAACTCTTTGCCTAGTACTCATGTGCTTACCCAGAATTCTACTACCATTGGGGTGTTCTTTGGGTGGTCTCTAGTCCGGGCCCCTATTCTTTTGTTCTGCCTATCACTCATGGCTACTAGCCACCTAACAATAGGAAAGGAGAAATTTTTCTGGCCAACAACAAAGACAAGTAAATTGCTATGTGTGTTTGTATAATGAGTAAAACCTAATATGTGGCATGTTCCTTTCTTTTTAGGCTGAAAAAATATTTTATCAGTAAAATATAAGAAGGTTAGTACACAAATTTTTTGATATCTTTACAAGTATACATGACCATTAAAAAAAAATTATTATTTCTCACTCATTAGCTCTGTCCAACTGTGTTTTAAGTTGGCAAATAAATGAACTCCAGACTATTGAAATATTACGTGTTACTTTTAATCCATGCAAGACTGAAGTTACAATTGATGTTTTTATTTCTCTTGTTCCCAAAGGGCTATTGTTAAACATGTCTACTGTTCTTTTCTTCAAAGTTTTGCATATTCTTAACAGAAAAGACTTATTCTTGAGATCTATTTATCATCAATTCATTCTGTATTTAGTACAAATCAGGGTTGAGAGACATAGAAAAATATAGAGTGACTAACAGAAAAACAGAAAGAGAAGAAGGGAGGGGCAGAGAAGAGATATAGAAGTATTAGACTATAGTGGTTAAAAAATAAGTCACCAAATTCAAAAACAAGTAGTTTTGGATTTTTACCATGTAATTTTCCAGTTTTTTAAAATTGGTCCAGCAACTTAATCCTCTGAAATTCTTTCTTTTAAAAAATTTGTATGATACATTTTCCTACTTCACAAATTTTTTTGTGCATAATAATCAAATGAATTAATCCATGTGCAGCATGAACCACAGTGCCTGTCACAAAACACACTGTTGATAAATGCTAGCTATTATTATTATATATGATTGTGGAATACAAAATAGATGCAATGACAATATGCTTCTAATATGTAAAACTATTACTGCTCTTAGGTGAAAAGAAAAAGGGTAGAGTACTTATAGATGAGACTTAATCTATGATTTCTAGTTTTGTGCAATATATGCTTGTGGGAATTTCTGGTATGAGCTAGGCACACTACTAGGCAGTAGCATTGGGATACAAAGAGGGATTACAATTTAGTTTGGAAGAGAGAAAGAATTATGATTAAATATGCTAAAGTACTGTGGTTAAGGTATAAAGACGATACCATGGAAGCACATAGAATGTGCTTAACATTGGCATTAGGAGGCGATTTCTCTGAGATGATCCTTGAAGACTGAAAGAATTGTTAGTACAGAACTCTGTAAGGATGTAGGAAATATTAGAGCAGTGAGAAGGCTTCTAAATAATGTCATCACTTTTGCAAAGACCTTGATATGTGTCAGAACATAGCATTTTGATGACTGCAAGGAATTCATCACTAAATTCAGGATCAGATAAAAGGTGAGAGCCAGACAAATTATTTTACTTGCAATAAAATATTTCCGGTAAATCATCTGTATATATCAGTGAAAGTTAGCGCCTGTGGCATATTCTCCATAATTTTCCACATTGCGTCATTTTAGAACACCATTTTACTGGACAAGTACTAAATTTTCTGATGAATCTTAATGAAGTATATTATACAATAAATAGTTTATTACTTCTCAAATGTCTTGCCAATGGGTATTTATTTGAAATGAAATTATATTTTGGAAACTCCAACATAGCATCTTTAAATAGGATGAAACTGAGTAAAGTGTAGCTTAAATAACCAGCTTGTTGTCAATATGCATATTATTATCAAAATTTTGATTGAAATCGTGCCATAGTAAATATATTTTTTCTTGTATAACTTATTCTGGCCAGAGTTAGAACAGAGCTTATTTATGTAAGTATAATTACTTGGACTCTGAACTACAGAAAAATCCTAATAGAAAAAGTTATCCTGTTACCCACATTCTGCATGACATGTAGCTGCATCTGTAATGCCAATGGCATTGCTGACTTCCATTTTCACTCAAGTGCACACATTATTAAAATAAAAGTACTTTATTTTTTTATGGTATTGCATTAAGGGTAGCTCATCTTTAATATGTAGCCTTTCCTCATTACAGTAAGCATATATCAATTAATATTCTTTAGTATTAGAATAGTTACTCCATGACAAAATATATACTGATTTCCAAAGAAAAATAACACAACTTTTAAAGGAGAATCATTTTGTTGAAGCCTAATAGAGTCTTATTTTAATCTTTTTCCTCAATTAAGAGACTTCTGCAACAACATTGCTTCAGAAGCCACAATTTTTTTTTCAGTTAATGAATGTTTCTCAGCATGTGTGCGAGGTATTCTGAGACAATGACTAACATTATGGAAAAAATAATCAATTATGCATGGCTGAAAGGAATAACTACTAAGCAACTTAAGCATTAAAAAGTCATCTGATTTAAGGTAAATGTAATGGAATGAAAATCCAATTCTCGGTTTATCTGACTGATTAAATAAAGAAAGTGGCCAATGATACAGATTAGAAAGAATTTTCATATTGAAGGTATAGCAAACCAAAAAATATATGTTTATGTAGAATTTGTTACCTGTAATATCAACGTCTGTGTAATCTCTATTCTAAGTAATTTTTTCTACTTTTTCCCCTGTGCTGGAACCACAAATGAGCAGAAAGATCACATCAACCTTAAGCACAACTTTAAAATATAAACAAAGCCTGAAAGAAATCAATGAAGTATGTCTTAGCTTTCTTTTTCTATTCCAATTTTCTGAACCTCTGATTTCCTCATTTATTTTTATTTTCTTGTATTGTATATATCTTTCCAAACCACTTTAAATATTTTCCTTAAATTTTCTACTTGGGAAAAAATTTGAAAATACAGTACTATGTATGTTTGAAGCTTTAATAATTTAATAAATAATTTAATAAATAATTAGTTTATATTTAAAATAACTTATGTTTGCAAAGACCTGAACATGTTAAAACATTTACATGTATTGTTTAATTTTCTCCTAACCTTCAAGAGGTTATATAACCATAACATTTAGATTATAGTAATAATCTAAATGTACACTGTATGTATTAAAGAACATATACATAAAAGTAATAGCTTCATATCTGGGTTATAATTACTTTTTGATACATATCAGTGTCTACAGTTATTGTTATTTATGCAATAATAATCACAGGAAGAGAAGTAAAAATTTGAGTTGAAGAACAAAACATATAAATTTAAATGAAATAAAATAAGAGAAGGAAACATAATATAGAAGATATGTTTTAAAAATAAATTATGTCATGACCACCAAAACTAAATTTTTAACTAAAGAATTACTGTTAATAATATAAATTATAGAGGGGAAGAGGAGGGAGGAGGGGGAAAGAGGGAAGGGAAAGTAGGTGGGGGAAAAATGTTTAAATCATTTCTTCAATTAAAAAAATTAATTACTACAGCCATGTCACCCTGAACATGCCCGACCCCATCTGATCTCAGAAGCTAAGCAGGGTCGGGCCTGGTTAGTACTTGGATGAGAGACCACCTAGGAAGACCAGGTGCTGTTGGCATTTTTAAAAAAATAAATTAAAATAATTAATTAATTAAAAATAAAAATGTAAATAAATAAATAATATAAATTTTAATGACAATTTAATGGCCTAAATCAAATAAACAGAATAATTATGACTAGAGAAAATATCGTAATAGAGTTTTCCTTGGTTGTAAAAATGTCTTTAGAAACTTTGCCCTTGAACTTGAATTCTCATCTGTATTTTGGAAGAATCTGTAGAGATATCATAGGGGACAATAACATTCTGGAAATGCAAAAATGAAAGAAAGAAACATATAAGATAAGCTCCGAACTTATTGCATCTCTCTACCTAGAGACAGTTGCTTAAATTTGACTCAGGGAGGTGAAACCTAAGGAGAGTACAGGATTGGTGATCATTGGAGAAGGCAGAGAGCAGAATTGAAGAATACTATCATAGTTCGAATACTAGAACAGTGCATGAGAAGAAGGAGGGAGCTTTGCGGGGCTGGGTTCCCCAAGGATCCTTGACCAAGGGCTGTCTCTTCATACTCAGAGTGAAACTTCTCAAGGCCAAACAGAAAACAGCTGCCACAGAATGAAAAGGTGACACCAGGCTGAAGACATGGACATTCTGAACCATCTGAGAGGAGAAACTTCAATAATAACAAAGCGTTCTGTTGAGACAGAAGGTAGACCACTAAGAACCACAAAGAAAAGCAAGAACTTCTCTAAAATCTCCAAACCAAAGACTAGGCTGGTGAGAATGTGAAAATTTTAACTTTTCTTTTTGATATATACTCAGCTTGCTTCCTAATTTTTTTTTTTTACTAAAATTCTTTTCATATACTTTTTCTGTTTGCTCTAAAAGTTGTAACATGCATCATTACATTTCCAACAAATTTGGGAAATTTGGAATCACTACTTCTTCAATTTCTTAGCCCCTTTCTCTCTCCTTTTCTTTGTAAGATTCCAGACAAAAATTTACTATTGTACTAGAGATTTTCTCATGATTCCTGACATTTTTTACATAACTTGTTAAAACTCTATCATTTTTATTTTCAAATCTCTTTTTTCTCTTGTGTTTCTGTTTGGATAGTTTCTATTACTAAATTTTTCATATTTGCTATTCTTTTCTTCTGCAGTATCTAATATCCTAATAAATAAACTTTTTATAAGAGTTTCTTATATTTTTTGAACATTAACCTCTTATCAGATATAAGGTTCAAAATTTTATTCTCCCATTCCATAGGTTGCCTTTTCATTGTGTTATTTTCTTTTTTGTTCAGAAAATTTTTAGTTTGAGATACTCCCACTTGTGTATTTTTTGCTTTTCTTGCCTTAGTTTATGGTGTGCCTTGTCCAAGAAAGCATTGCCAAGACTCATATTAAGAATCTTTCCCCCTGTTTTCTTCTAGAAATTTTACAGTTTTAGATCTTACATTTAAGTCTTAGAGCCATTTTGAGTTGATTTTTGTGTGTGATATGTGAGAAGAGTTCATTTTCATTATTTTACAAGTGGGTATTTAGTTTTCTCAACATCATTCGTTGAAGGGGCTATCATTTTTTCTTTGTGTATTTTTGGTGCCCTTGTTGAATATCAGTTGACTGTATATGTGAGAATTTATTTCCAGAATCTTTATTCTGTTCCCCTGGTCTAAATGTCTTTATGCAAGTCCAGTAGATACCCTTACCTTCAGGGGATATGTTCCAAGACCTCCTGTGGATGCCTGAAACCGTGGATTGAACCAAACTCTATATTACTTTGTTTTTTCCTATATATATGTACTTAGGATAAAGTTTAATTTTTAAATAATGCACAATAAGAGATTAATAAAATAGCTAATATTAAAATAGAACAATTATAGCAATATACTATAATAAAAGTTATGTGAATGTAACATTATTAAGTAAAATAAGGGTTTCCTAAGCAGAAATGCTGCAGTACATTGACAGTTGATCTGATAACCAAGATGGTTACTAAGTGACTAATAGGTTAGTAGCATATAGAACATGGATTCCCAGGAAAAAGGGATGATTCAGGGCCCAGGCAAGATGGAGTGGGGCAGCATGAGATTTCATCATGTTACTCAGAATGGCACACAATTTAAAACTAATGAATTTTTTACTTCTGAAATTTTCCATTTAATATTTTTAGACAGCTTTGACTGCAGGTAACTGAAATCTGAGAAAGCGAAACCATGAATAAGGGAGAAACAACTGCACCATATTGTTATGATTACTGTAGCTTTAAAAACATATTTTGAGATTAGGACATGTGATGCCTGAAGCTTTTTCTTCTTTCTCAAGATTACTTTGTCTATTTGAAGTCCTTTGTGGTGCTGTGTGAATTTTAGAAAAATTTTTTTATTTCCTATAAAAAATGCCAATGGGATTTTGATAGAGCACATGTTCCCTCATATCAAAACAACTAAGTTAAGACAAAAAGAAAAATACAGGAAAGGGGAAACGGTTTCTTAAAAGCATATAAAATGATTTGAAAATCAATAGAAAAATGATGGCTGTAAACACAAACATATCAATAATTATATTAAGTATAAATGAACTACATGATCCAATAAACGGAAATAGTTTTCATACCGGATTAAAGAGAATACAGCTATATGCTAGCTATAAGAAACACAGTTTGTATATATAAAGTTACAGGTTGAAAGTAAAAGGGTAAAAAATAATACAATGAAATTTGAATCAAAAGAAGGCTTTTTTGGCTCTTTAAAATGAAAAAAGATAAATATATTAAATTTCACCACAAGGTAGAAAGAGTAACATTTCATAATTGTAAATGAGCCGGTTGAACATGAAACTATAACAATCATAAATGCATATTACCTGGTAAGAGAACTTCAGTATACATAAAGCAAAATCAGGCAGAACTGAAGAGAAAAGAGATAAACTCAAAATCATTGTTAAGGATTTTACCATTTATCACTGGGAAATTAAAATAAAACAAGCAGACAAAAAATCAGAAAGGGTATTATCTGAATAATGCTATCACTTTGACTATTCGCATGTATAGAACACTCCACCCAAAACTACTATTTATAAAGGTTTAAATGGATCATGAAATATTCACTAAAGTAGTTCATAGAAGTACGACCATAAAACAAATCCAATGCAATTGAACATGTTGAAATTTTATAGAGTACTTTTTCTTATCGCAATAAATTAAGTTAGAAATCAATAATAATATATAATGTGCAATGTTTATATGATAATAAATGTACAAAATAATTATAAATTCATACATATTTATATCTTCTATCTATCTACACATATACATCTCCTTTGTACTTATTAAAGCCAATATATAAATATATATGTCATATATGTGTATGCATATATACATATACATATATATATAATTCCCTTTTCTTCATAACTTTCAGAATATTTCACTCTTTGATAAATATTTATATATACATATATGTGTATATATGTGTGTATATGTATATATGCATATATGTATATATATGTATATATATGTGTGTGTATGTATGTATGTGTGTGTATCCTTTCTACTAATTGAAGCCAAGATAATGCCAAGTAGAAAGGAGACTATTTTTGATATAATAAAATACAGATTTTTCTACACATATTTGATTTTTAAAAATATGTCATTCCATAGAGTTCAAGAGTTATGTAGTCTTCAATACTTCAGCCAGTGGTTTCCAGAGATTAAACTCTGGACCAGCAACAGCGCATTACCTGTGGACTTATCAGAAATGCAAATTTGTGATACCCATCCTGGAAATATTGAATTAGAAACTTAGGAGTTGAGACCTAGCAAATTGTGTTTTATCAAGCTCTCCAGATGATTGTGATGATTTTAATGTTTCAGTTACTTTCTGTCAGAGAGATATATGCTCAACATTGTCAGAGATGTTGAAAGGTGATTTTCCTACATTATCATTTCCTGAACAATCCTTTAAAAAGTAGGCAAACGAAAGAGCAAATTCACAAATATATACTTATCTCCAAACTCATCAAGTTAAATGTTACATTCATACATTAAATATGCAGGGTTTTTTGTATATTAATCATATCTCAATAAAGTTGTTTTAAAAAAGCAAACCAACCAACGAACAAGGAGAATCACTACTGAAATAGCCTCACCATATTTCCAGCTTAGTAATCTTCATAAGCATGAAACATTAAACAATAAACATTAGCTTCTCAGAAAAATCCTTCCCAAAATAGTGTTGTTTAGAAATCGAAAATATAATGTGAAAAATACTTCTAGTCTGTGTCTCCATGGAGCTATTTAATCATTTGTTTAAAATTTAAAAAAACAAATAATTCAGCTAAAACATTAATTTCCTAAACAGTGCTTTGTTTGGTGTTTGAATTTTTTGAGCATATAAATCAACTGACTAGTTAATTCGGTCTGGTTATTCAAATCAGTTGTATAGAAATATTTTGGAATGACATGAAGAATGCTAATATTTCCAAATGCCTTCATTAAAGTTCTCAGTTCATTGAATTATTCTTTTCCTTTTTTTTTTTTTTGGTCTCACAAATTTATGAAATTTAACTCAAGCTCTGAATTAATTTCTAAAGTATAAACATCCATAACTACTTAAAATTCAGTCACAACAGATCAGCTTAATTGGGACCAAAAAGCTCCTGAGAAAATTACAAATTATTTCAAATCTGAGTATTTCAACAATTTTTTTGTTATGCCAAGATATAGTTATTAAGAATTCTTTGTCCTTTTGTGGTTTCATCACAATAAATTTTACTTTCCAGGCAGTTTCATAAATGAGTAACAGGAATACTACTTGTAGTTCTCAGAAAAACTTAGTAATGATAAGCAAAATTACTTTGATTTATATTGTTATGTAGGTGATAAAACAAACAAAAGGAAGCCATGTGTTGATTATAAATATAGCAGCAGGGTCATTTTAACACATATAGGAGTATTAGAGGCAAAGAGGTTTTTGAGTTTTACTTCATCATCAACACAAACACTAATCAAAATAATTTTATAATATGTAATACAAACTAAATCATCACTCATGTCTTTATTATATATGTAAATTATCAAGCAGGAAAGATAAAATTCAAAATGATAGATTTTAAATTATATTTGTAATTTTCTAATTTTACTTCAAATTAAGAGTATGAAAAATCCAAACCCTCTAACATAATGATACATATTTATATGTCAATGCCCTAGTTAGTATAGCTAGGCCATAATAATAAAAACCCAAAAATGTCAAATAGCCCAAACACATTAGAAGTATATTCCTCAGTCAATACTGTTTTCCTGATCAATAAGTAACTCTTCTTTATATAATGAATCAGAAGTCCAAATCCATTAAATTATTTGGCATTCTTATCCATGGGGGCCTTGTTATTGCAGGAATCCAGCTGGAATAAAGACAGTCTAGAAAAGTTTAAGCTTAGTCTCAAAATAGAACCCATCATTTACCTCATGTACCATTTGTCTAGTCTAGAAGGCAGTCATATAGTTCTATCTAAATGCAAGGGAAGTTGGGAAATGTAGAATTGTTGTGTGCTAAAAAAAGGGAAAATAAATTTTTGGTGAACTGGTAGATTCAGTTACATATAATTGAATATTAATTTAATATTTTTTGAAAAGTTTAATTTATAGAGACAAATTGAAATGATACTGTTACAATTTAAATTTTACACAGCAAAAATACCTGAATGGCCTAAATGACAATGAAGAGATGAGGAGACCCAAAAAGAAATTTTATAAAACCATATTGAAATCATAACTTTAAAACATAAGGCTGTGTGAAAGAATAAAAGCTATTCCTCTATATAATTTCAATAGCATTATTACAAATAAGTAGAATGAGTCCCATAATGCCGTAGAATATTCAGTTTACATGTAAATTTCTCTTAATAATCTCCAAAACATTTTTATAGATTTTTTTTCACCACATTCAATCAAATTTCAGACACTACCTTTGTTATATATATATATATATATATATATATATATATATATATATATTAGTCTATTTCTCTCTAGAGAAATCCTTCAACTGTTTTTTTTTTTTTTATTATATGTAATTTTGGAAGAATTTAATCAGTTGTCTGGTAGATTGCCCCCTCATTCTAGATTTGCCTAACTGTATTCTCATGGAAGCATTAAATTGTTCCACTATCATATATATATATTACACACACACCAAGTCTCTTCCCTCACAGCAGGGAATTATCTGTTGTTTTTTTTTCACACCTAAAATTATTGATCAGCACAAATAAATTCTTATAGTAGCTTTGCATGGTTATATATTATGACTTCTCATTCATAAAAATTTTGTAGACATTTTCTCTACTAGCAATAACAAATTGAATGTGGTGGGGATGAGGTATTTGGATGGTTTCTTTATTTTCTTTAAGAGTTTTCTATTCTGATGTTACAGGGCAGTTTGTCTTTAATAAATGGTTCTTTTATATGTATGCTGTGCTGGGGGGAGTTGGTGTACCTTCTGCTTCTGATTTGGTGATGCTTTCTTGTTTGCATAGGTTTATGAACTTGAACAGAATGATTATTTCTTTCCTTTCACCACCAAGCCTCCTTTTTGTTCCTCCTGATTTCCTGGATGTGCTTCCCCACACTGCTTCCTCTGGAATTATACATATTCATATTCTTTATTTTTATACATCAAATCTACCCATTCTTAACATTCCTAGGGCAGGAAAACTGTTTCTAGAAGCAGTTTTATTTATATTCCACCACTGTTAGAGGCCCTCTACACACTGCTCTCATTTTGAGATCTTTTTTAAATTTACTACTCCTCATAAATGGACTCCACACTTGTGTTTGCTATTTTCAAGTGTTAGTTTTCACAATTATATATAAATTGACTTATACAGTGTTCTCTGTTTATTGATTATTCTGTAGGATGTTTGAAGTAGTTCTAATCTTAGGTTGCCAGCATTATCTTATGTATACCAAAAAGTCTTGAGCCAATGTATCTTAAATAGCTAAAAATCAATAGAATTAAAATATAAGACCCTGAGCAAATATTTTTATATTTGATATAAATTGATCTATATAATAAATAACACCTCAATAAAGATTAGGAAGAAATAAAAGATGTAAAATTTCTCCTTGGAGTAAAGATAAGAACTTACATTTTTGTAAAGAAAATCTTCGTAGTCATTCAGAGAGGCAAAGATTTCATGTGAAGTTAATTTGGAAATTATAGTAATGAAAGGAAAAGACAAGGCTTATCTTTCATGATTCCTTTATTCACTCTGTACTATAAGAAAATGACTATTTTGGTCTTTTTAAGGTCTATGTTTTTAAATTAGATAAAATATAGCAAAGGTTGTCATTTATCGATTTTCAGTTACTCTAAGCCACACATTTAGTCACCTGGAGGTTAACAATTCTACCTTGTATTGTACACTTGTCCCTGACTTAGAAGGGTAACACATTTTCTACTATACATGATAAGAAGTGCTGTAATTGACTACCCTTCTTTCTTTTTTCTCTTTCCATCCTTTTTCTTCTTTCTCATTCAAATCCTTTATTTTTCTTATTACATATGTATTTCTGCTGTTGAAATATAAAGATGAATTATTCTGGATATAGGACACGTGATTTTGCGTCAATGTGGGGCAGCTGTTAAAGGCATTCTCATAACCTTTGCTTTTACACATACCCTGTCTAAAAAGAAAGAAATGGATTCAGTTAATATAAAGAAATGAAGAAAATATATACTATTGAACATGACTATTGTCTAGATTTACCAATTATATGTTAAACTCACACTTCAAAGATCATATTAAGGAGGACGATTTCAGGAAGCTTGTTCTTTATTTACACTTGAAAAATTCAGTAAGGTCTGTTTTAATGTAGCATCCGTCTTTCCATACCTGACTAAAATGAAGAAATTGAGAAAAACTATGGAATTATCAATCAAAGTTCTTTTAATACTTTAAACAATAGACTGGAATTCATTTTACCAAATTTCAGAGATACTTATATTTCATAACAATATGCTTTGGACAATCTTTACAAGAGAAATTAATTTTTTTATATTTTGAATTGACAAACTAAATTTAACAAACATTGATTGAGTGAAAATCACCGAACCAGGAGATGAGAGTATGTGAATGTGTTGGTGGGAATGTTGATAGGTGTATAACTAAGATAAATAAAGCAAAATGTCTTTTTAGTGGGAAATGGAGGGAAGACAAATAAAATAGAATGCAAGGTGACTTGGATCATCTGCTTGCAATTGTTTAGGTAGATTGCGTGATTTCTACATTAACATTCCATTCATTTATGGAAAATTGTTATTTTAAAGATGTTTTTCTAAGCAATAAGCATGATTAAACAATTAATTATAGTGACATAAAAACTTCAATTATTCTAAAGAAACATTAATTAAAGTCCTAATCCCATGAAATTTTCTTCTGACTGAATTAGAAAAAAATAAAATAAGACTAAAGAAATACAATGCTTTGTCCAAGTAGGGTTATGAAGAAATTATTTTCTGCATGTTTTAGTGATGCATGAACAAATTTGAAAAGCCACCAAGAATTTTACCTGTGTTCTAAAGAATAAAACAATCTGTATTACTTATCCAGTTATGATGCTCTTGGTTACATGAATATCAGCATCTATCAAGAGACAATATCTCAAAATATACAAAAACCCAAATGTATAAAAATGCTAATTTTGTTGTCAAGAGAATGAAAATGTTTCAGGAATTTGAGGTGTAGTCAATGTTATATGATGAAAATATTTAAAAATAGGCTTAAATAATCAATCCTTTCATAGGAAATACATAAATGGACATGAGAAAATATGACAACTACACCAAATGCTAACATTGCCTTTATGTACTTTCTGTATTTCAAAAATGTGGTTATATTACATATAAGATTAAAATTTGAATTTATTTTTTAACTCTGAGAGCAGAACTTGGGATGTGACCAGCATTAGCTCCCACCATGACACCTGGGGTACATTTTCCATGCGAACATTTACATTCTCATTATAAACATTACACTTTCTTGTGGACATGTTTTTCTTGTGTGCTATCTATGGGTACAGTGGTACACATAATAATGTGCCCAGGGAATGTCAAGGGCATATGGTGACACCAGGAACACAGAACTTTATGTGTGAAAGGTCAGTCACGATTCAGGAGGCAAAGGGCTGGACTATTATGGGCACCACTGTACATTTTTCTTGTGAACCTCTCATGTGCGATTCTTTTGCAGATTAGCCCGGTTGTTTCCAATCATTTAAGATTGCTTCTTTATTTCTATAAATGCTTTCAACATGGCAATTATATATTCATATCAGGACATTTCAATCTCAGAATTTCTTGAGAGTATGATTCGGCTGTTTATTTTTTCACTTATGGTGACTTTTTTCTGCAATTTTTTTACAGAGAGAGAGAGAGAGACAGAGACAGAGAGAGAGAGAGTATGGTTGGACCTCATGTTTAGGATGCCTGAATATATAAGATACTGAGGAACTTGATTTGAGGACCTCTTTCAATGAAAGCTTTACTTCTGCAAGGTACCACTTGTTAGCAACCATGAATGACTTTTTTTGCATTAATAATTGACTTGCTGTTTCAAAATATTGAGTGTCTTATTTTACAGTTATATCTTCCTTTTTTCCTCTATCCTATCCCCTCTTTACACTCTCCTTTTCTTCTTGTCTTCATTTTCTCTTTTGATTCCTTTCATTATCAAGATACTTCATTTTTATTTTGTTTTTGTTTTTATATTTTGTTTTTTGCCTATAGTTGTGTTTTTTTGTTTGTTTTTTTTTTTTTTTTTTTTTTTTTTTTTTTATTGGTTTTTTTTTTTTTTTGACCTCCGCTTCACATGAAATTATGGCTTATCTAGAGGCCATATTTCCAAGTACACTTCTTGAGCAGGTCCAGCCCTTTGCCTTCTGAATCTTGACTGACTTTTCACACATAAGGCTCAATGTTCTTGGTATCACCATATGCCCTTGACATACCCTGCCTGGGCTTTAGCACTAGCTTATCAATGTGCTTCTTCCTCCTCTTTTAGCATGGAGATTTATTTTACAGACCCGTGAATGCAAATCAATTTTATTTATGTTTAATATACATCCCATAAAAAATCTTTATTGTGAGTGAAGGTTTTCAGACTTTACCTAAATCTGCCATTTCATAGGAAGAAAGGTCTAAAAGTTTTAATTAATGTGTAACTTCTATATTACTGGACTTTACAAAGGAAGTATATTTTTTTTTGCATTCTGAAAAAAGTAATAACTTCTAAATACTAATCTACACAATAAAATGCAAGTTTCCTAATGTAGCAGATAGACTTTTTTATTTATTATTATTAAGACTTTTTTTTTTTTAGAGAAATTTGAGATTCACAGCAAAATTGAGAGGAGGTACAGAGATTTACCTTATATTTCCTTCCTCCTTATGCCACCAAATCACTTAGGCTCTGATAATACCTAGCAGGTTAGGCTCTGGTTAACTAGTTTCTCCTGAGGACAAGCCTTGTTAAGAACAGAGTGTTTTGGCATATTTCAAAATGATTCTTCTTCTCCTTCCTCTGCTAGAAGCAGGAGAGTACTTTTCTCTGATATTTACTATGGGAATCTGAATTCCTAGATGTAAATCTCGTAATATTGTGGAGGAGTCTCCCTAAGACTGAATCCCCTGGAGTTTTTATCTCTCATAGTTGTCCTCACTGAGCTTCCAAGAATTTGTCAATTACAAGTTTTGGTTTTTCTCCCAGTGCTGATTCTCCCATTGATTTCTTCTCCTAAATCTTTGTTCTGGTAAGACATGATCTCTGGATTTTTCTGTCTGTCTCTCCAGTCTTGGGGACAGAGGTTTGCACTGTTTCCTTCCATGTAAAGCATTTCAAATTGTGGTCCATAACTGACTATCACTTCTTATCTCCTTCACTTTGAATTCTCCCCATTCCCCTTTCATCCTAAATATCAGCCATATTGGACTACAGTTTTTTTTTAAAAAAGGAGAATGCTTTCAGAATTCAGCTTAAATGTGACTCCTTTGTGATATCTTTTATAAGCTGTTAAGACACTGAGACAATGTGTTCTGAGTTCTATGAGAAAATTTTATTTTTCATTTTTTAAATTATTTTTGAAAGGACACAAGAACTCAGATTATTTATTATAATATGCATTTAGATATTAAAATAAAGTCTTTCTGTGTGTTTGTATGTATGTATAACTCTATATCTTTATATCTTTATATATTTGAGAAGTTAGATTTATGGAATTATAAAAACACTAAACCAAAAAGTCAGGATAGTTGTATGAGCAGCAATCAAAGATAATCTTGTTAGAGCAATCGAATATTACTTAGTTTAGAGATTTATTGGAGTGATGCATAAGGGAGAAAATAAGAAACAGTAAAATTCTTATTTTTTCATAATTTTTTTCGAGGAAAAAAATTGGCCTAATAATGAACAGTGAAAGGAATGTATCATATGGAATGTTTTCTCACAGTCATTACATCTGATAATGGACAATATCTTCAGCTATGAAGCTGAAGCTACTTTTAAAAAAATGTGTACAATTACAAAAAAAAAATATTCCTAGGTCAGATCATGATAGGTTTGGATTTGTTTTGTAAAATAGTTTTGAAACTTTCTCTACTAAAAGTATTTGGTGACCTTAGTAATCAAACTTAAAGTAATGAAGAACAAAGCTTAAAACCTACAACAATGAATTTTTAGCATGTTTCATTGACTACTAAATATAATTTTGAAAATGGAGCATCTGGAAGGAACTCAGAAACAGTCAGCACAACATCATATCTCCTGGCAAATTAGACATATATGGTTTTCAGTCCAAATATAGAGATGACAAAGCTGTCATTCAATTTTTTGAATTCAAGAAATTGATTATATTTTACTTCAGATAGCCAACCATATAATAAAGTAGCTTACATTGGAGACAAATTTCATTATATCAATCAGTTTTAAATTTGTACAAATGCCTAAGATGACTGATTTATTCCCAAGTTCTGCACTATGAATTATGGGAAATCTTTTTGAATTGGAAAATTATATTATCAATTATTAATTGAAATTATCAATTGACTTCTCAGTCATACAAGTTTAATATTATTATAATTTCTGGTTTTCTATATGATTCTGTGTATATATACATGTATTTGAATAAATCACATTCTTATGCAGATACATATGAATTGTATATGTATTCAAATAAATCATATATCCGCTTTGAAAATAGACTAATAATTTGAATGAAATAATTAAACAGGTATGCTGAATTATATCTTGGTACTATCTTGGTAATTTTAAATAAATGTTGTCTTATATAGGAACATCAACCTGAGAAATATGTCGACATATTTAATTTCTAAGAGAAACTATATCTAGTAAGTGGTTTTGTCACTCATATATTAAGATAGGTTACCAAAAGTAAGAAAACATCTGTGTATACTCTTTAGTTTCATGCACTGTGTGAATTAAATTTCCTCCTAGAATTTTTTTACATATTCCTTTATTTCCAGAAATTCATGTCCTCTAATTTTTGGTTGTTGAATTTTTCTCTAAACTTTTATTGACTGGTCATTCTTACTTGCTAACTTCATATTGAAGATTTTTTTTTCCCTTCCAGCTTATTCAAACCTCCAAATCCATAAATTATTGTAATTGCAAGAGATTCACATCAACTTTAGACGATCCAAAGGACTAAAAAAAAAAAAGTTTTCACTAACCTACTATATTTTAACAAATGGGTGTTACTTTTTGCTTAAAAAGGTGTGTGTCCATCTAGCCTTTCTTTTCTCATAATAAAAATTACAAGATCTACAGTGTATGTTTCCCCACCCAAAACAAAATATTGTTAATTATATGATTGTGAAATCATGATATAGATTCAACAGGAAATAGATAACAAACATTTAATGATTTATAGTGCAACACAACATCTTCAAATACACAGAAGTCTCCCTCATGTCTGATATTAGGAGAAAACAGATGTGTTGAGTAGACAGCCTTCTGGCATGTACACATTGTTGTTGAAGAATGATTAAATGAAGATAAAAACAAATTTTCCTCATTGAATTTTTTTTTTAACGTTAGGAATTCTGTGTTTTACTTTTTTTCCAATTATTACCAGCACAAGTAAGTTTTCATATGGTAACAGTATTTACATTCATTTTATGTACCCCAGTAAGAATAGAGATAGACCATTTAATCAGTGCTTTCATAGGCATACAAATGTCATTTTTGGAGATTATGTAGTTAAAATTCTCTAATGCATAGTTGCCTACTTTATTTCTATCAATGTTCTTTTTACTAAGGAAATATGTTGACTTATTTAACTTCTAAAAACCAAAAGCAATTTGCTTTGTAATTCGAGCTATCATTTGAGATTTTCTAAGGCAGTAAGCTACTGAAAATAATTTTGCCACTTGGAATAATTAAGGACCAGTAAAAATTATTAACAGCATCAAAAACTTTAATTCCTAATATTGATGCTACTTTATAGTCAAAGAAGACAATAAACTTCTACCCTACAATTTCATCATTTTAAGGCAAGAAATAACTTTTATGGTAACCACTATGAAAGATGTATATAGTATTTCTCACTGAATTTTAAAAATTTGGTGATTCTCATCTGAATAATATACCTAAATATTACACTTAACATTTTAAGTGGTAATTGAAAAAATTAATAATATTTTTGCAAAAGCCTTTTGATATTAACTGTATAAAGAATTCCTAAATATGAGTTAACTTAGAAAACCCATTTTGGGTTTCATCCAAGAATTCATGAATATTTTATAACTGCTGGAAGGATTTTCAGTGTGATAGAGATCAAAGTATTTGATAAAGCTTAAAAGTCCTTTGCAATTGACTGGTACATTCACTTCAATATATGAGCTAATTCATTTGCAATGTTCTAATACAGTTTTTTAATAAATTAAATTAAAACGTCAATTGTGAAGTAACTGCTGATTGGCAACTATTGTCCTTGATTAGATAGATAGCTGTAAGATATTTGAAATGAACACCTATAGACTGGTGCTTCCTGCTTTACAAAGTCACTGCATGCAAATTAGAGAAATATTGATTATAGCTTTATTCCTATGTCATTTTAAAAATCAAAATCTTCAGAAAAAGGGCTTACACTTCTTGTGAATTTTTTTCAAAATTCTTATTAGTTCCTGATTGATGCTTGAATACATTCCTAATTCACATCTTTGAACTGTAGGGGAAGAAAACAAAGCATTTTTTCACATCGATAATATAATAATAATATTGAGGTAAATTGTGTTTCGTATATTTGCAAATACCTAACCTTTAAATTTCATTTGATTCAGATATTTTATTAACAGTTATTTTTATTTTAACTATGTTCGCTAATGTAATTTTTTTACTTTTATTTATCTATTGAAAAAATGCTTTGGTAATAAATATTTTTATGGATATCTTACAAAATATTTTATTTAAAAAGCATGGCATGGCTCCTGTCAATTAAACCTGTTTGAATCAGATCACTATGAGGTTATTCAATAATTCAAATAACTCAAAAGTAATTGCTTAATAAACTTCCTTATTACCTTCAAAGGCTTAAAAACTAATAGCCCTTTACTATGTAATCTGCTCTGAGCAAGCCTACTTCTAATTTTCATTAAAATTACATTTTTTAATGGATTGAAGTAGCAGAATACATCACTTAATGACTAGCTTCAGTAGAATATTCCAAAAAGTCTAAAAATCTAGACATTTATAATAATTATTTTTTATGAATTGCTGACTGTATTCTTTGGTTAACATTCTATTAACTGAATCTATGTTTTGTAGTGGTTTTAGAGTTTAGTAATACTGCATTGTATGTCTCATTTATCTCCCTTATAAATATTAAAACAAATGAACTCTTTCCAGTTTGTTAACATAAATAATGTATCTCTAGAGGCTGGAAACTTACTGGAAATTTCTTGCCTTTTAAATAAGGCATTTCTAAACTTGAATACTCAGAGAAATGAGGACAATTTTATTATTAAATGTCTTAGACCAATAAATAACCATTAATGAACTTAGAAACTTTGATTAATTTTTAAGTGTGGCTTTTTATTCATATATTTCTTTTTTATTAAATAATCTGTGTTTATATCAGCATGAAATTTCAAGATTAAGTTTGGAAATAGACTATACCAGAAATTCATTGAATGTAGATCACTTCCATTGTCTATATGGATAATGAAGATTCAGAAATTTTAATTCTGTGACTTTGAGGGAACTCCTAAGTGTTCTTCGACAAGCATAGTGGTCTATTAAATTAACCTTGTGAAGATAATAGGATGCTAATGTGCTCATTGGCCATATGAGCAAGGATATTTCCAACCTGAATTGTATAGGCCAAAGATTATATTGTCAGGCAGGTTTTCTCTGATAGATTTCTAGGTGAAAGGTAGTGTTGTGATGTATGCAATCACAATTATTCCTTTGACAGCATGTCCCAGTGGTAAGAAACTTTTAATTCTAGCTCTGTGTGACCGTCAGTAAACAACTTAAATGTTCCAGAATTCTCTTTTGAAAAATGAGACATATATAATGTCTCCTTAAATCTTCTTAGGATTAAATTTAAAATTTATACACTTAGTACCTAGCACATTATAAGTACTCAATACTATTTAGCTATTTTTACTCTCTATTTCTGCTTCTAAGAACTCCTATAGAATAGGTCCATCATCATACATTATCAGGTATTTCTACTGTTGAACTAGGACAGGACTTCCAGAAATAATATTTTCACTTCTTATGTCGAAAAATAAATGATCAGTAACCAATAAGAGCAAAATAGGGGCATCCAAAAACAGATATCTTTCAAAATTTATTCTCAGCATAATAGAGTGAATCAGATAAAAATGAAGATACCTGAAGCCAACATATTAATCACTTAATAAAAATAAAATGCATCTTTGCTTCTGACCCAAGCATGATGATGATAGATTACATTGCCTTAAAGATAATCATGACCCTTCTAATGTCCTATCTAATCAAATAATTGGCATATAAATTTATGTTGTGACATCTAAGTAATGCATACACAAATTAGGGTTGGTGAGTTATATTTTTGTGTGGATGGGATGCGTGTGTGTGTGTGTGTGTGTGTGTGTGTGTGTGTGTAGTATGTGTGTATATGTTATATATTTCCTAATATATTTCCTAAGTATTGCACGGGACATATGCTATGGAAACAATTTTTTGGTGTAATGGTATGCGAAGGCTCAACTCACCACTTTTGGCTTTGGAGGTGGAAAAGGTCAACAAGTCAAAGAATGTGGGCAACTTGTAAGAGATGAAAAATACAAGGAAATATTCTCCTCTAAAGCCTCCAGAAATAACTTAGCCCTCCTGACACTTGATATTAGCCCAGTGACTCCTATTGGACTTCTTAACTCTATAAATGTAAGATGTTAAATATGCATTGTTTTCAGTCTCTATATTTGATATACCTTAAATTAGTATTGATTCCTATATAATGTGAAAATTGTCATCCCTTATAATTTTTTTCTGTGGTAATTGTGGCCATTTGCGTTAATTTGTTACAGGAGCAATAGGAAATTTTTTAAAAAATTATGTAGTCTTTATCTGAAATTCAAATTTAATTGGGTATCTGAATTTTTATTTACTAAATCTGGCAACCTGAAATAAATAAATGTATTATTAGAAATTGAAAAGCTAGAATGACAAATTCTGAATGTAGAAAGATCAGTTAAGGCTTCATGGAAAAAGCCATATTTGGGTAGGACCTTTTATTTTAATCATATAAATGTTGGTAATTTATGTATTGATTTTTACAGCATGACTCTATCTGTATATGATTATCTGATTAATTCTAGAATCATCCACCAAACTATAAGCTCTGTGAGGGAAGAGACTAATAACTTTGTTCTACATTTATCCTGGGAACCTGGCCCAGTGCTTCAGTACAGAGTAAGGAGCTAAGTTAAAAGGCTTTAAAAGAATGAAAGAATATGCTTTAAATAGTAAACAGTGATTCGTTATATTTTATTTTTAAGTGAGAGTCATTTCCTATTAAAGAAAAGACAAGACAGGTACAATGTTAGGGCAATTAAAAAAAAAAAACATGATTAACTAAATACCAAGTGTATACTGAAATACAAAGTATAACAATGAAAAAAGGACATTGTCTCATTCAGCAGCTAGTCAAACAAGAACACATAATGTGCTGCAGTTGGTGTTATAGAATAATTTCTTATCCAAAATTGTAGTTTATATGCATGTAATTCTGTTATTTAATATAATTTTGAAGAATTTGAATTTTAGTACACTTAAACTAATATTCATTCAAGATAAGACAAAGAAATAAAGGAAAGTAAGATTTAAAATAGCAAGGGACATAAAGCAGTTAAAAAGAGAAAGTGGTGAAATGACAGGTTGGAAAAAATAAAAATAAGGAAAAAAACAGACTACATCTTTCATGAGAATACCTCATGCAGGAGGTATTCTAACAGAGCTGGGACTCCAGAGTCTAGAGGAAACCCAATCAGAAAACAAGGCCTGGAAAGCAGTGGTCACCACCTGTTTTGTCAGAAAAAAAAAATCACAAAGTTGAATGTTTGGAGGGAGGATAAGAGACCAGAGGGAAAAAGAAAATATGCTGGCAGATATTGTACATATTGTACATGTGACAAAGCCAAACAGAATATTTATCATCTAACAATTTTGAAAAAAATAAAAACCCAAATCTCGAAAAGCAAAGGATAAAAATTAAATTTCACATTATACATACATCAACACTAATTTAAGATATTTGAAATGTAGTTGATATTCTACTTTTTGTGGAATACTACTTCTACTATATCACTAAACTGAACTGAAGCAGCCATCACTAAAAATAAGACTTTTATGAAACTGAGGGTTGAATCTTGAATTCTATAGTATTTCCTTATAAAATCAGACTTTTAAAAAAAGTATTCTGATTATAGCTTCATTAATGATTTGTCTTCATCTTCTTCAATCTCAAGAGATCTATTTTATATGTCTACTTAAATATGATTAGATTCTCTATAATTTGGGAGAATTGAGATTAATAATCATATATTAGATAAATCGAAGGATATTGATTAAACATCCTTTGAATAGAAACATGACGAAACTTAAAATGAGTAAGTACAAGTTTCTTAATTGAATCAGGGTAACAGTAACACCTTCAGTTAATAAAACCACATTCGTTAGAACATATGTGCATTTGGGGATAATCCCCATAAAATCTCTCATGTTGATAGGGTAAAACTTTACTCACAGACTCAGGGAAATATTACTACAAGGAAAATGCAAGATGTCACTTTCTTTTGAAAATTTCTATGACTCAGAGACTATATTTAAAAGTTTTTTTTTTTTTTTGGCTTTCATGTGTTTATAGCCTTTTTTTTTAAGATCTTAATGTGACCCTATCCATCAACAGACATATCTACCCCAGAAACATGTATGCAATTCAGGTATATAAAACAGGGAAGGTGGCTTCAATTAGGATTTATCTAAAGTCATATTATGTATAGTGTAGATAAATTGCTGTTTGCTGCTTGATTGTGCTGTGATGACTGGTTTTTAAAACATAACATCTCTAATCTAGGAAGATAATCTAAAAAAATTAGTCTTTATGGTAGTTTAACTTCATTTATTCTAATAGTGAAAATATTTACTTTCTGAATCAACATTACTAGATCAAAACAAACCATAATTATCAGACAGAAGGCATCATTGAACAACAAGGTAAGATCATGTACAAAATTTTCAGAAAGAAGAAAGCATAGAATTTATATATACTTGAATTAGCATTTTCTTTCCTAAATCTTTTCCCCTTATGTTTACTTTTCAAATCTTACAAAATGTCGGCAGGCACCGTGTTAATTTAACTACCCTGTGATCATTTGCATCATTTGCTTTTTCAAGCATAGATTTATATCTATGTCTATATCTGTACATCTTATATGAAGGTACTTAAGTCTAAGATGGAAAGAGGTTAAGGTCTTGATATTTAAAAGTTGAGCAATCCAATTTTCATTCAGGAAGCAATAAAGACTGTTAAAATATTTGATGTTTTTAAAAAAACATCTGCAATAAACTTTCAGTTGTAACCAGCCACCCTTCTAATTTGCTAAATGAGAAAACCATTACAGCCTTCCTTTTAAAATCATTCTTTTTTATTTCATATTTGCCTAATCACAATTTACAAAGCACATAGTATTTCTTATAAGCTGATTTGCATTAGGAAGAGATAAATGGGTTATAACTTCACAATAAAAATCAGTCCTGATAATTACAGTATTCAGCCTGGATGCATGGATATTCATGCATAGCTGGTAAATAATTGTGGACAATTCAAGAGATTATTGAATTTATAAAAACTTACCAATGGAAAAAAAAAAGTTTGGGAAATAGGAAAAGCCCAAGCTTTTTGAATAAAACTATCTGCATAATCTTTCAAATTCATATCATTTCTGACAAGCCTCACAACTTTGAGGATATATGCATGCTTTGGTTTATCCTCCTTCAGGAACGGACTGTACATCAAAGCAAGAAAAGAATTGATAATCATTCATATTCTGTTCAGTCAGTAAAGAGCTTTACCAAATGATATGTAGGAAAAAAAGATTGAATTTTTATATAAAATGAGCAGTGCAATCATTAACAACAACAGTATTAAACAATTCATGAATATTTATGACTCTTCTCCATGTAGTTTGATTAATAGTCTTTGAGAGCCCTCATTATTTAAATGATTTGTGTAGAGTGAGGTTATTTTAAAGTCAATATTTTTTTCTCAAATATATATAAGCTCTCAGGCTGAAAGCTACATAGTTTGTTGCAAATATAAAAACATTGCTGAGAATGTCAATGAAACATTTGTTTTAAGTTCCTGCTGTATTTCAGTCACTGCTTTAGGCCAGGGTGTGGATAGACGAAACAAGAAGCATAAGAGAGCTAAAAGAAAGGGCAACATATCCCCTCAGAAAAGAAATGTAAAACATGTTGGAACAAAAAGGCATGCCAACAAATGTTAACCAGGAAAAAAAATTCTAAAGAAGTAAAGTAATATGTAAGATTTGTGAAGTTTAGATTGTATCCATAAAGTGTTAAACGTACCCACATTATTTTAGTGTGCTATTATTCAGAGAAGCTTGTGAGCTGTCTTAAAGGACAACTAAATTGTCACCTGTAACAAAGGATCAAGTACTGCCATAGAAGAGATGGACTTTGATTTCTTATAATTAAGTTTGTTAATTGCCTCTATCATAAATTTCTATAACTTAGCTATAAGTGTCAGGGATTTTGACATATCTAATCAAAATTTAACTGGCTGATTAAAACAAATAGGAAAAAAATTGTGAAATATTGCAACATGAAAATTAGCTCTGTATTAGTAACATTACTGTAAAACTATGCATCATACAAATTTGTTTTCATTCTTGAAAAGTGAGAGCTAAAGAAGTCTCCAAATGTCTATGATTTTATATTTCTGCTATAAAAACACTTTGAAATATTTATCTTTCTGACATAATGTGATGTTTTAAGAAAGGTTTGTATACTATTTTGTTTAAATCTCAGGTAGCTAATATTTTTGTAAATTATGAGTTTTTTATTATTGTGTCAATTTAGTTAAGCTACAACTAAATTTCTTAGAAATTGTTTACTAAAAGGCCCCAGGTTTATGTTGGTCACAAGACAAATTTCTTGAGAGTTTAAAATCAGGATTGAAGTAGAAGCCATATTTTTATACTGCAAAGATTGAAGGAGGCTGTTGGTCCCATGGCAGCTTGCATGTGTTGTCACTAATGTGTTTGGTCATCTCATTGGCATTTGGTCATCAACTGAACCTGAAGCTTTTCCAGCTTCCACCTGACCTACTTCTTTATCTTCTCTGATCTTGGGCCAGACAACGAATGTCATATACTTCTTTACTAGCTCCCAAACTGCTACAGGCCTAATCACTGTTCTAGTTTACTCAGGCGCTTTCGCTTCTCTTTGAATATACCCTAACTTTTAGAAAAATAACTATGCTAAAAGATTCCACAGGAACAGAATGTTAATGGTGGGTTCTTTGAATCGGTTCCAGATTATCTAGAAGTAGTTCTCTAATCTGGTTATGTTGAAAGATATTGATGACAATGTTTCCATTGGTAAAGTGGCTACTGGTAATTTGTTGTATAAGACGGCAAAGGAGTTACTTAAATTATTACCTGTAGACATCAATATCAAGTATCTATGGAAGGCAAAACTTTGGAGGATCAACACGTTGTTATTCTAAAGCAGTTTCAAGAAAATAACGTGTATAATGTTTTATTTTGTTTGATGTTTTCCAAGTTCATTAGATGTCATAGGCAAAATTCTGAGGGTCTACAATATTCCTGCCCCCTGGTGTTTATGCCTTGTATCATACCCTCCTCTTGCTTGTATGTAGAAGTTGTGAATGTAACAGGATATCATTCCCATGATGAATTTACTAATCAATTGGCCTTCAAATAAACAAAAGTAGATTATACTGGGTGGGCTTGACCTAATTTGATGAGTCTCTAAAACAAGATGAAACAAACAATTTGTCTCCTGGCCTTGAAGAAGCAAACTGCACTGTCGCAGAAAGCGTCACAGGGTAGGGAACTACTGACAGTCTCTTAAACAGTCTGAGGACAGCACCCTAATGGACAAACCAACCCCTAGCAGCTGAAAAAGCAGGGAGCTTAGTCTTATAACCACAGGAAAGCTGGTTTTGCCAATGATCCAAATAAGCTTAGAAGGGGACCCTGATTCTCAGATGAGGCTGCAAGTGCAATGAGACCTTGATTTCAGTTTGATGAGACCCTAAGCAGAGAATACAGATAATCCGTGCTCAGAATCCTGATCGACAGAAGCTTTGAGATAATAACCTTGTGTTGTTTTAAGCCATTAATTTTATAGTCATTTGTTGGGTAATAATAGAAAATTAATAAAGATTTTGTTACCTAGAAATGGGGTGCTGCTCTAACAAATACCTAAAAATGTGAGAGTAGCTTTGGAATTAGATAGTAAGCAGAGGCTAGAAGAATTTTGAAGAATATGATATAGAAGGGCTAAATTTTCTTGAACAGAGTACTAGTAGAAACATGAACTTGCAGAATCCTGCCAGTGAGAGTTCAAAGGAAATTAGGAACACATAATTGTAAACTAAAGAAAGAAACATCCTTGTTATGTTATGTTTAGAAAGGAATGGGATACTGAAAATTGTTAAGGCATATATTTTCAGATTTCAATAAGCCAGGGACCTTGAATTCCTAAAACTTTGCTAAGCCTCCTTTGCCAGCAGGAGCAGTATTTCCTCCCTGTCTGAGGAGGTGGTCTATTTTTGCCTGCAGAAATTTTAGTGGCCTCTCCTATGCTACTATAGTTCCAAGGGACTTAGTCTCCTCAAAACTTAACTTCACACAATTCATAACTTCTATAACTAGACTTAAATTTCACATGTCCAGAAGAAGGTACCAAGTATGACCTATTAGAAATAAGGTACCAAGTATGACTTATAAGAAAGACTGATGCACACAAAGAGATTACCAAGATTTTGCAAATTTATATAGATAGAAACCTGGGAAATATGAGTTGGAATTAATTCTAAAGGTGTTAGATTGGGTTAAGAAATTTAGTAGTATTACATAAGGCTGAATTTAGATTCCCTAAATAGATAACCCACATTTAATATTCATATCGGTGTTCAACAGATATGAGCATTCAATGGCTTAGCTCAACCGGATGTGAGCATCTTTAATATTTTGCTGGGTTGATTGATTTGGACCCAAATGTTCACTACACTAAATGAAGGGGAAATACCAGAACTTATTTAGTATGCTGTAGATTAAGGTACCCAAATGCTAAGTGAGATTGGAACACTCAAATGGATTTATCATACAAAACTTGCTAACTTTTATGTGTCTCACAGAGGTTACAACAGATAGTCTTTTCCAAGTATAGAAAATGCATGCATGATTGAAAGCTTTCCATGTGTGAATAGTTCTGTCATGGCTATTCTTTGTAAACCAGAAATGACAATGGAAAATTGCTGCTATTGAACTGAGTTCTCCAAATTTAATAAGAGTAATCAGACCTGGGCCAAGTTGTTACTCTTAATTATCAAGAAATATATGCATATTTACCATAATGGATGACAGAGTCAACACAAAAATCAGAATACTCTGACCTGCAATGATTCTTGACATTGGGTAGTTGAACACTGTATCTCTAAATTGATATGTATGGGTGACCTATTAAACTTGTATGAGTAACTAACCTCCAAGTTTGGTTAACAAAAGTGTTTAAATCATCAGAATAGAGAATCACAGACTCTAAATGAATTCTCAGACTTTAGTCACTTCACAGTCTTTTTTTTTTTTTCAATTACAGTTGATATATGATATTATATTATGATATTATATGTATGATATTATATTAGTTTGATATGTATGATATTATATTAGTTTCAGGTGTATAACATAGTGATGAGATATTTATATATCTTACAAGTGATCACCCCAATAAGTCTAGTACCAACCTGACATCATATATAATTATTATAATATTATTGGTTATATTTCTTATGCTGTACATCCCTGTGACTATTTTTATTACTTGTACTTCTTCCTCTTTTTCAACTACCCTCTATACCCTCTCCCATTTGGTAACTATCAGTTTGTTCTCTGAAACTATTATTTTGTTTCTTTTTTGTTTGTTTATTTTATTTTTTAGATATCACATATAAGTTTCAGAGATTATTTCTATAGTTCGTTACAGACAGTCTTTTGACTGAAGTGGAGGCCATGTCCCCTTAAGGAAGGATTCTTCTACAAATCCAAAAATAAATGCTCAAAAATTCTTTCTACCTTCCCCTAGGTTATTAGCCTATGGTTATTACCAGGTTGGCTGTGTATTGGCAAAGAGGAAATAATCGGACTTTTAAGGGATTATTGGACTCTCTCTGAAATGATCTTAATCCTGGAGACCTGAAATGGCATTGTGGTCTACCAGTCAGATTTGAGGCTTATGAAGGTCATAAGAGTGATGGAGTTTTGGCTTGTTCTTATTTCACAGAGGGTCTAGTAGATCTCTGAACACATCCTGTGGTTATTTCCCATAATTTGGAATAGTCATCTTAAGCAACTGGTAAAATGTGTACCATTGATTTGTCAGGCTTTTGCAATAAGAAAGGTCAAACGGAAGCTGCTAGAACTGGTTCTGTCTACCAAAAGAGTAATTCGAAGTCAATCATAAGGGTTCTGCAGAGATTAGTGACAATCTAAAAGACCTGAAAATGCAAGGATGGTGATTCATTCTACATTCTCATTCAACTTGCTTATCTGGGTCATGTACAATCCGGATGGATCTTGGAGAAAAACGGTGGATTATCATCATCTCAATAACATGTTGACTCCAATTGCAGCTGCTGTTACAGATGAAGATTCATAGCCGGAATCAATTAACATATCCCTGAGCCAGCACCTGATATGCAGCTATTATTCTGGAAAATGCTTTCTTTCTTTTTATTTGTTATTAAAGACCATCAAAAGCCTTTCCATTCTACCAGAATGGTCAATTACACTGATATATTCTATTGATGATATCATGCTGATTGAACCTGCTTATTAGGATTTAGCAGCTATTCTGAATATCTAGTTAAAACAAATACATGGCAGAGAATGGAAAATAAATCCTTCCAAAATTCATGTGTCAGAAAATGTTGAAAGATTACTTTTAAGTTGAATGACGATTTTGCTTTCTCAAGCCTCTCCAATGACTGAGAAGGAAACACAATGCTGAAAGGACCTCCTTGGAATTTGGAAGCACTATTTCTGCACACTAAACTGGATTATTTACTGATTAAACTTATAAGCTGACATTTCTGATTGGGTCCCAGAACAAGAGAATGCGTTGCAAAGGTCCAGGCTGCCATACAAAGATTGTACAGCCTGGCAGATTAGATGATGTTTTATCTAGGGCAGAATATTATATCGCCCCCACTTTCTCAAGGCAGATCTATGGACTTTTGGCTTTTGGGGAATTTAATATGAGTAGCAACTGATGACAAAAAAAATGTAGTTTATCAATGTTTTTGTATAATAAATACACTGGCACTACTTGAAAGTACACAGGTACAGTATTATATTAGGGTTATTTTAGGGTCACCCTAAAGGAAAGTGACACCAAATGTTTTTACCCTAATAAAGGGATATCCAGAACTTCAAACAATGTTCTTAGTTGTGTGTATGTGTGTGTGTGTATATATATATAAATGAGGAATTGCCTCATATAATTATGGAAGCTAAAAAGACTCATGATCTGCTGTCTGTAAGCTGGAGACTCAAGATAGTTAAACATAGTTTCAGTTCAAATCAGAAGGCCTGAGAACCAGAAGAACCAAAGGTGCAAGTTGTAGTCTGAGTCTGAAAGTCTGTGAGCAGGAGCACTGATGGTGTAAGCCCCACTGCTATGGCAGAAGAAAACTATGTTTCAACTCATCCAGTCAAGCAGAGAGTGAATTCTTCCTTCCTCTGCCTTTGTGTTCTGCTCAACTCTCTCAACTGATTGGATGGTGCCCACCCACATTGCAGAGGGCAATGTCTTTACACCATCTACCAATTCAAACGCTAATCTTAGAAATACCCTCAACAGATACCTAGAAATAATGTTTAACCAAATATCTGGGCACCCTGCACCCTGTGACCTAGTCAAATTGACATATAAAATTAGCCACAGCAAGTGGTTATTCAAGAATGTTAGTATCTAAAGCACATTTTCTTTCCCATTTATTAAATAAATCCTTCTCTTGTAACCAAGATTATTATCTAAGTATGTATGTACTTTTATATAAGAAAACTTATACAACTTCTTAATAATTCTTTCTTTCCAAGTTGAACTAAAAGTGCTTCTTTTATCCTTTTTTTGCCTTCCACTGGAACAGAACTTAAAATACTTATAAGAACATCTGCTTTAAACAAAACTGTATTTCAGCATTTCCTCTGTATCCTCTTGGAATTCTTACAAAAGAAAAATAATATATTTTTTTCATTTTTAAAGAAGTCAGTAATTTTATTTTTAGAGAATCTTGGAGGTAAATATAATCCCCAAACTCAAAAATACATATTGGGACTGCCAAAACAGCTGAGGCTGAGTAGAAGTTATCTGAATATAAGTAAAGACATGAAGCACAATAAATGATGAGAGAGCTATCCTTGACATTACTCAAAAAAGTACAGTCAAAAAAAATCTACAGTTGAAATGCTTGTTCTGAAGTCAAAAGCAATAATGGATAAAGGAAGTGGTTTGATTCAAAGAAACGAAGGACATATAACTACTCAAAGAATTACAAAGATGAGCCATATTTTCACAAACCAGCCTGTCTCTGTGGCAACAAATAGTTTCCCAATCTGTATGTGAGCACACAGCTGCCTAGAATAAAGACAAACTTCTCTTTAGTCATATTGGATGGCCACATGGGTAAGTGCTGACTTCAGTTGTGAGTTGAACTTCCTGGAAACTTTAAAAGATTATTCAAGAGTTCCATTATTACCCTTTCTCTCCTCCTTCCTCCCACTTGAGATTCAGATGTAATGCCAGAGTGGTAGAGCAGATAGGAAGAGCTTCATAAGGTATAAATGTGTTTCTCTCTTGTTTAAGCCAGTATAAGTTTGCATTTTCTTTTGGATGGCAGCCGACCATAATCGAAATAATTCTTTACAAATATACAAGGGTTCAAATTTCATTTGATAGCATTTCCAAGGTGAAAATAAAAGAAACAATTCTGATCATTTATTGCTTAAACAGGAAAAAGTTTTATAGAAAATAATAAGAAAAAATGTGTATGTTAGGCAAGGATACCATAGTCGTCAACTAATATAGATCCCAAATAGTGTTGGCTTTAAAAGATTGTCATTGTCTTATCAAATTCTACCTTCTTTTTTTGAAATTGCAGTACAACCTCTAGATTTCACAAGAAGAGGAATCTAAATTGTGGTGACTTTATGAAGAAGTGGCACACAGATCTACATTTTTCATCCGATGATTTCAACATTTTCTTTGGGTCAGTTTTAGTTTCTGCAGAATTGGAATGCTTTCCCTGATAATGATTGTGGGCAACTTCTCCATTTATAAGTTCAATCATATAATACTTTTGCTCTTTAAATAACTAGCCAAGAAAAAATGAAATCCAGAGAAAAGCTAAAAAAAGAGAGAGACCTTATTTAGATTGTTAGTTCTCATTAGTTATAAGAGACAGGATGGTTAATTTTGGCTTTGAATTATAGAATTAGAAATATATATATATAAAGATGTTTTGTTATTTTGTAGAAACGTTTGCCCGATATCACTTAAAATGAGAAAAAGGGTCATTTCTCTGGTTACAGCATCAGGTTTATTTATGTATGCATTTTAAATGACAGATGACCTGCTTGTGAGTGATTTTGTGTGCATGGGTGCACATTTTGCATGAAAGAACACAGTAAAAGCTTTAAATAGTTTCTACAGCACCTATGCCCTAGTTTCAGAGGGTTGATATCTATTTGAAATTTTTTACATTGCTGGAATATTTTCCTTTACTGTGATTTCAATTTTTTCTTAAATTCTAGTTCATGACCTCTGTTACATATAATATTTCAATCCCTGCTCAAATATGGATCATGCTCCTCTCCTATGGAGTATAGCTCCCTCTGACTATCACTATTATTGTCATTATCATGACCAGACATTTAACTATCTTTCCACAGGAAAATTTACCTGGCATTTCACTAATATAACAAATGTTACACACAGTTCCAAGAGTATCAAGGAGTAGCAAAGGCTCTCACTTTCTAGATTTGAAACTGATGCCGCAAATAAGTTATTATATATCTGTTCCATTGATAAAATTATATTGTATACCTATTCTTAAGGTATTTCTATTATGGCTGATAAATTATCTCTTCTTGTTTCTGAAGAGGCCTCCAAACACTGAAGGAGCTGAGACCTAAGAAAGAGGCAGAAAAGTTCAGCTTGTTGGTTAATAAATTTAATAGGGAACTTACACAGAAATGCACTCCTGGGCATCAGCAAGATGAAATAAATCTCTGTGTCTTCTACCACCCCTCCCCTATCCCCCATCATGTGCTTATATCTCTTAAGCAGTGAGAATGCATAGATGATCAAAGTGATTAGGTACCTAGTGCCAGAGAGAGTTAAGGGATAGATAACATTCACTGTGACTAGCAGAGAAAACTAATGGAAATCTTGTGATCAACCCAGAGTTCTGTGTCCATATTCTAGAGCTTACCTGGGGAAGAGAAGGATGCCAAGGTTTGGGTCCACTCAGATGTCAATATGGCACATAGCTTCAAGGTGAATTCACTTGAATTCTGCATTCTCCAGTCCTCTAATCTGGCTCTTACAATTTTATAGTTTCTCCTCTTTCACAATATTCCCTGGGCTGTTTTAGGAGCAGTTGTGTTTAAAGATGCTATATTGAATGAAATATTGATTACATTGTAGGTATAACCCCCAGCAACAGTAGAGATAACAGCAAAATAACAATAGTCCTAATATAACAAATAGTGCAGGCAGCAACTTCGTTCTCCATGTCTCAGGCAGAACTTAGTCACATAGTGAAGGAGTCTGCAAAAAAAGTTTTTCTATCAATGCAATATTGTCTTTTGCATGTGGAACATTAAATCAGTTATATTAGCTTTAGGGTCTGGTATGTATATGTGCAACATTCTTCGCCTATCAGAGTACATGCCCCACCCTGGGCGGCTGTTAGTATATCTAAGGACATTCTATTTTGTAAGACTATTCTATGCATTTGTTCAGTTTCCTGGTTTAGAAGCAGTATGCTTTGGCAGGAATCATTAACGGCATCAGCAATGAATTTGGCTATTGCAGTGATTTCTAGTTTAGCATCTGTCTACTTCAGCATAGGTGAGGAGAAACAAATAAACTGGCCATTCCCACAAGGACATGCTCCGTGTCCAGTGGATCCACATGGCCAGCGAATTATGAGGATGGTTGACTATACTGAATATATATTTTCAGCTGTAGTGGCATACCTGAAGTACATCGGCCAGTGCATGCATAGGGAAGATAATGTCAAAAATTAGTGCCATGTTAACCAAACACCATTTTTGGGAGCCAGAAAAATTCCATAGTTATAATTAGGATTTTCCTGTCCATTCAGTGGATGCTAGTGTGTTTAGTTTTGCAAGCACTGAGAGGCAGCCTCTTCACATGTCTGTGTATGGAGTGGGTATGATTAGTTTTTTGTATATATAGGGGTGCTTTGTGGAGGAGCATCCTGTGTTCTGTCAATAGCCAACCTAATCCATCCCAAACTTTGTAGAATTGCTAATGCAGGAATGGTATTGTCTACTCTGTACTAATTGGAAAATTTATGTTTTAATCTTAATTAAACTAAATTTGGATAAATTCGTAATAGGTACATTTGCTTAAGAGGAGGAGTTTGGTGTTCTCATCCACTCCCCCATTTTGTGAGGTTGAAGGGAATCACCATCCCTTCTATGCCTTTGACACTGGAAAAGATAGCAAGCCACAGACCCAGCAATTGGAGCAATTTTAAGTTTTGGCGTACATATGTGCCCAGGTGAGAAATATATTGCCATGTATGGGTGTTATCTCAGTCAGGAACAATACAATGACACTAGGATCAGAAGAACAGATATTTAGTAGGCACTTGGCAGGGGAGATCCCCCTCCTCTCCCCGCTGTAATCCTGACTACAGCAGTGGTTTCATCCTTAATAGTTACAATGTATGCAGCCTGAGGATTTGGGGCAGGTGGTACACACCAGATATGCCACCTGAGGGTGCCAGGTTTATTTGCATTGTGAGCAGAGTAGCAAAAAGCCATGCTAAACAGCCTACCATCGCAGCCTGTGGTATTGATTTCTGTCTGACAGACAGAAACGTTTGGGCTCACACTCCAGCTGGGTCAATGGGAACCACTTTAGCTGGCCAAGACATTTCTTGCTCTCCAGTGAGAAGTACTCTATCCAAACTGAGGGAAGTTGCCAGTCCAACCCCCATTCAAGTATTCCCTCCCCAGTTTAACATCTTGAAGAGATCTGAATAGCAGTTGACCTTTATCAGCTTTGGCACTAAGGCTATAGCTTTTTAACAGACTTAATCAGTAGTACTTCCTTTGTAGCTGTTCTCAGGCATTGGTAGGAAGCCAAACCCATGCCAGTACCAGCCGAATTTATTTTTCTAACTGCCTCAGTGATGACCTTCACCCACTCGTGCAAGATAGAGGGCTGTAAAATATCCTCTAGCTGGGAAGTTTTTAAAAAGATTCTTAATTAACTCAGCAGCCTGTGGGTTATAGAGTAAATGAAATCTCCATTCTATGTCCCTCTCATGGACCCAACCTTGGACATTACGTCTAATGAAATGTGTACCCCAGTTGTTACCAATGAGCCAAAGGGAGCTACACAGAATACCAGATTGTTCTAATTCCTTAATTGTGCCTGCTTCATTTGCTCTTTTGCAAAGAAAGACTTTTAACAGTCCTCTTGCAGTATCTACACATTAATGCATATTTCCGCCCTTGGCTCATTGGCAGAAGTCCAATGTAATCTATCTGCCAGTCTTGTACAGGGATAGATCCTCTGTGTATTCTAACTGGTCTGTGTGGGATGTGGCGGGGGCACAAGTGAGAACACAGCAGGCAATTGGTTCCTGCTGCCAGTAGATCAACATAACGGAGGGGTGATCCAGCCCCCTTTGCTGTTTACCATCCCACTCAGGTACTGCAGTGCCCATTATATTCATATGCCTGATCTGCTTGTTTGGATTTTATGAGAGAGCCAGTGTCCTGATCTTTGCTCGTCTGTCAGCTTCCATATTTTCAGGAGTCGAGTCAGTCTGGTGAACAGAGGCAGGATAGACTATCAGGCTAGCAGTTGGCTTCTATAACCATTCCCAGATTTCCTGCTATACTGTGGCCCCCACAACACTTTCCTTAGAACTTGCCAGCTGTCTCATTCTCATTGTGCCAGACGGGTTGTGAGAACCTTAAATATAGCCCAGCTGTCTGTACGGAGAACTATAGGCCATGGCTCGTGTGCACATACCAGCCATGCAACCCTCGGCTCCACCCACTGACTACTTTGTTGTATTCCCATTTCAAACCATATCATGTTCGTCTGGAGTTGTATGGCCCCCGGTCTGTACACAAGGATTGTTATTTGCCATATGTCATGCTTCTTCAGGAATGAGAACCGTGTCTTCTTTCACTGATGAGGACATTTCTTGTGGGTGCTCTACGGAGGAGCTAAAGTGGTCTCATAATACATTGACCCTAAAATGGCAAGCAACTCTTTGCCCAAAGGGCTTGTGGAAAGAGCTTTGTGTTGTTGTAAATATGCATACCATTTCTGTAAGGTGGAGGCTTGGGAGCAGCTGAAATGAGCCTTGCAAATAACTCTTCTATTTACCCTTTATTGGGAGACTTGTTTGTACTGTCATTGATAGGGCAATAATGATGTGTTCTATTTGTTGCAATGCTTTATATGCTCCTAAGACTTGTTATTCAGTGGAGGAATAGCAGTTATCAGCATACTTCCGTAGTTTGGGCCAGAACACAAGGCGAATGACTTTCCCTTGCTAAGTTTGCCATAGGGCCCAATTAGTTCTCTTGGGCTTACAATTACATCTAAAGACATGGGTACCTCAATAAGGGGTACTCAAGGCCTGTGTTGGGCTACTAGGATATTTGCTTTCTCAAATTCAGCTTCTTGTTCACCTTCCCAAAACTAATGAGTGCCTTTCTTTACCATTCAATATAATGGGTACAAACATTGAGCCCAATGAGAGGTGAAAGCCCACCAGTATCCTAAAAGGCCTAAAAAGCTTTGTAACTGTTTCACTATTTTAGGTGTGGGAAAATGCTGTGTCTTGTTAATGACAATGCTGTACCTGGCCAGGCGACCCCTAGGAATTTTACATCTGGGCTCAGTCTTCTATTTTTGGCAGATCAATGGCCCATCCTTTCAGTTGTAGGTGGTTCAGCCAGGTCTGCAAGGTTTTCTGTAGCAGAGGGTAAGCTTTAAATTTTAACATTATGTCATTAATGCAACGAGCCCATATCACAGAGATCAGGAAGGAAAACAGTGACATGTTCTGAGCCATCATCCCATGGCATATGGTGCAGCTCTGTTAATAGCCTTGAGGGAGCACTTGGAAGGTATGTTCCAAGTGGGAGACACGTTTTCTAAAAGTTTCTTTGTCACTGTGAGGGCATTAGCCTTATAGCAGAGGAAGGCTTCAATCCATCTAGAAAACATACACACAACGACAAAACATATTGATAACCCATATTATGTGGCAGTTGAAAGAAGTCCAGCTTAAATGTATTGTGGCATAGGAAGGAATGCAATAACTGAAAAATGAGGAGGGAGCCAGAATAAACCAAGTTGCCATCTTGAGTTTCCCATATATCTCTTTATTTAATTTAGAAACATTGTTTATACATCTTAATTTCCCTTATTCAGGATCAGACTGTTGTCTTGTTACAAGGACATCAAAATAACATAACTCTGGCAATGAGGAAGGAGTCATTTTTGTAGAAATAGAATAGATTTCATTTTATTGCTGCTGCCTTTTCATGAAAGTCAGTTAGGGCCTTTTAAATACAAAAGATTAGTTTTTACTACTTAGAAGATTCAATTTTCTTAAGCAATCAAAGACCTGATTAAGACAACATAAAATACAGTACAATATTTTATTAGGAGCAAACCCATACATAATTCAAGAAATCTTTGTTCTTTTAACAGAAAGAGAACCAAACTGTAAATTTGCATATATTTAATTAAACCTATTTTAATCTTAGTAGGTTACCCACACAAACCGAAACTAGCTTTAATCTCAAATATTTTTAGATCATTGATCCTGAAAAGCCTTTAGAGCAGTTTCTATATTTCTGAGAATTTTAGAATACCCAAATCTTTATAAGCACTTATTTATTTTTGAGGCAAACATAGCTCCTTTACTAGTTAACAATACCATTGAAGGTAGAAAATACTATACAAACATAACACATATATAGACACACATGAACATAAAAACAGATACAAACTGATACAAACTGAGACCTTATGACTTCTGTAAAGGAAGTGGGACCTGTTTAAATGACCTCCTCATAATTCATCTTTATCAGTCAGTCTTGATGCTAACAGAGTTGTAAACATCCTAATATTTTAGTTTCATTTCTTTCTTTAATTTTTATCCTTGGCTTGAGTCTCTAGCTGGGCATCAGTGGTTAGCCAAACCACACATAAGAAAGACCAGCCTACAGCTACAGCAATAAATTTTTCTGCCTTGCTGCAGTGTGGTTTCTCAAACAAGTACATGAGACCATCTGGTGTTTGGGGGACATCCCAATACTTATGAGAAAGTCCACATGAATCTAGCATAGGGACCACCCCTTCCCACATGGAAGCAGATGGCCAACTTGCAGATGTTTCCTTCACCTTGCCCATGCTTTGGCTCTTGGACTCCTCCTCGCTGGCTCACCAATTGCTTTGGAAGAGGACCATATGTGTAAAGTGGTCCCCAAACACCAAGGAAGCTGAGAAACCAAAGAATGAGGCAGAGAAATCCAGCTTGTTGGTTAAGGAGTTTAACAGGGAACTTACATACAGAAATGCAGTCCTGGGTGACAGCAAGATGAAATGGAACCCTGCACCTTCCACCTTGCAGACCGAGTGCTTATATTCTCTAAGCAGTGAGAATGTATGGGTAATCAAATGGATTGGGTTCTGGGAGGCTCTGTTTGAGAAATAGATAACATCAAGGGCAGCTTGCCCTAGAGAGAGAAATAATGGGAATCCTATGATCAGCCCAGAGCTCTGTGTCCATATTCCAGAGCTCAGTTTAGGGAAGGAAGGGGATCAAGCATCAGGGTTCATCCAGATGTTAAGATGGCAGATTAACCTTAAGACAGAGTTGCTTATCTTCTGCAAACTTCTGTATTTATATCAATGAAGATTTATATTCCAAATAGTGGTTATTTTATAAAGCATAATAAAATTGGTTTCGGAAAAAATATAAATAATATAGTAAATGTATGTGCTGCTTAAAACATTTTTAAAAATATACTATAGATAAACAGACAAATAATAAGATGTTATTTTAACAAAAGGGAAGCTCCTCTACCCATTCTCCTTTGATATAAAGCAGAAAAAATAAGCCCTGAAGGGTAGTGATTAATCAGGATTATAAAAGTTCTCAATTGGAAGAGATCTGTACGGGTACTTTATCTAACCTCCTAACCAGTGCATGGATTTATTCTTATTTAACAGTTGAGATCCATATAGAATGAAATTTAAACGAATTCTCGAATAAATCTAAAAATCATCTGAACAGTCATGTTGAACTCTTATAAGAACATTTCCTAGAATATACAGAGAAGACTGATAACAAAAGCACCTAGAATGCAGAAATACTTGCTGTACGTCAGGGATGGTGTTACAACTAGTGCGACAAAACCAAGGCACTAGAGCAGAATGCACAATGAAGTCAGAGGTGTCAGGCAGCAGGCAAAGTATATAGGCAAAGCAGATACAAGTTTAAAATAAAATCACGTCAGCGTAACCAGGGACCACTTCACTGACAGTTTTAGCAGCCATTTATTTTTAAAAAGCATAACAAAAGCATAAAGGAAAGAACTGTAAAGAAAAAAAATAAGAATGATACCGAGCAGCAAATTTATATTCTTGTTAAGTATGCTATAAAGCTACATAGTAACCTTTTTGATTATGTTAAACTGTTCTTAAATTAAAACTGCAAATAAACTTGAAAATATGAGTGGTTTACTGGATTTTGGCTAAAAATATGTTGTTATCTTAGAGAAGCAGAAAATTATTTCGATGGTCTCTAATAAAGTTGTCTGAATAGTACAAAGAGGTGAGTTCACTCTCTTCCTTAAATGGTTTAAATAGTGAAGGAAGCAAGCCAAAAGTTTAATTTAAAATACATGTTTGACTGGGTCTTTTATCATACTCAAAAATGTCATTTTCCTAAGCCCTTTCCTTTTGACCTTTGGCAAGGAGAGTGTATATAACATTTCACTAAAAATATCAAACCGATATACTTCAGCAACAATTAGATACTGAGAAGATATAAATATACTTCAATTCTTCAACAGATTTAATTTTATAGACTGGGTAATCATCTAATAGAATCTCTAACACATTGATTTCTTTATCTCCACAGCATTTAAAATAATTTTACAATGTGAGTAAAGGACACAGCATCAATCACTTGATGAGAAAATAATTATCATTGTATAACTTGTTATAAGTACATTATTTATAATTTTCATTATAGTCTGATATAGAAAAATGTCTCAGAATTTCAATTTGTATATGTTTTCAATATTTATTAAACATTTTCCTCTTGTATTTAAGGAAGAATCAGGTCTTTCATTTATCCTTGCCTTAAAAGTTTTTGCAAGACAGGTAGGGGAGACAACTGGAAATAAGCCTTGCTCTTATATGATTGTGAAAGTCCAAGCTTATTGATGAAACTTTGGTAAGTGTGCTATTGGGGAAGTGCCTTACATTTTGGAAACCATTTCACTGTTAATAAATTCACTCAAAAACACTCATGCTTGCCAAGTTACATGTTGTCACAAAACATGTTCCTGTTAAATATTTGCAATGTTTTTAGCAAATTGTACTGCATGGGATGGTTTGCATAGCCTTTGAATACTTTTTGAAGTTTTATTCCAGTTCAATTTTAATTTTAAAGTTTCTTTTCAAATTTCAGGACTTTGATTTGGCGAATTAGCTGTGGTTTTGAGGGTTAGTTGAGTTGAATGCCAGTGCGCGCATATTCGTATTTCAGACACTAAACACCTCATGTTTGTTCAATGTACACAAACTATATATTTGATGAAATCAGTTATATTTCTGGATTGAAATATTTTGGCTTAAACCAAAGTTTAAGTGTTGGCAAATTTCTAACACAATCTTCTGGTCAAGAGGCCTTACGAGTATTCTGTTTATTTTCAAGTTTATCTATCGTAAGAGATCATATACAGGCCTTTGGAGTCAGGAGTATAAAAAATAGACAGGCAATTGTTATATTTTTTCCCCCTTTGTCTACAGCATTAAATTACCTGTGATTGACTTTTAAGGCTAATGGACCATAATCATGGTGAACAATCTTTCCATGACCTGAAATTTCTGATTTACTCAGAGCCTATCGAGAGGAAATATATACCTGCCACAAAGGCTGCCATACCCAACCTTCCTAACTTTTCTGACGTCAGCTAAAGATTAAGCTTCATGAAAACGGGGCCCACATCTAGTTTTCCTGATGTGATACCCTGCTGTCTCACCTATTTTCTGACAAGCAGATCAAGAGGTATTCAATGACTATTAAGATTTATTCAACCAAAAAATATATACTTAAAACTTACTATAAATGAGAATTCCTTACAGTTTTACTGAGTTTTAACATGTTTTTCTATTTTTGCCTATCTGATAAGTGAACAATGGAATTTCAGTATTCTGGATCTCCAGTAATTGGTGTTTCTCCTGGATTTTTTGACCTACTAAATTTCTTTGTTTTAGATTGCAGTGTCTTTACTAGATGGTACCTCTGTTTATGTTGGGGTATACAGTTTCTTTTGCTTGAGGATAGTTAGTTTTTGTGGGTTTTTTTTTTTTATGACTCTTGAAATCTGTAACTTGTTTCCTTGTATTTTTCACCATCAAGATTCCAAGGACTAACACTTTTGTTCTAACTCACCTCCTTCTTTCCAGTATGAGCAACTTCCTGAGATTATCACCTCTCTTTCCACACATTTTTATACATTTTCTTTCAGTTGTCTAGGAGCTAGTACTATAATATAAAAAGCGTCACTCATGTTCCAGCAGTCCCCAGTTTAGGATGGGATGTTGACATAATTTAAAAAGTTGGTATAAAATACTACAAAAGAACATTATGGCAATATTAAAAAGGCAGTATTAGCAAAATATTACTAAAATTTGTTGTTAAATGCCTTAGAGGGTAAAACTAAAAATAAATTTTCATATGTATTGACCTCTCTATTTTTGCTAGTCTCACATATCTACAGATAAATAAAAGTTAGCATTGAGTATTTATTTCTAGCCTCAATGAATTTAAAAATGCCTCATATACAAGTAAATATCATTACAATGTCATGTTCATCTGACAGATTAGAGGTCTATACAAGATCTCGCTAAGATGTTATATAAGTTAAAAGGATAGACCTAAAGTACTGTAAATAATACAAAGAATAGCTAGTTCATAATGTATGGTTTCTAGCAGTAAGAAATAAATACATAAATTCCAAAAGTCTAGTAATGCTGCATATGGAATGTTGTATTTAGTGTGAAACTTTTAATTATCTGTTAAGCATAAAGAAACCCAAGACAGTTTAGAAAAGACTGCCAACAATGTTAATAAATAAATAATTAACATATTAAAGGTAAATTTATTCCAAGTATAAAATTTGATTAGTCACTCTTCAAAGTAGTAACAAAATCATGTCTTAGTTTCCAAATAAATTAACATTGAAATGAATGAGAGATAATAATTATGGAATGAGAGATAATTAAGTAAAGGAAATGAAAATCATTAGCAACATATTGAGGAATACATGAAAAAAAGCCTAAACATATCATAAAATGGTCTTATTACTTTTACTTTTTCATTTTAAAAATATATATATTTGTAACAGTATATCCTTCAGTATTGCACAGAAAAATATTGTTTAGGAGAAACTTCTCATATAAACTAAATTATCAATTATTAGATATAATGTGACAAGCAATTGCAATGAATTACAACAGTATAATTGGTTATTCTTCTCAATTTTACAAGATCCAACAATAAAAACATTCCTTTATGTGACATATAGAAAACGTCACAACCTAAGAGGGTGGTGAAGGGTAAGCATATGGAAACAGAATATTCGATGAATTTCTTGGAGTTATTAAGCCCATAATAATAAGTTCTATTAACATAGAAATATCTGAATGAGACAATGCTCAAGTCACAGGCACAAATTAATATATTCGAGCAAGTTTTGATGCCTGCAAAATACTTTAGTTATTTTTATTTAAAAAAAATTAACTATAAAAATGCTCTTCCATGACTATTTGCTTTAAAAACAGTATTTTCATTTGGCAGATGAGGCAATTACATGTTTCACATGTAAGGTTTATGAATTTTACCTATTTAGTAAAGCTTAGGAATAGGGTTTTTATTTTATATTTAATATTATTTACTATGCCCAATTCATAATAATAAAAATCATTTCACAATCTAGAATGAGTTAATACAAATTAAAATTATTTATTTTAATGTTGATGCAAATTGTATTTAGGCCATGAAAGTAAAAGATAAAATAGGCAAAATAACTTTTATCAAAACTATGCTCTCCTGAGAAATCATTTTTTGGTTATCGGCCAAGGCAATTTGCACATTTTTGCAGGATTCATTTGACAAGGTCTGGAAACATTTTTAGTTGTCACAGATTGGGGAAGGGATCTTAGCCATCTTCTGCTAGCCATCTTATAATGCATGTGACAGACCCTCACAACAAAGAGTTATCCAGTCCAAAATGTCAATAGTCCTAAGGTTGAGAATTCCAGCTTCTAATCAGTCTCGAGATTGATAAACATTTAGAAAATGTAAATTAGGAAATTAACTATTTTATTTTATCTCCCAGCAGTGAAAAATCCAGGTGTAATAACTTAATAATCATAATTTCCCTGAATAGACTTTGTCTTCTTTGCCTGTTTAATAATCAATCATATTTTAACACTTTCGTTAAAATGTAGCATTTAAAATTTAAGTAAAATTTTGAAAATCTTATTAATAGAACGTAATTTAAATTGAATCCAACTTTTTAAATTTGTCTTGTTCACATATGCAAAATTACACAAATACACACACACACACACACACAAATAGAAAGAGAGAAAAAAATACCACCTTAACATTTGCATAAGCCCTTCAAATTTACTATATTATTCGAAGTGGGCTTATAATACACTTGAATTCAATTACCTCCAATACGTTGGTTTTGTCTAACATTAACCTCTCTTGAGCTTCAGAAGTGTTCAACATCTCTTGTCATAGAGATGCTTAGTGCACTGCCCAGTATAGAGAAAATACATACTCAGTCCTTCTGACTGGACTATAAACAGCATGAGAGTATGAATAAGACTGCCTATTTCACAAATATATCCAAATACCTCACATAATACTATATATACTCTCAATAAGTATTTATTAAACAAATGAATGAAATGGAAAGCTTCTTGATTCATCTTCAGTCCTATATGATATCTCTGTTTTTCTTAGAAAACCCCAAAAATATGAAATCCTTATACTTTATGTATTTTGGAAAGCAAATACTATTTTAAGTGTAGCACAGTTGAAGTAATTGACCAAGTGTATTCATAAGACTTTGATTCTTGAGTCACACGATGTACAAACACATAACAAGATTAATGATCTAGAAGATTGTAATGGACAACCTGTGATGAATAGTGAGAGGTAGAAGAAAAACTTAACGTCTCAAGTTGTAAACTGCTGAGATAAAATTCTTTGATCAAACATTTCTTTTACTTTTGAAAAAAATTTTTGTCTCTCAAAGTCCATGTGTGCTACATTGGGGAAAAAACAATTTTCAATTTTGCATTTACTTGTTTACTAAATGGAAATAGGTTCAAATTGGATTTAAAAGCTGCACCAAAACTCACATGCTACCAGAATCTGGGACACTCTTATTCCAGATAGTTACATGGACATTATAAGGAACACTTGAACACTGAATGGATTATAGGTTTGACAAGTTAATATCCATTTTATTTATCAAATATATTTTGGAGTTTGGAATACCTTCTTTTACAAAACTACTTTCATTGTAGTTATTCAGTGAAAGATTTTTTTTTTCTAGAAGAAAATAGATATTTTAAACATCTTACCATGTATCTGTTGATTTTTTAGAAAAATGCTCTTTAGCATATATTTCAATTAAATTCTCAGAAACCTAGAGAGGTATCTAAAAAGAGAATGTTTTAACATTTTCAGAAATCATGATTACATTTCTTACCATCAGAGAATGTACAACTGTTTTAAAAGTTGCCAAATAAAACAAAAAATCAAAGGAAAAATTCGAGGTAAATATCAATACAGTTACCAATTTTCAGAGATGTTTTTTGAACTTCCCCCAAGAGACCACTTCTTTCATTGACTACTTCTAGGTCAAGTCATATTTATTATACTTTATTTTAATATTAATTAAATGAACAAGAGTGCCTATTTCACAAATATATTAATTCCAGCCTACCATGCTAATATTAAAAAAGGTGATTTTTTAGAGAAAATATAGTCGATTGCAGTTACATCTCTTTTTTATATCTCATTGATTAATTCCTTGAAAAATACTGGGTAATTCAATTAGACATCCACCAACATTCTGTGACAAATAAATTGAAAAATATATCTTTTGGTCTTTCGAATGTATCAGCCCCTTCAAGAGTGTTGGGAATATGAAAATAGCTGAGTAAATTACTAGTACTTTTTCATCTCTCTAGATTTACAAGGCTTTATACACATTCATAACAAAGAACTATACATGCAAATACTTTGTTAGTCTTAAATTTCTTTCTCATTAAATGCCAGAAACTGGATATATTTATTGCTATACTAAAGGGAAGACTGCACTATCTCAAAAATGATTTTTTGAGATACAATCACATGATTCCTACTATATAGAAAAAAGGTTGACACAATGTACATATTTGAAAGTGGTTTATTTCTTATGTACAATCTATAACATGTTGCTGAGGTAGAAAACATAGGTAATAAGCAATACCTATTGGGACTTTTGTATATGAAATATGCCACTAATTTGTCAATATTTTTAAAAAATAAATAATTTGATTATTTATTATATCTAGTTTGTCAGTCCGAAAGTTATGGAGTAGACTAGGTTATTTATAATTCCATGTATGTGTTTTATAGATATCATTATGCTAGAAAACAATCGAATGATACAGATATGAACTTTCAGCAAATATATTTTGCGCCAAAGACATAACTTTGAGATTCTTAAATCTTTTTATTTTGGAAATGTTTTTGCATTTCAGAATCACTATAGGTCTTTGGCTTAGAATCTGCTATGATCAGTAGGCCACAATAGTTAGGAACTTCCATTTAGTTAAAGGGAAAAATAGCAGGCCCTAGTAGCAAACAGACTTGGGTCTGATGTCAAATCATCTATTCAATAGTAGCAAATCAGGCAGGTTGCTTAACCTGTTTATTTGTAGGGCGTGATAACTCCTGCCTCACAAGGTTGTCTGGTTTATGTACACAATGTAACACATGCTTCCTGTGATATTAAGTGAAAGTTACATGTACTCGTGTTAATGATCAAGTTGAATGTATGACAAGATGGTAGTTCAGAAATAGAAGAATAAAGTGAAGGTAATTCCATGAAAAATGTGAAAGATAAATTCAAAGAAATCACAATTGTCACACATTATATATGTTACAAATGTTAAAAGACGATTGTCATGAACAACTGATATTGTCATACTAGGGCATTCTATCTAAATATTGAACTCTTGTTGAAAAAGTTCCCGAATCAGTTTCATTGCTTCCTTCTTTATCTCTTGATGGTTAATTCTTAACAAAGCAATAAATGTTTTTTTATGCAATTATACATGTCCCTTGACTCCAAATCATCTAGTATTTTCACATTTACTCAGAATATAAGTAAAATGTCTTTCCATAAGCAACATGGCCCTGCGTGATGATGTGCTAGTCCCCATCTCTAATATGATATTATGCCACTCTCAGTCTCACTCATTTCACTTCAGGCACAAAGGTCACTTCGTGTTTATGGAACAATGCAGGAACAGTATTGCCACATGGCCTTTTACCAAATTGTTCCCTCTGCCCAAAACACTCTTCCATCAGCTAGCCAGATAATTCACTTCCATACTTCAGGTCTTTGCTCACATGGACCTTTATCTGTTGACATCTAGTTATCATCCTTTTTTTAAGTTTTTCTTTATTTCTCTTCATTTCTCGTATCACTGCCTGATGATATTCATTTATTCATTTGTTTATTAATTTATGTTTATTGTCTCTTGCCCCACCCACATGAGAGGGTAAACTGAGAAAGGAAATGTGGAGTATGTTTTGGATTCTTAGTAACTGACACATAGAATGCCCCAAGACACATTTGTTGAATAAATGAACATGTTTTTATTTTTAATTTAGGATTATATATGTACCTCTTTTATACCTGCAACAACTTATTACTATTTTCATGTATAGTCTTATGTTTTGTTCACTTAATAACTTTAAAACTATAACTACTAAAGGTTCTAAATTCTACTTTTAATTATTCTGTATCTTAAATAGAGAAGACTCTTATTTTATAATTTAACTTATGATCCAACATGAAATTTATGAACAATTCAGGAGATACTTCTTTACAATTAAGTTACATTAAGTTTCCTTCTATATATTTATACTCTGACAGAAAATAAATTTGTCCTTCAGTTCTTAAATATTTAAATTCTAACAACTTTTTAAAAATTTTTCTTCCTATATTATTTTGATTAAAATATAGAGATTTCTGCAAATAGCTTGGGACATAAACTCTAAAACAAAACCATGTTTTTTTGAAAAGATTATTACAATAAGAAACTGTTTAATATCCCTTTATCATTTTTGGTCTCTTTATTCTAGTAAAATATAAAACCATTTTCAGAAATTTTAATATTTTTTACTGCAACAGTAGACAACTTGGTGAACTCCAATTCACCATGAGATCAAAGTAAAACAATGTTATCCTTTAAAATCAGGTTGAAACAGATAACTTCTGATATCCTTGAGTAGAAATGGCAAATATTGTATATAATCAATTTTTTTTTTATTTTTCCATGAAAGGCTTTACAGCACCTGGTGCAGTGTTTCTTAGACTTCTTTTAGTTGCAAGTAAAATAAACCTAAATTCAGTTCACTGAGCCAAAAATAAAAAAGGAATTTAGTTCTCAGAAACAATTGATACTTGAACCAACAAAAAATAGACATGAAAACAATAAGAAATCTCTTTCTTTTTTCCTCTTTCATTTCTTTTTCCTTTTTCACCTATTGATTGCTTTCTTTCAGGATCACTTTTCTTACACAACTGGAACTATGGACGTAGGCAGCTCAGTTCTTGCTATCAGTAAATCACAAGCTTTTCACTTCCAGCTCCACCTTGAAAAATCCAATAGATATTGCCTGTGAAAAGACCAGCCTAACAACTTTGCTTTTAAAAAATTGTGGTTAATGCAGTTTTATAATGAATCTATTTTATAGTTTGGACATAAGTCTGACTAAAAAAAAGTCCTTGTATTTATTTAATAAATCAAAGCACAGCAATAATCCACCTCTATTGGAAGTAATAAACTTTCATTGATAAACATAACCCATGTGCTAAATTTTATGCATTAAAGAGGTGCTAATATATTTAAGTAAAAAATCTGAGAATAAAAATGAATGATAGGAATTTATATAAGATTTATCATTCTTCTATACTTTCTTCACTCAATTTACTTTACCAATGCTCTATTGGGTACCAGAGCCCAGCTAAACATTGAACATGATGTGTAAAGGTGGGACATATACTACACAGGTGAAATGTTTGCTGCTCTGAGCATCAAAAACCAGCAGTCTCTTAAAGGAGACAGAAATAGAATAAAGTAGTTTTAAAATTATGGTAAGTACAAAAATAGGGGAAAAATTGTTCACAGTGCTGTTAGGAGAAAGCAAGCAACAACCCAAAGAAATCTGGGAGATAAGAACTAAAGGTCACATTTATTCATGGTGGGTGTGGAAGGTATTCACCATACAAAAACGTTTGGTTTGAAGAGCACGGAAATAATACTTGGTAAAGAAAATGACCCAAGAAAGTCAATAAAATATTCATAGCTTTAATGATATTTCAATATCAGGTTTTAAAGTATTATCAATACTTAAAAGCCAAAGTAAATAATTTAAATATGTTTTCCATTTCTAGGCTCCTTATTTTCAAGCCATTTAAACACAAGAGATAAAATAGAGAATAAAAATGGCTGTACAATAGTCACATGCTTACTTCAGAGTAGTTTGTAAATAATTATTCAGATGGACACATACGTGAGGGTAATATTTTTCATATTGTCAAACTCTCCTTTCTCCTTTACAATTTTATCACTAAAAATTCGTTAAAGTTTTATAAATGAAAAGAGAATTTAAGACATGAAAAAAAGGATTTTTTTTCAGTTGCAACAATTAGAATTTGCTTCTATAGATTTCATTGAGTTTGTCAATAAAGCCATTGCTACAGCTGCACTCACCAGTGAATTACTTTTTAATTATCAACAATTCTCTTTATTTGGCTTGGGTGACCAGACAAGCATTTGGGAATTAAAAAAAAAAAAAAGTGTTCTTTTGAATTTAAGATCCTTTATTAGCTGTATGAATCCCTTTTTTTGTTATTGTTATTTTTAACTGAAATAGTGCCATTGTTTTTTTTTTTTCTTTCATTAGTACTAGATAAATTTAGGCAGGAGTCCAGAACAACACTCAAAACAGCAAAATCTAAACAAGTAAGGTCAAAGCCTCATAATTAAATCCTCAGGGCTGAGATCTCGCCCCAGTGGAATTTTTAAACTGTAACGCCAATTGGCATAACCTATTTTAGAAAAGAATGCTTCTGCTTCTGAGTTATTTCTGCCATGGACTGGGTTGTATTTCAGGGATATAATGTTTCCACTGCTTTCTGCTTCTTCCAGAAAGCTGAGAAATAACTTCCCTGAAACATCTCTCTTTTGTGCCACCACGCTGGCCAGCCTGAATAGAAGAGTTCAAAGCAGCGCTTTTCTATCTGAGAATTAGGAAAAAGAGAGCCAATCCCACCGAGATGTTTTTCACATCCTTAGATACTCTGCTCATAGAAGTGCCTCACACTGTATCTTTTCGTTAGTTCCCAAATTACACTCTGTTATGGGAGCTTTGCACTTCTCTTCTGTCACAGAGGGTGGGCCGTTATGTGCAGCATCTGTCTGTGTTACTCCCTCCTTCTTTATGTACCTTTGGATTCTATTTTAAAATAACACCTTTCTAAAAGAAACCATGTGTTTTTTTCAATATTTAAAAAATGTTATATTGGTAAATCAGGTCCTGGTGAAATATGTAATGTTTCTTCAGCTTAATAACTAAGTAGGCAAAACACCGTTTATGTTTCAAAACCAAGTAAAGTTATTTACCATTCAACAATTACTAAATGAATGTTGACCTTCGCCTTCAAACTGTTCTCAACAATGGAAATTCAAAATTGTGTGACTTGGTAAAGGTATCAGAACCCATGGACCCTCTATACTAGAGAAAAGCTATGGAACCCACCAAAAAAAGAAAAGATAGTCTTTGGAGACATGTGTAATCAAAACAAGAGAATTAGGTTATGATTTAAAGCAAGAATATTCCAGAAAAAAAACACTGAGAAGTAAATTTTGTGTATCCAAATAACTGAAAGAATTTGAATATGGTAAAAACTTAGGAAAGTATACAGGGCATCTTCAAGCCAGTGAAGCAGGCAGGGGCAGGTCATGATGGGCATTGTGGATGTGGGCTAAAGACTTACTTTTTCTTTTAAGAGCAATGAAAAATCATTCAATAGTTGTATCTTGGAAAATAAGATAATATTATTTTTGTTTTAATAAAATCAATATTTCTGCAGAGCAAGAATGGAGTCAGGAACTATTAGTGGTCTTGCTAAGAAGTAATATTGGACTGAACTGGACTGGACTGGACTGAATTGGATTGGATTAGAGTAGATTAGATTAGGATAGTAGATATAGATTTGAAAAAAAGTTAATGGAAATTTGTTTTTTGCTTTGAAAGTAAAGTTATCCAAATTAGCTGATGATTTGAATGGTCAGTTGAAATTCTAGTTTTGCCTTTAATAGTCTGGATGGTAACACCATTTACTGATATAGAAAACACTTAGATGAGAACAGATTTGAATGAAAGAGAAAGTTCTGTTTTTGAACACATTAATGTAAAGATGGCTATGATTGAAAGTGAATATATTAACAAATATTAGGAAATTTTAACTTGAATTCACAGATGAGGTCAGACCTGGACTCTGAAATATGGGAGTCATTAATATGTAGGTGATATTTAAACTGTAACACTGGATGAGCTTATTTAGGATAAAGTAGAGAAAATAAGAGATTAATTTGGCTCAAGACTAAGTATCTAAAGTATGCTTAGATCCCTGAGTGCAGGATCCTGCAAAGAATACTGGGAAGTAACAGTCAATGACGTAGATGTGAATACCTGGAAGCAACAAGTAGGAATGTTTGAAAAAAGAGTGAATGGTACAGAGAGTTAAATGCTGCTGATAAGATACTTGGGATAGGGGAGCGGGGAGATGAAAGGGCTTTTAGAAATGGCAGAAATTATACTTGACAAAAGTAGTTAAATGATGGGGCACTTTAAAGGTTTTTTTTTTTCCTTTGTTTTGTTTTGTTTTTGAGAGAACATAGAAATAGGGAAGGAAAGACCTAGAGGCTAATGTGGATATCAACACTTTTTATTAATCATCTTTGATGATTCTATTTAAAATTAAACATAACCTGAAATTTTCATTTACAAGAGAGCAACTCTGATTGATACCAAAATCACAATAGAAATAAGTTTAATAAAAACCATTCCCAAATATTACATAAAGTCCTTAAGAAAATGTATAGTCATTAGTGTAGAAATAATTTTATGTCTTACTACCTACCAAAATAACTTTTATAATTCAATTCAACAATATTTATTAATCATAGAATCAGTTCGATGTAGAAAACTATGAAGAATATTCAAAATGGAGGTATGATCTATATTCTTCACTGGTTTCTATTTATGATACTGCATCTTATTAAATTCTCAGATTTAACATTGCAGTTAAAGAGACACCAAAGTTCCAAGTGTAAATTTTTCCTCCCCTAAATATCACAGGTTTGATTTCAATAAATATCTTATAACCCAACTGTATCTTAGCCATTCTCTATTTCCAGAGAGCCCAACCTGTGAAATATTCTCAAATGTAGTAACATTTGTTCTCTAGTGCCAACACTATGGCTTTGTTATTTGTTTATATTTACCTCTAAAAATAAATAAAAGTTTATAGTATTGTCAAATACAATTTCTTGCAGAGTTAATTAAGTTTCTTTGATTATATTTTCTTCTCAATACTTCAAGTACAATAAGCCCTGTGCCTATAAAATGAAGGTATTTTTAGAATTAAATTCAAATGGATTTTTTTTCACTTTGCATTAATTTATCCAAATGATAATACATACTAATTTGTTTCATATTTGAAATATGCTTTTCTTATATACTTTGTATTTGTCCTTGATTTTTCTTACTGACTTTGCTGTTTTATTGTTGAAAGAAGAAATGGATTCTTTTCTTGCCTAATTCCTATTATCTTCCACTTTTCTCCGTTCTAGCTATTGAATTCATTCTGTTCTATTGAAGTCTATTAACTTTCTTTCTTTTAATATGGAACATGCATTTCATGTTGGGACCGTGCATTTACTCCTTGGGATTTCTAGTTGCCCTGTGTATGTATATATGTATGCCTGCATATATGGATGGATGATTTTTCGCACTGTGTCTGTATCTTACTTTTTTTTCAAACTTTGTCAAACTATGTTGTATATGGCATCCTTACTATCCCCCATTCTCTCTTTAAACACACTCTCTCTCTCTCTCTCTCTCGCTCTCGCTCTCTCTCTCACTCACTCGCATCCTTCCTGGAACTCTTAATCTTCTTTCTTTAATCTGGGCAGAATGCTCATCATCTGAATATAGCAAGGGCAAATGGGGATTTATAGCCAAGGAACCATGTGGGGAATCAGTAAATAGAAATTTAGTAAGATGAAACATCAAGAGGATTCTTGATAAAAGAATTGAGTAGGATTCTTCCTAAAGTCAGTAAGGTGATCAGATCAAGGATGGGATGTGAAGAATTTGATTAGATATAGAGAGTGAGCAGATAAATATGCTGGGTAATTCTTCTTAAGCTGATTGAGCAGGATTCTTGGTACAACTGGACTAGGCAGACTTGAGGACAAGGTCCAAAGATGAAACATTGTCAAAAAGAGGACTCACAGGATCTTCTATATAGTTTGGTCAAAGAGAGAGTCTGTGTGAAGTGCTAACAATACCTAGTTAGTGCTGTACCTATAAGACAATGTAACAGTGTCTTGGTAAAAAGTTACATAGGAACCCTATATAAATTTGGAGCAATGCAATGTTTCTCATACTTGACCCAACATTAGAAACAGCAGAATAGCTTATTAAACACCAGCATCTTGGCTCTAACACAAATTCTGATAATATCTCTTGCTGTGGCTTGTGCATTGGCACTTTTAAATAAAGTTCCCTATGAGATATTAGTTTATGTTTAGGATCGAGAACTATTGCTGCAGATTATTATTATTTTTAGTTTGTTTTAAATGACTTGCGTACAACTGTAACATATGTTTTTGGTTACAGAATGTTAAAAGAATACAGAAAAAAATAATAAATGATATAATTTAAATCACCTTAATCTCATACTTTCAAACCAAAGATTATTGTCCTATAAGAATTCTAATGATGAAGAAGGTATTCAAAAGGAAACTAGAAAAGGGCATATCAAAGAATTACAACAGAGGGGTACAACCATAAATAAAGAGAAGACTGATGTTTTTTTGCCAATGCTGGGTCTAAATTGCTTAAAAGGCACATTGTGGGAATTTTAATAATTTTTTTTTAAATTAAGACTTTACATTTTTACAGCAGCTTAAGTTACACAACAAAACTGAAAGGAAGGTACAGAGATTTTCCACATACCCCTTGCCTCCAGGCATGTGTAGTCTCCCCCATTACCAATGTCATTTTCCCCAGAGTGGTGTGTTTGTTATAATTAATGAAACAACATTGACACATCATAATCACTCCAAGTCTGTAATTTACATTATGATTCACTCTTGGAGTTTTACATTCTGTGGACTTGGACAAATGTATAATGACATACATCTGACATTATGGTTCCTTATAGAGAATTATCACTGCCCTAAATTCCTCTGTGTTCTGCCTATTTAAATCTCCCTGCACCCTACTCCTGGAAATCACTGATCTTTTTATTGTTGCCGTAGCTTTGAATTTTCCAGAATGTCATATAGTTGGAATCATATAGTATGTAGCCTTGTCAAATTGTTTTTTTTCTTTTTTACTTAGTTATATGCATTTAAGTTTTCCCCATGTCTTTTAAGGGCTTGATAGTTCATTTTTTTTAGTGCTAAATAATATTCCATTGTCTGAAGTTACCACAAATTTATCTGTTCACCTACTGAAGGACATCGCTTCCAAGTTTTTGTAATTATAAATAAAGTTGTAAATATCTATATGCAGGATTTTATGGGAACATATTTTTCAACTTCTTCAGGTACATACCAAAAAGCATGATTGCTGCATTCCCTCTAGCAATGTATGAGAGTTCCTATTGCTCCACATCCTTGTCAGCATTTGGTATTGTCAGTGTTCTTGATTTGGGCCATTATAATGAGTGTGTAACAGTATCTCGCTGTTGTTTGAATTTGCATTTACCTTATAACATATGATGTATAGTATCTTTACATATACTTATTTGACATCAATATATCTTCATTGAAGAGATGTCTGTTAAGGTTTGGTCCATTTTTTAATCAGGTTTTTTGTTATCTTACTGTTGAGCTTTAGAGTTTTTATTTTGTATATTTTTGATAACAGTCCTTTATTAGATGTGTCTTCTGCAAATGTTTTCTTCCAGTCTGTGGCTTTTTTTTTCTTGACAGTGTCTTTCGCAGACCAGAAGATTTTAAATTTAATGAAGTTAAATTTATTGATTATTTCTTTCATGGATGGTGCCATTGATGTTCTGTCTAAAAAAGCATAGACATATCCAAGGTCATTTAGATTTTCTCTTACTTTATCTTTCAGTTTTATAGTTTTGCATTTTATATTTAAGTCTATGATCCATTTTGAGTTCATTTTTATGAGGCATATAAGGTCAGTGCCACATTTTCATTTTTTCATTTTCTCTCTTTTTCTTTTTTTTGCATATAGATGGGTAGTTCTGCAACACCATTTGTTGAAAAGAGTATCTTCACTTCATTGTATTGCCTTTGCTCTTTTGTCAAGAATTAGATGACTATATATCTGTAGACTATATATTTTGGGCTCTCTATTCTGTTTTATTGATCTATTCATCTTTTTTTTTTTCCAATACCACACTCTCTCGATTCCCATGTCTTTATTGTAAGACTTGAAGTATAACTTTGTTCTTCTCTTTCAATATTATATTCTCTATTCTGAGTCTTTTGCCAATTCGTGTAATCAATTTGTTGATAACCACAAAATAACTTGCTGAGATTTTGACTGAACTTGCATTGAATTTATAGATCAAGTTGGGAAGAATGACATTCTTGACAATATTGAGTTTTCTATCTATGAACATGCTATATCTCTCCATTTATTTAATTCTTTCTTGATGCCTTTCATCAGAGTTCTATAGTTTTTCTCATATAAATTGTGTATATATTTTGTTAGATTGATACCTAAATATTTCATTTTTGGGTGCTAACATAAATGATATTACTTTTTAATTTCAAATTCTACATGTTTATTGCCAATATATAGGAAAGGGATTGATTTTTATATGTTAACCTTGTGTCCTGAAACATGGCTATAATTGCTTATTACTTCTAGGAGCTTTTTGAATGTTTTTGTCAATTTTGGGAGTTTTCTATATAGATGATTATGTAATCTGTGAACAAAGACAGTTTTATTTCTTTCTTCCCAATCTGTATACCTTTTATTTTATTTTTTGTCTTTTATGTTATCTAAAACTTCCAGGATGATATTGAAAAGGAGTGGGGAGAGGAGATTCCTTGCCTTGTGCCTGATTTTTGTAGAAAAGGTTCAAGTTCTTACCATGTATGTTTTTTAGCTGTGGGTATGTTTTTAGATATTCTTTATCAAGTTGAGTAAGTTCCCCTCTATTCCCAGTTTACTGAGAATTTTTGTCACAGATGAGTTTTAGATTTTATTAAATGCTTTATCTGCATCTATTGGTATAGCTATATGATTTTTAAAAATCTTATTGATATGATGATTATATTAAATGATTTACAAATATTGAACTAGTCCTGCATACCTGGGATACATTTCACTAGGTCATGGTGTATAATTCTTTTTATACATTTTCGGATTCAATCAGCTACTATTTTGTTGAGTGAAATAAGATTTTAGAGTATATGACTATTGTTTTTTCCTCAATCAACATAGCTCCAGTTATAATAACTGTGTCTGGAAATAACATGTCTACTTTCCATGAGGATGTAAAGACCAGGTTCTAGAAAGAGACATAAAAAAATTATTCTGATTTTACTGTTTATAAAGAAGCTACTTGCATATATACTTTCATATGGTAACAATGGGCTTAGAAATAGTTTCTTCACGTGATAATACCACAAAAGCCTTTATCACAATAATGTCTTCGATGTAAATTTAGTACCAAAAATCATTATGAAATTGTAAAGGAAACCATTCATGCTATTAATTTTGGGCTGTGATTATTGTGAGGTCCCATGTATTTATTGATTAAGAAAAATATATATTTTATGCTTGACCATTAACAATGCATTCTTTTATTTTTTAAATTATGAGTTAATTTTAAATGATGAGCCCTATTTGCTAATAGTTTTTAAAAAGTTATATTGTGTGAAGAGTAACATTCTGTGACATACTTGTGTGATTTATTGCTAGTTTCATGTCGATTATATGAAAAGTAAAACTATTTACAAGTCAAATGATCCCTTTGTATTCAAGCTCTCAAAGCGGGAATACCATGGGAGGCTTCTTGGCATGTAACTTCTTTCACCTGTTCTTAGATAAAACATGAATATAAACTATAGATGTGATTGTCAGTGCTAAACAGAAAGCATTTACTTTATAACTTTGCATGAGAAAACTACCAATATGCCCAATTAGGTATTAAATACTTTAGATATTTCCCTTTACTAATCTGAAATTTTTTGCCTAGATTTCTTTGCAAAAAAAAAAAAATCAATTTTTTAATTTATATTTTCAAGGTAAACAAATAGAAAATAAAGCAGGTAATAATATAGGGAATTCAAATTAAATAATATGCTATTGGGTTTGATCTTGTTTAACTTTATTTAAGTTTAATTTGACCAATTGGGATCTTTAGATTCCACTGTTTATAAAGTTAACCCTTAAAAGCAGATTTAAGGAAACAGTCAAGTAGAACCATGGTAGCCTGAAAGATTTTCATCATTCTCATGTAAATTATTTATAAGTAAAGATAATATAGGAAGTGCTAAAAATGAGTTGTAGGCCACCTTAAATTATTACAATAAGACCTGGAACATTTAGCCCTGAGCACCTTTTCTTGAACTATTCTTATTCCTTCCATACGTTTATTAAAGGAAGTAACTTGTTAGTAAAATTCATTGGACCAAGGGTGGTAACTTGATTCTATTCAAAACATGGAAGTAGATTAATATTGAAAGTAATATTTTTCACTGAAGAAAAAAAACTAAAGATAAAAGTTTTTGTTATCTCTCTTGACATGGGTATAATACAAACAACGCAGTAAAATAAGAAACCGATCAAAACAGAAAAAAAAAAAATGTTAGGAAAAAGCCATGGTAGCATACAAATCACAGTTTCTCATTGATTTCCAAAATGATTTCTAAAATGTCCCCTGGACTGTGGCATTTAGTATATTTCTCTTATTTCTTAAGCTACTTAATAAGAATTTCTATCATTTGCAACCAAGAATACCGGTATATTTAATTTTAGGTTAAACAAGACTCTTATTTTCCTTTGTTTTACCAACAAGTGGTCTTTAATGTTGAAATGCATTTCTTACTGTCAAAATAGTAAATTTGCACTTGAAGCATAAATAAGCAACTTCTTTTAAATATAAATTTTTAAAAATTATTATTTTTAAAAAAATAAGAACAAATTCTTGTGAACCAAACTGACAAAGTAAAAAAACAATCGACACTAGACCATTAATATTAATTAAAATTAAGAGAGCTTAATTGTATGGAAACTTTTCACTTTTCTTTTAATTTGGATGTTTTAAAGAAACTATGCCCAAATATTTCATATAAAAACCTGTGATTAACAGCATTTTACTACTGGGAAGCATCCTTAGGATAAACATTTTACTCATTAATTACATGATTTTGGCAACATTTGGAAATAAATATTTATTCTGGAAGCATTTGGAAATAAAATGAACTGTTCAATTATGCAAGTTTTGTTTGTTTGTTTGTTTGTTTATGATGATAAAGTAAAAGAAGTAGACACATCTGTTAATTATTACTTAGAGTATGGCATGGGTACGCTCCAAAACCTATAATCAACTTGTGCATTTTTAGGGTACTTCAGCATGCTCTAATTGATATGATGCTCAAATTTTGGACTATAAACATTACGCAGCTATCTAACAAATTCCTTAAATATATTCATGAACATACTAATAGTCTTTGAGGGTTTTTGAGCAAGCCCAACTACCTTTTTATATTTTCTAATAATGGTATCCCAAATTTACCTTAAATTACTGTTTATTTCCATTCTCTTTCTATGTTTTTTTAGGTAAAGTCACTTTCATCTGTGGTTTCAGGGACTGGAATATGGCTCAGTATTAATAACTCAGTATAACTGACCACAAAATAGGTCATATAACCTAATCACAGACTATGAGACACCATCTCTAGATTGTCCCTGGTCTATGTAATATAGAGAGGCAGATTCTACTTTTCACATGAGCTTGGAGTACTGAAGGCATCATTAGGAACTGCTATGGTGTCACCACATGTTGACACTACATGGTGACAACTTGTTAGACCAAGATGACAACCTTAAAACCAAAGAGAGGGTACTGGGGATATATTGGAGTGCCTAAGTCCAGTTTCACTAAACTCTGGATTTTGAGTAATGTAACTTCTAAGTTTCATTTTACTTAAAAAAGTTGATATTTGATTTTCTTTTCACTTTTATTTAAAAAATAATTAATTGAAAATTTGAGACTTCAAAAACAATGTAGAATCTAAAACATAAAATTATAAAATCATGAGCTTAATTACTATTTAGGATATTGGCCTCTCTCATAACTATCCCTCCTTTTTTTAAATCTTCTTTTTGTCAATTCCTAGTTCCAAAGGATTATAGTTTAGACCCTCAAAATTGTGTGTCTAAAATAGCCTACCTCTTTGACAGTGCTAGTTATAGCACAAAAGGAAATATGACTGAAGCTGATCCAAACATTCAAATTTAGGAAAAACTGAATACAATATTGGGAAATTTTGGATTATCTTTTGCCTGTAATATAGCTTAAAAAACAAATGAGCAGGAAGTGAAAGAAATGTGTGAAAGTGTGGCCATTTTATGTGACCATATAATGAACTTATTTCCCCCTCTTTTAATATATGTACACTGACTGTTACTGGATACCATACTGTCTTGCCAAATATATTAGAGAATTTCAATGCAATTTCCATTACTTTTGAGGTTATATTAGAAGCAGAAACCATAGGATGTGGAACGTCTGTTTGTTATTCCATACATAAAGACATTTAGCTTCCAACTTCATTTTCTCTGTTTTCCTACCTTATTTTCTTCCATTGCTTTCTTATCTTAGACTCCTATTTCCTGCTGTGTTTACTCTATAATCTTCCAACAGCATCAGAGGTAACTAGAATAAAAATAAAAATTTTATAGTGTAGTAATTAGAGTAACAGGTAGAGAGATCAGTGAATACATGGCTCAGTGCTAAATTCTTGCAGATGTTTTTGACTGAATCTTTGCCAACTGAATTTGAAAGCAATTTATGACTGTTTTAGGGAGCTGCAAACAATCAGCTCTCCTTTTCTACATTTTTAAGTCCAAGCTACTTACAAGCAACATAATAAAATACTTAAATCTCCCCAGTTTGTTGAGCCAGAGACAACATTGTGAATATGAGTGACTTTTTCATCTCTTTTCTGAAACTTTTTCAAAAGCATGATTGTGTTATTATTGTGTTATAAGGAAAAAATATCCTTTAAATCATAATTATCTGAGTTTCAAACATCTGTTGATAATTAGTACTCTTATTCATACAAACTTATTTTTAGTCCAAAATTGTCCCAGGCATTTTTAGATTGTGAGATTATCTAGGGACAAAGATAGAAGTAATCCAACCAGAATCTATAGTGGATGGTCTTGCATTCATAATTTTAATAAGGCCCCTAAGTAATTATCATACTCAGGAAAATTTGTGAAACATTTAGTCTTGATATAAATTTAAAGATAGATCTCTCCAGCTTCCACTGTGCCTTCCACAAATAATTAGTAATCACAGGTATCTGTGTCCTTTAATTAATCTATTCCTCAATTTACTCTAAAACCTTTGTCTTTTACCTGAGTCCTTCATACTAATTCTTCTTTCTTGAACTGTAGCCTTCTTCCACATTTTTGTTTCCTTGATATGCAACATGAAGTTAAAACTTTGTGAAATTATTTTTCTTCACATATGCTACATAATATGAAATAAAAATCAGATTTTGACACATGTTGGCATTTACTTTAGTTTCTTAGCAACACACATGCTTTTCCCTCTCTATCAATTTGGGTTCTGGTTTGAAAACAAGAGAAACTAACTGTAGCTAACTTAAGCAGAAAGTAATTTTTTGTAAGGATATTTAGTTGCTCAAAAAAGTCATCAAAAAGACTACAGAACAAGATTTAAAAATTGTTAGGAAAAATGAAAGCTAAGCAATGTGAAATCTGATAAATATCATATCACAGAAACTGACTCTTTTGGTTACTCCCAATGGTCCCACTTCATTGGCTCCCAACATCACTTTACTCTGATCTACACAGCACCTCTATGATTGGCCATTTATTTGTTAGCTAATCCCACAATATTCAAAACTCTAGGTGAGAACATTTGAATGGGCAATTGTAAATCTTATGCTCATTTCCAGCTCTCCAGGAGGCATATGTGAAAGCATTGCAATGGCAGATGAAGGAGACTCACTTACATATTTACCTTCTTTAAGTAATCTTGTCTGATTATTAAAATTTCCTGGGCTATAAGATTCTTTTGATAAGAATTCAAATATGACACAAATACTTCATACCTGTTGGCCATTACACAAAATATCGCTGCAAGAATACTCCTCTTTCATTTCCTTGACTACCCAATAAAATTAACCACCCTTGTGGGATATCCTTATGTCATATCTCCTTCTAAACGAAGTAGCCTACAAGATGTACCACTCCAAGTAATATACCCTGACAAGCCATGCCTTGTCCCCATGATAAAACCACTCCTTACAAGTTTATTCTAAAGTATACAAGTTGATTCCAAGGACCACAAACAATAAAGAAATCCAAAGATGAGTAGAGAGGGATACTAACTCTACTAGACATAACAAGTTATAAAATAGCACTAACAAAGTACTCTGTTTTATTTCCTAAAGGATAGGCAAGGAGACTCATGGATCAAGACAGCAAATTCAGAAAGAATCCCACTTCATTTAATACAAAGGTAATACTGCAGTGCTGCGGGAAGATAACTTTAAATGGTGCTGGGTCAATTAGATAGCCATATATTTAAAAAAATGAAAATGTACACCTTCCTCAAACCACTCGCATAAATTTTGTTGTTGTTGTATGTTTAAATCCGAAAGTTAAGTTAATAGTCTTTTAGATCAGAGAATATCTTCATAAACCTAGAGTAGGAAAAATTTCTTAATTGAAATTTAGAAAGTTGTAAACATTACGAAAAAGATTGATAATTAGACTACGTTAAAATAAACAACTTCCTTTTATTAAAACACAGAAACAAATTAATGTAAAAGCAACACAAATAGGAGAGAAGCTATGTGCCACAAATATAAGTGATGAGGTGTTTATTCAGAATACAGCATGAATTCTGAAAATCAAAAACAAAAAGACAGAAAACCCAGTTTAAAAATTTTAAAATGCTTCAGAAAAACAGATGACTGAAATGTCCAAAGTGGTCATTTTTCAAGGAGTGCAAACTAAAATAGACTCTATCACCAAAATCAGCAGTACTGTTACCAGCAGCTTCTACATAAAGTAGACCAATGGTTTAGCTCTCCAAAAAAAAAACCATCGTTAGGGGGAAGTATCAGCAGAACCATATGTCCCTGCAATGAGATTTGTCTGCAAAACTCCTAATGTTTTCATTAATAATAACATAATCATTTACCCAAGCTAACATGAGTAGTTAAGGAAAAAAAAAAAAAAGCTATCGTGGACTATCAAGAGAATTACAGAACATAGGGAAAAGGTCCAGAAAAGTCCAGAATGTACTCAAAGTAAAAAGGAAGGAATTTTATTGGAGCATGATTTTCTAAAGAACAAGAGGAGATAATAATGTGGTGGAAGTCTGTGAATATGAAATGTGGTCGTTATTGTGACATTCTTTCGTGATCACTTTCACATAGCAACAAAAATATTCTTACATAAAATAGACATCAGTGAAGTCATTTTGACCATAATTCAGAGGAATTCAATGAGTTATAATTTATTATGAAAACTCTCACTATTGTTTTTGTTCCTAAGCTTGTTTTTATTTAGCCAACTTACTCTAATTTGAAATGATCCCTTAGGAAAATTTGATCTCTTCTGGATAAACTAGACTCATGTTATGAGACATATTTTTGCTTTCTATAAACGTTTTCTGCAAAGGCCTTTGACTGTTTAATGAGCTAAGTCATAAAGACTGAATATTTCAAAGTTTCTTAATCATCTTATTTTGACTATTCTTCAGAAAAGCTAGATGAATTTGGAAAAGCAGTTTTTTTATTTAAAATCAAATAAATTAACATTCTGAAGGTGTAGCTCTAGGAAAATGATTTTTTTTTTTTTCAACTTTCAGTAGGTAAAGCAAGACTTACTTTTAGGAGTAAGTTATTTGATGTTAATTTAAAGATGGTACTTTAGTCTTTACTAAACATAAAGAATACTATTTCAAGCAAGTAAGAAAAATAATTTTTAAAAAATTAAAAGACAAGAATAATTTTAAAGTGAAAAGTGGCTTGGAAAACTTGAATATGACATAATTCTAAAATCAGACATTTCAAATCAACTTATTCATTTAAAAAGAGGTCATAAGGATACTATTTAGACTAAAATATTCTGAAGTTAAAGAAATGTTTCAGAATCATTTTGGAAACAGAAGGTCGGGCTAATTTTGTACAGAACCAGATGCCCCCCAAAAAACTTAAGTCAAACAGTGTGTCTGAGAAATGACTTATGGCTTTAACTCTTATATTTCGCCATAAGACCTGAAAATATCTCAGCCCATAGTTTGTGCTGTAATTTATATTCCCTTGTCCTGAATCTGAATTTTTTTCACAACAATTGAACTTAATCTACCTTCCCCTTATTCTTCTACACATTCTCACAAGATGGCAGTTTCTTCATCATGAGATTTCTGATTTGTGGTTCAACTCCTCAAGCTTTGTTTGTATAGAGTTGATGGGTCTCAGGGCTCCAGAAGCAACAAGACTGATATGAATGTTAAGTAAGATAGAAAAGTAACCAAAACAACAATAAGAATTAAAAATACTTTGGAATACAGTGGAGGGTGGTGTTGCAAGGATAAAGAAGCCAAAAGTTTCTTCAATTATAATAAATTAAAAATTTTTAACTTCATTATACTATTAAAAACTTATTTCTAGAAACTAATTTTAGAATTTTCATACATTTTAATCAATAAGATGAAAATAAATGTGAAATTAAGTTTCTGCCAATCTGGATGAATTAATGTTAAGGTGATTGAATAAATAATTAACATTGAAATGAAAATTTTTTTTAATTTGAGCAAATCTACAAATCATCATAAAGAATTCCAGTCATCCTGCACTAATTTCATAAACATGTTCAATTGACTGATTTCATTACATTGTTTTTGCTGCCATCATTTCTAATATGTTTGATTTTAGTAGAAAATAAATGCTTTGTTGAAACATATATTTATCAGTTTAGAATGAGATTGTATACTTTCTTCTAATTGAGAGATGTAGAAATAAATGAAGACCATCAACATGAAGAACAAGCAGAGGGCTATTCAGGCAGAGGTTGCTGGGAGAGATAAGAAGTCATCCACCATTACTTGGGTTTGGCAGGGACTCAAAGGCAGGCACATGAGTGGGAAAGCTTTACAATGCAAGAAAGGAAAGGCTTCAGGTTTGTCCTGGTTGGAGGTTTTTGGCGTGGGGAAGCTGGAAATGGCCTAGAAAGAAGTGAGGCATCCTATGTGATTGGTCATGAGAGCATATTTGACTTTCTGTAGTTGGTTCTAAGTTGGAAGCAGGAGTGAGAAGGGGAGGAAAATTGGGAAAACAAGCAGGTACTGATTAAGTTCTGATTATTTTTGACCAGTTTCTACAGTGCTACAGAGGTCGTTCTTTGGCTTCCTGGGCTGCAGATTGTGGGACAGAATTTCGTGTGTCAGGGTTCTGTTTTCATATGTTGTCTGGCCATTGCCCACTTGTGTATTCAGTCTTTCAGAGACAAGTGCTAATATAATAAATTTCAAGTTTATTGTTAAATATTTATTCATTAGATATTTCATCTACATTATGTGGATAAATTTGTTTATATAGAGACCTTGAATTTCCAAATATAGTTAAAAAGTTCACACAAAGTTTTACTAATTTTGTACTTAAAATATAAGGAGAAACATCTATACTCCATTACAAATGGCAGAATGAAATGCTTTTTGATAGTGAATAGACAGTCTTGGCAGATCTTTATGTAGAAGCTTGGTTTCCAGAGAAACAAGTGCCTGTAACAGAGCAGTGTTTTCTTATCATTTCTAATATATAATGTAAATAAGTCCTCAGGGATCATCCTCAGCTTCTTCGCTGTCCAGTGGCAACTTTGGTGGCATTTTCTTAATTTAAACATGCTCATGCTCAATTACTGAGAAAACGAAGAGGACAGTTTGGCCTTAAAACAAATCTTCTAGGATAGAGTCTTAAATCTTTGCAGCTCCAATTCAGATGTGGCCATTGAGAATTATGTAGAGTGGCAGATCCAGAGATCACAGACAATGGTCAAGGAAGAAGTTTTGTGAAGAAGCTTAATAACAGTCAACCTCATACCCATAGGGCGGAGGATTGGGGACACAAAGTTCACACATAGTTTTTTTTGTTTTTTTTTTTTTTTTGCTCTTTACTGCCAAGTCTCTTCTCTATTCCTAATTTGCTGAGAGTTTTGGCAGTTGATTTTTTTCAAATGCTTTTTCAGCATCTGTTAAACTTATCATATGTTTTTCTTCTTTATAAAATCAGTTAGAAAGTGTTTCTTCCTCTACTACTTTTGAAAATTGTGTAGGATTGGTGTTCTGGACTTTTGTTTAATGTAAAGCTTTTGAAAATGATTCAATCTTTCAACAGGTATAGGACTAAAAAAATATTTATGTTACATCTTAGGTCAGTTCTGATAAGTTGCATTTTTTTATAAGATTTGTTCATTTAATATGAGTTGTTGAATTTATTGTCATAGTGTTCTAAACAGATACATATGTAAACTATATGGAAAAAATGAGGAGAAATCAATGATCATTAAAGGACATAATGAGAAATGAGAAATCAGATGTCTTTAAAAAAATATAATGCTCCTGTTTCTCACTTTCTGTGGGAGTGTAGGAGTTTAACTTTGGTTGGCACTTGCTCCAAGTTGCAAAACCATTTCCTGTCATAAACATGACAGGTTTGTTTTTCTTTTGGATAAAGCCAATTAACAAATAATGACCCTAATTACCAGATGAATCTAGGATAACCATGTATGACAAATGGCACTAACAAGCCCTCTTACTTGAGGACTGGTTATTGCTTATTTTGAGAATATATACTTGGCTATATAAAAGGGTGGTATTTTGTCACATCTTTGCAATGTCTTTAGCGGACTGACTGCCTGTAATAAGTTTTACCTTTGGATTAATATTTATTCAGTCTTAAAACTGTTTTTTGCTTTTCTACTTTTATGGAGAGATTTTCTGGATTTTGAGGAGATATAGTTTTTAATTATATTTCCCCAGCAGTTGCATTTTTGTTAACAATGAATGTGAAAATTTTTAAAAATTTACTTAAGGTTTTCTTTTTCCTTAATGCCTATGTTTCTTAATTTTCAGATATTTGGATGTAGTCAGTTTTTCTGCTTCTTTATTAATTAAATTAAAATTTGAAGTCTTCTTTCACTACAATTAAATTTAAAGTATTATAACACAAAAAAATAGGGTTTAAATTAATATTTCTTGACTTAGAAGGCAGTTCTGTCACTTAATATGTATGACACTGGAGATGTTAGTTAACATCTATACATCTCTAAACCTTAGTTTATTGTCTATAATATAAAAAAAATACAGATTTCTTTGGTTTGTTTTAAGATATAAACAGAGAGAGATGGAGCAGAATTATCTGGGTTAAAGTGAGAATCAAATTATTACTGTCTTTATATTGTCATAGAAAATTCATCATACTCCACTGCAAAAAATAATAATCATTGTTATTCAAAATTACATTTCATCTCTGATGTAATCGACATACTCACATAATAATGGAAGAATGAATGGTGTGGTATGCAATAGTGATAACATTTCTGAGGACAGAAATTAATATCATTGTGTATTTTATCAAGGAAGCAAGTTTCATATCTGATGAGTAGGTTTTTTAGCTGAAGTAACAAATCACAGTTTAGATCACTAATCACAGGATGACTCTTCTTTTAAGTACTTAAATAAGAACAAATTAATTTAATATTTTTAAAACATTTGGAAAGTGACTAGAAAGATGTTTATTAAATGAATAAATAAATGCATATCTATAACTATCACAACCAATGACTTAAAAGTAAAGAAAGTGTTGCTAAAACAATAAGTAAATGCAAATTTCTATTAGAATTATTTCATGCCTTTTTCTATTGCTTGATCTGTATTAATATTAGTTAAGTATTTGTCTTTATTAAATGTATGGGCAAAGTTTTAAATACCTTAAATTTATTATTCTTTAATGCTTTGCAACAGTAGTAACTAATATTAGATTTGTCTATTTATACTCTGATTACTGTATAAGTTTTAGTCCAATTTTACTCCAATTATTTATCTGTATGTCTTAAATGATAGTTCATTCAAATGTATTTATATGGTGTTGCTTTTCAGTTATCATTACTGTAAAAGTCCAAAGGGTCAGAGCGAAGAGCCAAGAGATTAATGTTAAGAAGAGTGAGGATCCAAGTGATAATGGGTCAGAAACAAAACACATTTGAATTTAGAGATACTGGTAAGGTTGGTGATGGTTCTGAAATTTGGCTCAGTTAAACATCTGGATTTATCCCCTTCTGATTTTGCTTTTAGAAATCATATGCCCAGAAAAAAAAATGCTCTAGAGAATGATTAATTTCTTACTCTAGGAGTTAAAATATTCTTGCCTAGTACTTGAATGCCAAGGAAAAGGCCAATAAAATGATAAAATCAATAAATCATTCATTATTGAAGGACATATATATAGAATAATTAATTCTAAATTCTAAGATTGTTATTAACTAGTGAATCAAAATTTTTAAGTTGTTGGAACAATGACAGTTAAAAAGATGTAGAAATGTTAAAAAATGTTTTACCAATAAAAAATCCAAGATTATAGTAGCAATGACACCAAACACTAAATTCTTAGAGAAGTTATGCATACCACACACATTTTTGTTGTTGTTGTTTAATATTTTATTGTACCCATTTGCAATCTTAAAAATTTGTTCAAGCAAAAAATAATATTATATGTCAGGTAACAACTTGAACTGAATTTTCTCTTTGTTCTTCAAAAATTCCTATGAAATAGATAAGAGTATATATTAAATTCTCTGTTTTACTTATGAATAAAAAAGTGACCAAAGTTTATGTACCTCCTATGTAACAGATATAACTTGAACTTGTAGTGGATAACTTCAAATTTTGCTTCCTCTTTCATTTGTGATTCTCAAATTTTAGTGTTCATAGAAATCTTCTAGAGTCCTTATAAAATAAGACCCAGATCCAAGATTCCATTCATAAGTATTTAATAAGACCTGGAGATCCATCTTTTAAATAGGCATCAGATATTATTCATAATCAGGTTCTCTACTGACTATATTTTGAGAAAGCTGCTTTTCAATCTGTGCCATTGTATATTCTTAACTTGTATGATTAATAATAAGCATACACTATTTCCTATTATGTTCCACCTTTGGAAAGAAAGAAATAGAATAGTTTTGTTTTTGTGAGGTGATTGTTGAGTGTCTGGAATACTCACAGGGTTTTCTGAATGTCAGACATTTGCTATCAAAACTTCTTTAAAGGCTATTATGTATATTTTCTACATAAATAAATGGGTTATCAGGTTCTTAAGCACCCTTTAATTAAACCTACACCCTAACTCCAATTATTTTCTCATATCTTGTTTGGATTTGATTAACATCTATTCTAATCCTACAAAGTAATTCCAGTCTCTGCTAAATTATTTTACTATAAATAAGAAATAATCATTTAAACTTCAACCTTCTCTTTTCAAAGATTATGACAATCAGATCTGATAGTATTACCACAGAAATGTCAGCTCAATTATTTTTAGAATAATTAGCTTCATTATGTACAGAAGGTATGCAGATAGAAAATTCAGTTTCTTGATTCTTAAGTAGTTTCAGTAGCAATCAAATCCAAATTGAAAGAGCCTCACATCTGGTACCTTTATCTTTTGTCACTTTCCTATGGAAAAAATTGCTATCACAGGATCTAAAAAAGTATTAAGTATCAGAATAGAAATAATTTTTAAACATCAACACAGATATCCAGAAGTTACTGAATTGTTAAAAAATTACCTAATTTTTTTCTTACAACTGGAAAATATAGCCTTATATAGGGTTGTCTGTGGAGCTAGAGTATTGGAGGCACAAAAACGCTGTAGTTTTTGAGAGCTTGTTTGAAGGTTCTAGGAGGGGAACACACCTACTTGTATACCCTTGACCAAAGAACGTCCTTTCCTCTATCCGAGAGCTCACAGTTTTGGAAGGGACACATATGGAGCAGTGAGGGAGAAAGGGGACACCAGCCTAGCCAACCAGATCAGCCAAATCAACCCTGGCGATAAATGAGGTGACAGATGTCACAACCAGATCGCTCTCACATCCAAAAAAAAAAAAAAAGATTGCTGTATTTTTTGATCAGGGAAAAGTTTGCAGTAGGACTCAAGTGTTCTGACATAATCACTCCTTTTACATCAATCAGTTAATCACATTCATAAAACATTGACATTTTCTGTATCAACTTAAAACTCCTCTAAGAGGAATAAAAATTTTTCCAGATTAGAAACTTCAAACTATAATAGGTCCATATAATTGTCCAAGCGTACAGCTTTTTGAAGAGCATGCAATGAATAATATACAGTATTGGGGGGGGAAAGTAAGATTAGATTTCATTGCAAGAAAGAATGAGAGTGGGGATTAAGATAATCATATGCAGTATAAGTCAGGGAAAATTAGTAACAGCTGAAAACTATGCTTGTCTACAAGTCAGCCCATAGGACACCTTGGGGCCTCTTAGGTTTTATACCTCAGTTAAATGGGTAATACTTCCCATCTGAATTAACACTAGAAGACATCCAGTAGTTTTGAAGGTGTAACCCTAGATATATCCTTTCAAAATATGCTCGTATTAGAATTAAGTTTTGTGATGAATGAATTTCTAAGACATTTACATCAAAATAAAAGTATAGGGTACTTTTTTCTTTTAATATTTGTCTTAATAATTGTACAATTATCTGAACTTTGTTTATAAGTTATTTTTACCCAAGATCTATTACTAGATATGAGATGATTTTGATTTTTTTAACTTAATATAAGAAGCATTGTTACTATGAATATTGAAAGGTATTTCTATTTTTATAAACCATTTAAAATTTGTAATTTAATTTTATTTACTCTTCTAAAACTGTTAAATGCATATTATGTACAAAAAATATAACAAAAATAAATGCATGTACTCATTACTAAAAGCATTACTAATACTAAAACCACTGGATAATCCATGAATAGATTGATGGGGTTGTTCAGCTTAAAGAGAGAGCTTTTATTATCTTATACCTGGCAAAACAAAATTGCCTTTTATTTAAAGGTAACCAAGTTTCTCATTGAATAACTTAGGAAAGTTTATTTATGTAATTTTTTCCAGCAGATTTCTATTGTTGAATGACCACTTCAATCATCTGATAATACTTGGTAGTAGAAGATATTTTCTGAGTGTTGTGAATAATCAGGCGTTTATTTTTATTTTCATAAAAATAGTAAAAAGAACAAAGACTAGAAGATCATAAATAAATGCAGCTACTGAGTCCAGAGGGCATCCATTCTAGAAGAATTTTAGACATTGGGCTTAAAGTATCTTTAGATGGTACAGTGAAAATTGCAGTGGCAATTGATAGATTTCCCAATTTCTAGTTGGATGTTTTGGGTGATAGCATAGACATCATAGAGGTTTTGAGACAATGATAATAATAACACACTTTCTTGTGACTAAACTGTTAAGGAATATAGACAAAATTCTTTCTGGACATAATAAGCGTTATATCAAGTGCTATATCATTTTATGGATGATTCAGTATTATCTTGTTTATATTATTATATAAGCTAAATAGTAAACAACATAATTATAAAACGTATACAAAACAATTCTATATTATGATTTAAAAGAACATTTCTCTAAACTTGAATAGAAACTCCTTAATAGGATATTCTGGCTTTTAAACTTTTTCTCCATATTGAAATTTCTTAAGTAGTAAAATATATTTTTTCTTTTAGTTTCTTAAATTTTATCAAATGTATTAGCATGACATTGATTAACAAAATTATATGGGTTTTAAATGTACAATTATATAATACATCATATGTGTATTGCATTGTGTGTTCACTACCCAAAGTCCAATCTCCTTCCATCACCATGTATTTGACCCTCTTTACACTTTTCTATCTTCTGCCCATCCTCCTTTCCCTCTTGTAACCACCATACTGTTTTCTGTGTCTATGAGATTTTGTTTGTTTGTCTTGTTTATTTGTCGTTTTGTTTTATATTCCAAATATGAGTGAAATTATATGGTTTATGTCTTTTTCCATCTGACTTATTTCACTTAGCATAAATTCTCAAAATCCATCCATGTTGTCAGAAATGGCAGTATTTCATCTCTTCTTATGGCTGAGTAATATTCCATGGTATATATGCACCACCTCTTCTTTCTCTAATCATCTATTGAAGGGCACTTTAGTTGCTTCCATATTGGCCACTGTGAATAATGCTGACATGAACATTGAGTGCATATGTCTTTATGAATAAATGTTTTAAAAAATTTTAAGTAGATACTCAGAAAAAGGATTTCTGGGTCATATGGTAATTCTATTTTTAATTTTTTGAGGACCCTTGATACTATTTTCCTTAGTGACTGTACCATTTTACATTCCCATTAGCAGTATATGAGGGTTTCTTTTTCTCCATAATCTCTCTGATACTTCTTATTACTTTTCCTATTTGGTTGGTTGCCTTTTTGTTTTGTTAATGGTTCCTTTTGCTGTGTAGACCTTTTTAGTTTGTTATAGTCTCATTCATTTATTTTTACTTTTACTTCCCTTGTTTTTAAGATCAGATATATAAAATCCTCTCTGAGACCAAAATCCATCAGTTTTGTACCTATGTTTTCTTCTATGTATTTTATTGTTTTGGGTCTTACATAATCAAAATATTCAATAAAATTAGTATAACAAAAAAATACTTCAATATAATAAAGCCCACATATGACAAATCCTCAGATAATATCATACTCAATGATGAAAAACTGAAAACTTTTCCTCTAAGATCAGGAACAAGACAAGAATGCTCACTCTCACCACTATTATTCAACATAGTACTAGAAGTCTTAGTCAGAGCAATCAGGCAAAAGAAAGAAATAAAAAGCATCTGAATTGGAAATAAAGAAGTCAAATAGTCATTTTTTGCAGACAACATGATTCTTTATTTAGAAAACTCTAAAGACTCCACTAAAAAAAAAAAAAAACTATTAGAAACAATAAACGAATACAGTATACAAAATCAACGTACAAAAGCCATTGTGTTCCTATATTTGAGCACTGAAATTTCAGGGAAAAAAGTGAAAAAAAAATTCCTTTTGTAATTGCAACAAAAAGAATAAAATACTTAAGAATAAACTTAATAAAGGATGTGAAGAACCTCTACACTGAAAACTAAGATGTTATTAAAAGAAATTGAAGAATACACAAAGAAATGGAAAGATATTTTGTGTTCATGAATTGGAAGAATCAATATAGTTAAAATGGCCATATTACCCAAAGCAATCCACAGATTTAACATAATTCCCATCAAAATTCCAATGGCATTTTTTAAAGAAATAGAGCTAAAAATCATCAGGTATGTATGGAACCATGAAAGACCCCAAATAGTCAAAGCCATCCTGAGAAAAAAACAAAGCTGCCAGTATTACTCTTCCTGACTTCAAATTCTACTACAAAGCGGCAATAATCAAAACAGCACGGTATTGGCAGAAAAACAGACTCACAGATCAATGGAACAGATTTGAAACCTCAGAAATAAATCCACATATATCTGGGCAAATAATTTTCGAAAAAGGAGCCAAAAACGTACAATGGGAGAAAAGAAAGCTCTTCGATAAATGGTGCTGGGAAAATTGGAAAGCCACATGCAAAATTAATTCAAAATGGATCAAAGACCTAAATATGAGACTCAAAACAGTAGAAAGATATTTTAACATTTTATAAAGGCTTGCATCTAAGGAAGGAATTTATAGCCTCCCTTAGATACAGTACCCGTGTATAAACAGCACAGAGCTGCATATACTACTCCTGCACTTTGGAATTTTTTTTAACTATTTAACTACTAATACTTTTCTATCTCTAAACCAACAACAGTTAGGCTCCCATAAAGCTTAGTCAAAAACCAGTAGCTACCAAACCAAGAGTTGCCAATCTCATGCACTCCATAGAAGGACTTAAGGATTATAAGACTTAAAGTCACTCTTCTCTTTATCCAGAGAAATTAAGAATCGTTTTAGAAACTTTTATGTTAACAGTACTGACATAGATAATGGGGAAGTTAACTGATGAATTTTTCTTGCATTTTTCTTTTAGCTGAGAATTTCCCAAGTTTGTCTAATGATAAGAATAATAAGGGGTGCATATTTATAATGATAATTAATACAAAATAATAAAACAGATATCTGGCCCTTTCCCCTGTAGAGCATAATTCATTACATCTCGGATTCACAAAGTAATCTGTCTTTTCATTAAGACATTTGTGGAAACACAACTTATAGCTGAGAAGCCATACAGAATGCCTCAGGATATGGCATACGTTTAAAAAAAAAAAAGATATTAAATAGAATTAGCAATTGACAACAAAATCTCAGATCACAGAGGAAAAAATGTAAATGTAATATAAGAAAAAGAAAAATGTATTTGAAAATAACATACAGCAAAAAATCTGGAAAGAATGCTAAAAGACATATAAATTATGTTATGCAGCCCAAGAGAATTTATGGCATTATAACAAAATACATTACATAACATTCGTGAATATTTCTTTAAATTATAAAGCCCATTCCTCTCATTGCTGATCTAAAGATCTAGAACTTAGTAGAATAAAGAATTACTATATGTTAGGCATGGGAATATCTATTTTGCTCGCCCAATTATTGCTCTCCTCACACATATCTTGAAAACCACATGGACATATAGCAGAACCACAAATTTTAACTCATACTACAACTTTTATATCTAGAAATTGTAACTGCTGCTGAGCTACCTGGAGCTTTTTTAAGAACACATTCGCTCCAAAATACGCAAACAATCTGGTTTATAATTCAGTCTTAATTCATACTTCAAACATGAATTTCTTTTTTTCTTGGATAAAAGTGGTCATACTCTCAGCCTTTCATGACTCCTGCTTCTGCCATTCAAGGATGTTTCTACATGTTCAGCAGAGGTGATGTGGAAAGTTTCTGGGCACAATAACCTCTGTCTTCTGGGATGCCCTGTTTTAATTACCTGAAAGCTATTAGTTCTAGGCCCTCTTGCCTGGAACAATATCGTATAGTGCACTTTGCTTCATGGCTGAGTGGCTGTCCCTTGCTTCTGCCAATGCTATGTGCCTCTGTGGGTTCTGGGGAGCCTTTGGTATGGATCTGTGCTTTGCAGGCACATTACAAAACTAGCTTTCCTAATGCAAACCCAGTATGCGGATTTCTAGTAATATCTGGATGCAGCCATCAGTACATGAGAAGTAAAGGCAGAAATAAAACCTTAGGAAGTCCCCCTACTTGAGTATATAGCACCACCAGATATACTTTAATATGACCCAACCTTAGTTTGATATGAAATAGCCTGCACAGCAGCCTCTCTGCATTGTCTCTAATGTAAGTATCAGAGCCCTACTCTGCCTTTGAAGATAACCTTGCTTATAAAGCACTTCCTAATCAATGGGTCAAAGCCCAGAGAGAGGGCAATCCTTCTTGTTTGATTCTCCTCTTTCCCATAATCTTCTGTGCCCCCCAAATAGGGGAGTTTACCTTTCAGATTCCTTATTTCTTATATATCTTAAGCTATAACCTGCATAGAAATATTATAGATGTAAAATATTTTTCTCTGTATCACAAGGGAACACTATGAACTAATCGTTTCTATTTTGAACCTCAACTTACTTAAGTGGAGGAAATAAATCATCTGAAAAAAAAAAACTCTCTATTGTATACTTGATTCTAAATGCTACTCTCTAGCTCTATTTTACATACTAGAAATATTATATTAGACTTACCTTTTATTTCCTTTTGTAGCCAATCCTACTTCCCCTACAGTCATATAAATATCTCTAGCATATTTGTGTGTAATTTTATGCTTAAAAAGGCAAAAGATGAAAGTGCGTTAGTCGTGTTCAAGGTATTATTTCCCATAAAACACATTTACATTAATAAGGCTATTTGACAAAGATAACAACAATGTAAGTGATACATGAAACTTGAGAATTACTCCAGCTCCCTCCTCAAGCTGCAACATTCTTCTACAGTCAGTTGCTTCCCATGGAAGCAATTACTTCAATAAAAGATACTTTTCTCATAACAACATTTTGATATTCAAGCTCCAATATGTTTTTATAAGTAGCCTATACTTCAGCTGTCTATGTCTTTGCTCTCATTCATTACCCTCTCGCTCATTCAGAGATAAAGAACAATTTGGTTTCATTCTTCCTGTTCCATTCCTTCAGTTTTCTTCTCTCATCAATTACCCTAGAAAGTCAAAACTAGTTTCTCTTTCTATCTCCCTTCTTTGCTCCCATTAAGAACTCAAAATCTCCCCAGTCCTTCAAATACCATTTCTTTCTAGAGGGTATCAACATACCACTCAATTAATTTTGTGGAGATAAACTTACTTCTTTTGTGTGCTATAAAGTCTTTGAGAAGATAGAGAAATCTTCAAATTGAAAACCTTTTATATAATATGTAGAGAAATAGAAATATTATTGCCACCCATGCTTAGATTTCTAGAAATTAACAGCATAGTAAAACGCCGTGTTTGAGAAAGTATAGTTTATATTAAGTATTTGGATATATTCTTAGAGGTAACTAGAGAAACTGAATTTATATTTAAAAACTCAGTCTGTGCAGGAGTTTTAAATATTGATATAAACTTCATTTCTCCTCTTTATTCTTTGATAAACATAGCTCTGAATATTTGAAAACTCATGATTTAAAATAATAAGAAAACAACTGTTTACTTATTATTCATCAGTCTTACAATTAGCTGTTCCTATCATAAATGCCACTGAGATAATTCACATAATTGCAGATGGCTTGGAATGCCATGTTGCAGTAACGTCATTCTAATACAGAATGATCAACTGCTGCATTACAAGTTTAAAAGGATTGTTCATTTCAATTGAGGTATGATCTTTTCACTTTTATTTATGAAAAATAAGAAAGTCATTACAAAATTTAGAGTAAAGCAATAAAACAATTTATATGTGCAATAACAATTGTCTATTTTCTCATATATTTAACTCAAGTTAATTGCTTCTGAGGGGCTAATTTTGTCTTTTTTGTAGAGATTGATTGAGTTAGTCTTTTAATTTTTTTCCCCTGGTTACATAATGAGTTATTTATGTTACCCTTAACCATTCTTCTTTTACTTTAAAATCACTTCTACAAGTCTTTTAATTTGTTTAGTCTTCTCAGAGCTTTGCAGAGCAAGTTTAGAGTCTAAAAAGACTACAGCAATTCCCCTTAAGGGCTTTTGCATTGACTAAAAGAGCACAATCAAACTTATCAGCTGGAAACAGTCTCTGGCTTCAAGTGAATAGACTACTTCATTTACTACATTTAAAGAGTCTTATTGGGGCAGTCCAGCTCCCCTGCAAGGAAACTACTACCTCAGAATAATAAGAGTCTTGAATTCCAGCTGTAGTGTTGTTTATCTTAACCAGGACCTGAGGTTAAAATGCTAAGGACCAAACAATAAGGAACTAAAGAAATGGCCAGTATTTTATGTGTGATTTATGATAAACCTGTCCATTGAAAATAATTCTACAATTTAAAAAGCCATAATCTTTCTATTTGTAATACATTTTTATGATAGTATATGGAAGGAGCTCCTTTGGCATTATACTCACATTTAAATTTGATACATATCCTGTAACAAGATCCTGGAATAATTTGGGGACAGAGAATTCATTTCTCTATGAATGTAGTCAAATTTCTTTTAAAAAGTATTCTCAATATAGTTAACAGAAAGGAAAAAATATTATAAACAAGGGCTTAAAGAAAGAGCATAAAATGCTAGCCTAGACAGAAGGAAATAAAAATATGAGAGCCAGTATGGCCAAAAGGGGAGAAAGAAAGGCATACTCTTCTACAATTGTGCTTAAGGGGATATATGCAAAATAAAGGAGGCCTGCTAATCCAAATAGATAATACAAATCCTGGGAAAATATATTTCTTCTCCTTTCTGTACTGAAAGGACTTCTACCATAAGAACCAAGAAGTCAGCCTTGAACCAGCACATTATGTCTCATATAGGCTCTGGGTCATTTATTTATGCTGCTCATAGAGCATATTGTTGTTAGGTAGCTAGTCAGACATGAGCGACATGGGGAACAAAGGAATAGGAGCCCAGCCCAGAGACCACCCAAAGAAGACCCTATTGATAGTGAGAGAATTCCTCCTTCATCCTCAGAGACAAAGGACTGGAGGGTCATAGTCTTAGCTGGCCTAATCTGGCTACAGACACTGCACAGAAGGTACTACCCTAATTTGCCTACGATTTAAGCTTCATTATAATTCTATGTTTATGCCTGGAAGTTCATGAATCTAATTATAACAGGTTGAACTCCAGATAAGTTTATGCACACTGGGCAAAGAGTTATATAGCAGCCAAGTGTCAGTCAAAGTGACCTCACTTGCCAATCACCTAGGAATGCCTGTAGAACCACCCACCACGGCCCATCACGGCCCAAATATAATGCAAACGTTCCCACTTCTGGGTTCTTTTACCCTTTAGTGGCCTTTTGTGTGGCCTTTTGTAGCCTTTTTGTGTTGGTTATTGTGCTCTATTACAGCTCTTCATGGGGACCATGAAGTTACAGTGCTCTATTACAGCTCTTCATGGGGACCATGTGCCTCCTTGGGGCATTCTTTGTCTTTCTAAAATATATTGTTATATTTCTAAATCTCACTGACCTGTGATTCTTCACTACATCAATAAGGAAGAATCTAGGAAAAATGTTAACTACACCGCCATTATTCCTCTCCCACCCCATGCTGTTGGGGCAACTCTGAACTCCACCAAACTCCAATCTGTCCCAGCAGTAACATGCTTCCGGGAAAGAAGCATGTGTTCATATTTTCAACAAATATCTCACAAAGTAACATTTGGAACAAAAAATTGGATCACAAAATGGAATTACCTGTAACGTGTTTGAGGAAAAGTTGTGACTTCACTAACTTTTTAATACGAATTTAGGCAAAGTCCATTTGTATTTCTAATTTTCAAAATTAGATAGATAAAATTGATAGGTAAAATTGAGATGGCTGAACTGAGATGAAAGATTTCCATGATTTTCAAATCCATCAATAATTATTTCTTTTAATAAATAATAGTGCCTAGTTTATCTGTACTGCAATGACAGAACATAGTGTTCTTTAAGATAACAGTTGATTGGAATATAGAGAAGTGGCTGCTTAGAAGTTGTATATCTTTGAAATATTTTTAAAAATTAAAAGCACATAGTAATAGAGCTCTAAATAGTTCTAAATTTGAGGATGTACTCCTAAGTAACACATATATGTACTTTCATTCTTCCAGAATTGAGTCATTTAATTTTCATGCAGAAATAATTAAAAGTTTCTTAGCCACATTTTTGTCTTGTAAAAGTGAAAATAAATTTAATATTTAATATTTACCATTTAATATTTGCTCACTGGACACAGACTTTTTCATTTTATTGCCATAACTTTAACTTTGAAATTATGTTAAAATTTTAGACATCTATGAACAGAAAATATATTTTTCAGATGTAGGTTAGAAACTATCCACTGTAATGTCAACATTTTTCCTAAGGGATTTGATTTTGAAGTGTCTGCGTTTCTTTTTTATCATTTCCAGTCTCTTGCTTTGTTTCCATTCTCTGGGTTTCAAAGCTTCTTTTCGAATTTTTCCAATTAAGATTGAAGTTTGCTGTATTTTTTCTTTAATTCTCATATAAAAGAATTTTATTTTGGAACAATGCCATTTTCTTAACCCACAAAGCTGTTTCTGTGAGTAAGCTTGCTCTTAGATAACTCCTTCTGTAGCACTGTTCATGATTAATTAGCATTTCTAAAGAAGTAAATGAGTGTCTTGCTTTTTACTTTCTTTGCAAAATGTTTGACATATTGTGAATGCTTGATTTCTCTGTATTGCTCTTAATATATGCTAATACATGCTTACAATGTAATAGAATAGCATAGTGATTAAGCAGGTATAAGAATTTCAGTGAAGTGATTAAAGCTTTTCTTCTTTAATAGTATGGTGACATAGTAGCTTGTCTATTATTGATAATGATATCATAACAATAACCTAAAAATGGAAAAGAAACTGATTGGGTTTCTTCCCCCCAGATAAGTTAGAATTCTGATATTCCTCTCCATTCTTAATCTCCAGGAGGGTATCAAAATATACTGAAGTACATTTAAAAAAAAATGAATGTCTTAGATATAAATTTAATAAACACAGGAATTTTTTATTTGTTCACTGCTACAATCCCAATTACTATATATATGTATATACATATACATATATTACACTTATAGTATAAGAACTGTATTTTTTCAGATATTTACACACTTACAAAAAATAGATAAATATTAATTTGAAAAAAAAAAGAAGCAAATCACAAAAATATAGTGAACTTATCTTTGACAAAGGAGCAAAGGCAATACAATGGACCAAAGAAAGTCTTTTCAACAAATGGAAGAACCAGATATCCACAAGCAAAATACATGAATCTAAACACAGATCTTACACCCTTCACAAAAATTAACTCAAAATGGATCACAGACCCAAACGTAAAATATAAAACTATAAAAGTAGAAGATAATACAAGAGAAAACCTAGATGACCTTAAAACTGGAGATGACTTTTTAAATACCCCACCAAAAGCATGATCCATAAGAGAAATATTTTCTCTTAATAAGCTGGATTTCATTAAAATTAAAAAAAAAAAGTCTGCTCTATCAAAGACACTGTCAAGAGAACGAGAAGACAAGCCACAGACTGATAGAAAATACTTATGAATGACATATGTAATAAAGGACTGTCGTCCAAAATATACAAAGAACTCTTAAAACTCTACAATAAGAAAATGAACAACTCAGCTAAAAAATGATCAGTTACAGACACCTCACTAAAGAAGATATACACATGACATATAAATAAATGAAAGTTTGCTCACCATTACATGTTATTAGGGAATTGCAAATTAAAACAACCACAAAATGCCACTACAGAACTATTACAATGGCCAAAATCCAAAACATTGACTACGACAAATTCATTGTTGATAGGAATGCAAAATGTAATAGCCATTTTAAAAGATAGTTTGGCAGTCTCTTACAAAGCTAAACATACTGTTATCATATGATCCAGAAATCATACTCTCTAGTACTTACCCAAATGAACTAAAAAGTAATGTCCCACAAACACCTGTATGTGAATATTTACAGTGGCTTTATTCAAAATTGTCAAAACTTGAAAGTACCCAAGAAATCCTTCAATGTGTGAATTAATAAACTATGGTATGTCCAGACAAAGGAATGTTATTCGGAGCTAGGAAGAAATGAGCTATCAAGCCAAAAAAAAAAAAAAAAAACCTACAAATGCATATTACTAAGTAAAAGAGGCCAATCTAAAAAGGCTATATACTAAATAATTCCAACTATCCGATATTCTAAAAAAAATAAAATGATGGAGACAGAAAAGTCAGTGGTTGTCAGAAGTCAATGGGAAGGAAGGAAGGAATAGGATTTTAGAACAATGAAACTATTCTGTATGATACAAAAGTGGTGGAAACGTCATAGTACATTTGTTTAAATGCATAGAATATAACACCAACCTAAGGTAAACTATGGGTTTTGGATAATAATGTGTCAATATAGGTTCATTGATTTTCACCAATGCACCAGTGTGATTCATTGATTTTCACCAATGCACTTGATAGTATTAGTGGGGGAGGCTACATGTGTGTGTGGTAGCAGCAGGTATACAGGAAATCTCTACATGTTTTGCTCAATCATGCTGTGAAGCTAAAACTGCCCTAAAAGTAAAGTCCATTCCTATGGTTCTCAACTTTTAGACTGATTTATTTCACTTAGCGTGATTATCTCAAGATTAATCCATGTAGTATTATTGTACGTAACTACAAAATTTGGAAACAATCTAAATGTTGACATTTAAGAGAGAGGTTGAATAAATTATACAAAAAAAAAAAAGTATGAGAAAGAGCTATTTGAAATTATATGAAGTGTTTTCCAGAATCTATTTTAAGTGCAAAGAAAAGCAAAGTACAAAAAAGTATCTATAGTATATACACATTGTATATACTGTATATAGTGTATATAGTTTATATAGTATTAGCTATACTATAGTATAGCTACTCTTCATGTAATAAAGAAAATAAGAAAATAGAGATGTATCAGCTCATTCATGCAAAAAATTTTTTATGATCTGAAAACAATATAAGCTACTGATATTTTAATTGTTGAAGTAATTGAAATAATATGAGCTAATGAGAAAAACTGTTATGAATTATTTATAAGGTCCAAAAATCTACATCGATTATATGATTATGTACAGATATGAAGAATGAACACTATTTGTAATGTAAAAATGTATTGATGCAAATAACTATGTTTGTATATATCACCAGTTTTAATCATAAAACTAAATACATGCCAATATTTTAAATATAATAATCCAAATAATTCTAAAAGTTGGTAGCTAATGATGAGGTTAATATAGATTTCAAGTAGCATTTTACGTTATTGAAACTAAGACTTAACACATAGGCCTTTAAACACTTCATTTTGTGAGGCTTGGATAACATATACATTTGGGATAAAATTTAGTATTTTATAGATAGAGAGTATAGATAGATGACAGAATAAATTTCTTTATGTTCCAAAGGGAATGTATAGAAGAATTCGTTTCTCTCTTAACCTATCATCCAGTTTTTTCTTATCAGTAAGTAAATAATATCAAAGATTTTATAGGCACATACATATATAAACACACACACATATTTTATGTACTAGGCACACACACATATACACACACACACAAGTATGGACATACAAATATATCAATATACTTACATAGATACTTACAAGTTTACATAGAATATATAGTCTTATCTGTGCATGTGTATGTTTGTGGGTTCATATGTAATGTATATGTTTAATTGTGTACACAAACGGTATGTTATGTAAAGGGACTGTGGCTTCCTTTCTTAATCTATTTTGAGGATCTTTCCTCCTGAGTAAATTTCTTCATATATTTATGATGGCATTCAGAAATGGCATTAATTATTAAGAATCAGTGACTAAGAAGTTATTTATTTTCTTAAATAGAGATCTGTGTTGGGTAATATATCGTTTTATCCTTTGTGATTTTTAAACCCAACTGTGATTTTTAAACTCTTTTACCTACTCATCGATCCTGTCCATAAGTATCCCCACATAGCTACATATTAAATACATTTTCTTGTCCCTCAGTAAGCATAATTCCATAATATTTTTGTTGATGATTTGTTAGGGAGATTTTCAATTTCTATTGAAACATTAATATATTTTTTCTTTTGAAATGTCATAAATTCTAATTCTTATTTCACATCACTTTTTACATTTATTTATTGCAAGTTTCTAATTGTCTTATTTTCCTTATTTTTTATTCAATGTCTAATGAATATTATATCATTTTTTAAATAACTATTTCCTTTTATTGATTCTCATATTTATAATGGTGATTAGAATCTATAATACCTATTACAGAACTGTTTATGGTTATCTTTATTAAAACCTATACCATAAGAGATGAATGATATCTTATTCTGTTTCATTTATCCATTTCTGCGTAAGAATCGCTCCGATACTTTGTAGTTTAGAACAAGAAAAATTTACTCTTTCTCATGATTTCGTGGGACAGAAATTCACAAAGTGCTGGGATGGGCACTTCTGTTCCACATGGTGACAGGGGTTATTCTCTCAGCTGTTTTCAACTGGTGACTGGAATGAACTAGACTAGAAATATACAGTATACACAAACCCCTTATGCAAAACCTACTCAAACCAGTATTAGCACACAGGATTGCATCATGTAAATTAGGTCCAGATGAGAGGGGCTTCCTTAGGGCAGTTTCTCAGTTGTAGCATCTCAATGTAGCTCTTTGTTCCAGAACTAAAAAGATGTTACCTGAGGTTTCTCTAACTCTAAATATATGTGTAAAAGAATAAAAATTATCTTTCCCTCTTATCTTTCAATGTAAAATATAATGACGAAGCAGTAACGGGAAAAAAAATAATCATAGAAATTACTAGAAAGGTAGGGAAGAGAAGCTCATAGGAGTCACTGGTCTTAGCTAATTTTAGAATCCAATTGCCCATATATACTGTTAGAGAACCCTGCTCCTGGAAAAGAAAATGTTCTTCATTTAAGGCCTACTTTTTCTCCGAGGAAGTGTTTCCCACAGCTTTTAGTGCTACCTTCTTGGAGTTTATCTCTGCTTTTTGAGTTTACCTTAATAATAGTTTGATGAAAATTAGCCCATATTTATAACTGAATAGCTTTCTCAGCTACTCACTGCTCATAAAGGACCAGAAGCACATATACCATTTTTCTTTTAAACCACCTCATCTCTTTTCTTCTTTCACCAATACAATTCTCTTAACAACATTGTTAGTTTCATTAAGTAACACTAGGAATCATTCAATGTCTCCAAAGACTATGATTTCGTTTGAGACAGACATTCCTCTACTTTAGTCAGGTAAGGCAGCTATGGGACAATGCCCCTTAAGATTCTTAGAATTCATTTGGTCTAGTTGCAGTAAATTTTTCAAAGACTACAGTAAGTAACATGCAAACTCAACTTGTAGTTTATGTTTACCCTGAAGCCACATTTTACTGGAAGTAATAAGTATTGATAGTTATCCTAATGCTATTTCTCACTCTGAGAAAATTTGTCTGTCAGTAGTAGTAGGGGATGAGAAAATGTTATATTTCTTAGCTTAGCAGTCTTAGGTTTGAAATAGTTCCTCCAAATTTTGCTTGAAAATGGAACAGCCCCTTCTTTAGTTTATCTCTCTTTTTTTACAATACTGTATAATAGGTAGCATGTGTAAAGCAACTGGCACTTTGAATATTATGCCTTAAAATATGTTTAGTTAGTTCTCAAGTTCATTAGGTATTTTCTATCATACATGTTTTGCAGGCAACAATCTTTCTAAGTTTTTCACCTGAACATAACATGCTTTTTTTTCCTTCAGTTTTTAATAGTTTTCTCACGAAATTTCTTGTTTTTAATATCAGTTTCCTTACTAAATTTTCTATTTCTATTAACAGTCTTCTTGCTGTCTTTCTGGACTTTGCTGACTGCTTGATCCCAGAGCCAACGCCATATGGATTAGGTTTTTGTTAGATCAGCAACCACTTTCAAGGAGAGAGGAAGTAGATTCACCCGCTGGGAGAATTGGTGCATACCTAGAGATAAGAAAAATATTAGTAAAAGCTGTCTTTGTAGACTGTTTACTGCATGACCGATGTCTGCATGTGATCTCTCTTGAATTTGGCATTATCTCAAAGGAAGGAACTATGTGACTGAGAGCTGAAAACTGCATATTTCATAAGTCATGTGTGTTTAGAATATCAGGATAACATAATTTTTCATATGTACTATATATTATATGTTTCATATTTTTAATGCACTGAATTACATATAAATATGCATTTATATATAATATATAGCATGAATAAACAGTAATATTAAGTTACCATTTTCTCAATATTCATTCCTATTGTTGACTTCTAAAGGAAGTGGGTCTTAGGGAAAAAATGGTTGTTTATGCTGTGGAAAGAAATATCTTCCTTTATAAATTTTGTCAATTTTACTGTGATATCTATATCAATCTCATTTATATTATTGAGCATAAATATATCTTTTGAAGTCCAGGTAAGTGCTGACTGGGAAGCAATATAAACAATAGTGAAGATAGATCTGATTTTGAATCCCATGTTTTCTATCTCCTATTGACGTTGGATTAATTAGCTTGCTCAGTGCTATAGTAACACTTTATTCATAATTTTTTTTAAATAAAGCATACTGCTTGACTCTGAGCTTAATAATTTATCTATTGAATAAAAGCAAGTATTTATACAGAAAAAGAGAAGACTTCCACACCACTATAACCTATTGGACCATCTCTGAGAAGCAAGTAGATCTTTCTTTTAAAAAGTCTACTTAACTTTCTATAATGTAACAATTCATAAAAATGCATGAAAATATTTTATATGGAAATTGGTTTAAATAATAAAAAGGAAAACACATATACAGATAACATTTCTCTAAAAACTTCTGAAATATATCTTACATTTTTGATAGGTACTTAAAAATATAAATTTATTTAAAAATAATATATTAAAAACCCAAATAGATATTTCTTTATGAATATATGTGAAAATACATTAAACAAAAGTTTGCCAAAATTTGAGCATATATTTCTCCAAATGCAGAGTTGAAATGTTGAATCTAATATTTTAACTTCTGTGCTCGAGCAACCTATTAAAAAGGTCAAAACAGAATTTATCTGTTGGAGTTTCACTGCTTTGCAAATTTACCAGAATTTTTCAGTGTACCTATTCTTAATATGAAGTGACAACATGACAAAGGAAGCCATTTAAATACATTTTCTTGGTATTAGTTGCACATACTATTACTTGTGATTCCTCCAGTGATTTAAAAATATTTTATGCGAATGATTTATTTAATATTTGACTGAATTTCTCTCCTGATGTTTCATGAGACTTGTTGTATGGTATAATCATTGTACTTTGTTTTTTAGCTCATATTATCTCAAGGATTTTATGCACTATGAAAGACCCAAGTAAACTGCCAAAAGTCATTCCTTTATCTTTGGAAATTCTTTTTGTATCTGCTGATGTATTAACCAATTCAAACAGCTAAATTTGAGGACTGTAATATGTCCATGGAAATCGAGTCAACATATGTCCTCCATCTGGACTCTGCAAAGACTTGTATTGGGTATGAATCCAATGATAAGACATTCTGGAAAAGGTAAAACTATGAAGACACTGAAAGGATTAGTTGTTGCTAGTGATTTGGAAGGAGAGGAGGATGAAAAGGTAGAGCACAGGTGAATTTTAGGGCAGTGAAACCATTCTGTAGGATACGTAAAGGCAGATACATGTGATTATACTTTTGTTAACATCCACAGAATGCACAACACCAAGAGTAAACACTAATATAAACTATGGACTTTGGATGATGATGTGTCAATGTTTGTTCATCAGTTGTAACAATTTTACCACATTGGTGCTATAAGGGACTATGCATGTGTGAGGGGAGGGCTATCTGAGAATTCTGTACTTTCCATTTAATTTTGTTGTGAACCAAAAACTGCTCCAAGAAATAAAGTCTATAAAAAAATAAAATTCAAAAACAAAGAACTCTTGCAATAATAATATGGAGACTTGCCACTCTATCTAAAAAAATAAAATCTAGACTTAGGTGTTGACAAATGAGCATAGTAAGTGTTATACTTTTGGTAGCTTTCAATGTCAATTTAAGTAGTAATTGCAATAGAGATATTCTTGAATAATGATGCTCATCTTGACTCCTAATAGTTTTCATATTGGTAGGCCATGCACTGACTGAAGAACAGCTTCTATTCTGACTTTCTATATGTTAAACCAGTGGACAAGCCATGGAATCCTGGAAATCCTTATAGGAAATCGATTCTTTAGAGACAGTAAACATTTATCTCCTAAAATTCAATAGCATTCTTCATGTGCACATTTTCAATACAATCATATTCATAGGAAATTAGCACCAACAGTTCTATAGTTTAGTTTTTTCTGTATCACTTCAAAAATATCCAATTATAATTATTAGAGCTCACATGTTAATATTTCACAAAATAATAGACAAAGAAGTCATGCCATTTGTATTATTGTTTGTAAAATCTCTATTTCTTCTGTTCCTGCCTTTATATATTAAAAGCTACCATTTTCATTTTTAAATATTAAACAATTTTATTATAATATGAGATAATATGAGTTCACCCAGTCTAGAGTTCCAGGAGCACCACGGGACAGCTGAAGGGCGCCACCTCCTGGCACAAGACCAGAACCTCAGATGGAATTTTACATGTGTTTGTTACAATTAGGTCAAGAATGAAAGCTTAAATATTTTCATGTCCTAAAACATTGACATTTCTCCTTGCTTATTTTTTCCCACATGCAAGTACACAAAGCATTTTTCTAAGAGATTAATTATTGAAACCTAGGTAGTAATTGCAATCAAAGCAATATGTTTTCACATTTAAATTATTTTAGGTTGCTAAGCTCTTTTGACTCTAAACCCCAATGATTTAGTCACTAATGAGGATTGTTTTCTCTTTGAGGACTGTAAGCTTAAGTATGTCTTTATGTAGCTTATTTTTTTCCCCTCCATCTTAAAGGTCATTAATTAGAAGCTGATTTTCCCCAGTTGCAGCTTTTTAATGTGGTGCTTTAGAGGAGCTTTCACTGCTTAGCATTAAAATGTCACTGGATCAAACAACTTTTACTTTCCCTTAAAGAAGACATTTTAATAGCAAGTCCAATAATAATACAGTAAGCAAAGAACTAAAAGAATAAATAAGTTTTGCATTTCTGAATTTCATATTCGGCTTTCATTTTTTCTTATTTCTTTTAAAAAGTGAAGAAAATAATTTTGCAATTAAAGATTTTTCTGATTAGCATAACTCTAGAATCGAAATGGTATGCTCTGCAAAGGTGCACCCTTAACTTTCAAATTGTGAATAGTTATAATATTTTGGAATATGATTTCCATAAGTTAATTCTCAGCAGGTCAACAGTTCATACTGATTCCCATCTCTATACATCATCATCTCCTATCTTTTATAGTTTATCTTAAGCATACTTATTTTTCGGATCTTAGGTGGAAGTAGTTAGTCATATGCTTATATTCACAGCCAGACACCACTGACAGCACATGTTCCTGTCATCTTTTATTTCATTCTTATTTTTCATTCCCACTCCTCTCCTCCTATTATAGGTGACCACACAAAATGTATTTGATGTATAGTCTTTTATTGTTATATGTCTTTGTAAAATACATACTGTAGTTTTATCTGCACATATTTTAAATGTTTCTAAGCACAGTGTTTTTTTTTTTACAATATATCCATATTGATATGTCTACATTTATTTATTTCATCATTCTATTCCCTACATAAGCACCATTCTCATCTTACATATTCCTCAGTTTTAGGCATAGTATTATCTAGAACTCCTTGTAATCACACACATACAAACACACACATACACACACATACAACTCTCTGTGACAAATGTTCTACCTGGGCACACATAAAACTCTCTGTGACAAATATTCAGATAGCAACTTAAATTGTGCTCCAAAGAAAACAAAGAAAGGCAAGGTTTTATAGAGGCAATGTTTACAAGTGTGGTTCCCACTTTGGTCAGTCACACAAAAGAAATATTCAGCTAAGTTAACAGGGATTGGTTACTTCCAATATGCAAATGGTGGGGCGAGAAAACTGCAAAGAGAAGATAAAGTCCATAAGTCTCCATATAGCAGTTGTTCCAGATGTTATAGCTCAGCCTTGAGCTGAGTTTAGCAACAGGTTAACAGCTTAGTAGCAGTTCTTCCTCAATGGGCTCCTGACTCTATTTTAAGTGACTCTGTTAGCAATGCTTATTCCATTTTATTTTCTCCATTATTAATAGATGTGGGCCCAAAGCACTATTCATGTTAGTAATATAGATTGCTTCAGATATTCTGGAGAGCAAAGCTTATTTAAATTAATAATGTTCAAACTCTAAGAGTTAATGAACCCATTCTTACATGTGGACAACAGAAACATTTCATAGCCATCTATAGGGTACACATATGTAGGATGGGAATCTCCATCTTTATCCAACTAATAGGAATTTGGGATGAAAGCATTTCATAAATATAAAGTGAGAGAGCATATTGTATTTGAAAAATCCAAAAGGAGATTATAGATGATATGGGAGAATGTAATATTATTGATGTATAAAAATATAAAAAGCATATCTGTTAGATTAGTTTAGACATTGTCACTCCAAGTCTTTTGTAGAGCTCAAGGCTATTGGAAAACTAATGGCATGTGATCTCAGGTATTTGAGAGCTAGGTTGTCACTCTATAGAAAAACATTTTTATGGGACCACTTGAAACAGTGTGGTAAGGTAAATTTTATTTAGTCATTCTTATATTTATTCATCTATTTAATTTTTTAAAAGCTGAAACCTATGAGATGCCAGGGATTTCTCTAGGTATTAGAGATGTAGAATTTTAGGAACACATATAATTCTTTTTACATCTTCTAGTTTGCAGGAAATGGACAAAAATGTATGAATAATTATATACTATATGTTGATAAATACTATAAAGAAATATAGGGGGATAAGGAATATTGAGCTAAAAAGTGGAACTGCTTAAATTGGAAGCTGATTTTAAAATAAATAACTAAAAACTATAAGGATATGAAAGAGAACAGTCCAGGTAGAAAACAAAGCATATGGCAATACTCTGAAGTGGATCAAGCTCAGCACATTAGAAGCACATTGAGAAGCCAATGTGACTGGAATGGAGAGAGCAAAGGGGACTACAAGGAGATAAGGACAGAGATGTAAAGAGAAGCAGATCTTACATGGTATATACATTACTGTAAGGATTTTAGCTTTCCTTCAACTCCAAGCCCAGATTCGATGAGTTCTACTTCATGTGTCCCAACCTGAAGCCAACCCAGACAACCACTCCACAGGAGAAAAAAAAGGATCCAGAAGACTTTCTAGAAATCTGTGGTTCCTTTTTACTACATACCCTGTTGCCATCTTGGAGAGAAGCTATGGAGAAGAAGAAAGCTAAAGAATTGAGTACTAGCCTAGAGTATCCAAGCAGTCTCCAGTGCTTAAATAATTGGTTTAAATTATAGGATCTTACTGATATAATAAAATTAGGTCTCTCTCACTACCCGGAAGGATGAAGAGAAGGTGAGAGGCAACAGATCACTTTTTCTTTCCTACCTTTTTTTCCTCCACTTCCCTTCTCTTCCTCTTTCCTTTTTTCATTTCCTCTTTCCTCTAGGACTCACGACTATCTCTCTATTATTGACGGTTAATGCATATGCGAATCAATTCCATCTTTGCTTTAGATTCAGTTCAAAACTTGATAAGAATAAAGGATAAGAGTCAGACTGTCTAATAACTCAAAATTGGCAAATAAGATTTGTATCTTTTCTGAGACCAGGTGCTTTCTTACTAATTTAGCAGCTACATTTTCAATGTAAGAGTATCAGTTGGCCCAATTATATAAGCCAAAAATGATTGTCTCCTACGCAGACATTTTCTCAGCCTTCAGAGAAAAGACCAGTAAATTGAGAATCAATATTTAGCCTTAGTCTCTTTACTCTCCCCTGACTCAAAGGTAGATTTTATCACGGCAACTCAAAAGACCAACCCAAATCACAACCACCAAAGTCTGAGGAAAAGTATTTGACAAAAAAGAATATCTTTAACTCTAATACCTATTGCTGAACTAGATGGTGGTCAGAAAAGAAGCTATGGAATGAGGAGGTCTAGGCACTTTGGCCATATGGGAAAAGAGAATGCAAAGAGAAAAAAAATATTGTCTGCAATACTGTGAGAGGATGATTTCTTTTATCGGATCCATAAAGGAAAAGATGAAGGCAGGAAGGAGAGAGTGTACCTTCACTGGCTGAGTGTTTTCATAAAGTATGTACTATTTGGAAGAAATTAACACAGAGAACAAGCCTCAATATGGATGGCATGTACCTACATTAGCATTTAAAGACCACACCTACTTGTGAGCCTAGCCAGCATGTATCAGGGGCTGAAAATTTTCTTCTTTTGTGGAATTTATGTAGAAAATAATTAAGTATTTTAGAACTTGGTTAAAGAAAAAAGATAAATTATATTCCTAAAGTGTGAATTCAAATGTGAGTTTAAATTCAGGTTAATGAATTATCAAACCTAAAGTATTTGCATTTTCATTTTCAGCCCTATTTACTTAATGAAATGTTTTCCCACAAGTTAAAAGAATTTAAGGCATTATTAAGCATAAATTTACTGAATTATAAAGAGGGAATCTGACAAAAGAAGCTGATTTTCATTTTATGACCATAGTAGATTGTCATTGATCATAACACATCCATGCATTCTCTACTAAACAGAACAGAGCCAAATTTGTGGTTTTCCTAAAGCAAGAGTAAAGCAAAGCAAAATGACAGCATCTTTTTCTGTACTAATCTCAATTCAAATTAGCCTTGTTTTTTCCTTCTTTTCCTTATTTTATAATACCTTTGTTTTAATTGGCAAAATAATATATAATAAACACCTATTTTTTAGTGTGCTGAGAAGACTACTAGATGAAAAGATAAAGATCTTTTAAACCACACTGAATAAGCAACAACTAATGTTTGAGGTCAGCCTTAAGAAGGATCTTTAAAATTATTTTAGCAGATTTTCTTCTCCTAAGATAAAAACTCCTAAGAAAAGGCCTTATTGAATAAGTCCACAAATTCTCCACCAGAGTAACTGATTTAATTGAAGCCTCATTTAAAAACTGATTGACGGTCTAAATGTAATCTCCTTTATCTGATTAATTAGCAGAGTTCTTAGTTTTTACACTAATTAAAAACAGTTTATATTTAGAGCAAAAAAAAAAAGATAAATGCAGATGGAAATCTTTTCCCCTCAGACTATGAAGATATTTTAATATTAACAAGAATATGCAAAAGTTAGTGATTTCTTCCATATTATATTTACAGCAAAGCAAACATTTCCATTGTTTACTCTGTAATGTTACCACCAACAGCCTGTAAGATAGCTGATTATTCATATTTCTGTTACTTAATCCTTCCAATCTAATTTTGGAAATGTCATTATTTGAGTTAACTTTAAAAAGAAAGCATTAAGCAAATTTCAGCTTTTTTTCTAAGACAAAACTTTTCTAAGAGATGAAGTATTTTCATTAGTCGTAGCTCAGGACTTGCATTTTTTTTTTCTTTCCAGTCTTCTTAAAACCTTGAAAATATGGCTATTTTTATATGTTGACATTGGTCATTAGCATAGAACAAAATGTGGATCTCATAAACATGAAAAATTGAACAGATCATAGTTGGTAAATTAATGAACAAATAATTTAGGCAAATTTATAAAATAACAACTATCTAGCTCTCTTGCATATTTTACAAATAAGTGTCAGAGTTACTGAATGGTTTTTTTTTTTTTGATATCTGATATGTAAAAAATGCCTGTAAAATAAGAGGTTTGGACAGTTCCTATAAAGAGACCATGTCTTTCTTATGGTCAAAGAAAACCCATTAATCTTCTTAGGCTACATGTTTTGTTTGTTTGTTTGTTTGTTTGTTTTAATTCTGCTGTCATTATATGCTATAACGCAGGAGGATCTACTCTTTCCCTCCCCTTTAGAAAGATTTTTTTTTTTTTCCTGTTCTATCCTATTCTCACATATCTGGGATCTTGTTCTCAATGCATTAACTGTTTAGGTTGGACGACTGAATAAGAGCTAGGGTTTACTGGGCATGATTGTGTTATGTTATAACACAATCTTCACAATAATTTTATGAGTGGTACTATTATTATCCATATTTTTCAGATGAGTAAACAGAAGCATAGAGTGGTTAAATAACCTGTAAAAGATCACAGAAATCTGGTTCAAGTTTATAGGCTAAATATCCTATTTTCATTCTTTCTCTTTGATTTCCACTCTCCACAAATATATTGCCATTTTAATCATTCACTTGGGCTTTCTACAACCAGTAGGTAAAGGACAAGTAACATAGAGCCTACTGTTGAGATCTAAGACTCTGCTATCTAACTCTTGTCCGGTGCTCCAATCGTATTTACTATTTATCTTAAAGAATGAATAAAACAAATTAATAAAATTAAGTTACATAAAATTTTATATAAAAACAACAATTTCTAGCATATCTAGTATTTCTATACATAGTATGTATATATATATATATATATATATATATGCTAGAAATATACTATATATATATGACATAAATAAGTACAAAATTATGGCATCAGTCCAAAGTATTTATAAAAGATATGCACACCAGAGATAGAAAATGAATAATACTGGACCTGAAGAAATAAAAGGGTAAAACTAGATTGCTTAAAATTACTAAATTTATTCCTTCGGTATATATACTTCAATCCATTAGGATAACTTTAATCAAAAAATGGAAAACAATGGTGTAGATGTGGAGAAATTAGAACTTTGTATTTGCCCGTAGGAATTTAAAGTGGCACAGCTGCTGTGGAAAACAATGTGGTGGTTCTTCAAAAAGTTTCATAAAATTTCTATATGACCCAGCAATTCCACTGAGGTATATACTCAATTGAAAACAGGCCACTCAGACATAGCAAAAAAAAAAAATGTTTTAACACCTTTGGCAACACCTGTGGGCCAGGGCTGGCATCTGGTCCAAGTAGGTGGAATAAGGAGTTTCCCAGGAAGGCTAACATCCAGTTGGAGCCCGCAGGGTGCGCTATGGTGATTGTGGGTGTGTGGGGAGAGTAAGTGCTGGTCCAGGTGAAGGGGCAGGGAGACGATGAGCTGGGATGCGCTGAGCTTCCGGGACTGCTCAGAGAATGGAAGAATCAGGCCGAGGTGCAGCAGCTGGACCACGCTTCCCAGCAGAATCTGGATCTCACGGGATTTGGGCAGTTCTACGGAGGTCGCAGATGTCCTGGGATGAGAAACACCAAGGTGCCTCCAATGCCACTCATGTGTAAGGAATCTGGCTCATACCACCTGTGAGGCAAACCCCGATGTTCCTTGTGTACCTTGTCCCACTTCTCCGCCCAGAGTCACAGTGTGGTGCCATGCTCAAAGGCCCGGCTAAGTGTGGGGATTGACTTTGGCTGAAAGGCTGTGCTGGGGAGAAGAGTCATTAGGGGCCGGCGAAGGCCCACAAATTGGCAGCCTGAGCTGCCAATCTCTAGCCTTCTGAAAGGTCGAAGTGCCCAGGGTAGCAAAGCCATCTTCTCTTTTGGGAGCTCTCCATCCTAAATCAGATATATGCCAAAGTCCAAGGCCACAGCAACCTGAAGAAACCATTTATTATCCTTGGAGCCTGTAGTTCCAGCAGCTGTGAGGTGTCTAAGATTCATCCCAGGAGAACTTCACTGCCAGTTCCTCCAGCCATTCACCTGAAGAGCAGCCTCAAATGCATTCTCTCTGAAGCAGCCCATCCTACTGGCACCATTCACAGTAGCCAAAAGGTGGAAATAACCCAAATACCCATCAATATACAAAAGGATAACCAGTTGTATATGCAAACAATGGAATATTGTCAGTGTTCTATCTGGATTCAACATCTAGCTGTGAGCTCTCAAAATTGTTTCCAACATCAGGGCATGGATCTCCTATGCACTTAAATCTTATTATTACTTGCCATCTTCCCAAGCTCTTAGTCTGAAAAGAAGGAATAAGGATCCTCTCTCTGGGAGACACCTAAATCTACTTCCTCATCCTTTTCCTGGTAAGTTTTCCTTCAAGCTACAATGTACAATATTAATTTGGTGGGTGCAAAGTTTTTACTAATTCACCTTTCTCCAAAATTTTAACACAGGTCATTTCATTCCCCTTGATAACCAAAGCTTTTTTTTTTTTTTTTTTTTTTTTAATTCAAAAGTCAAGATGACACTTTTTCATCTCTGTTTTATAACATTGAATTCTTTCTCTGAACCATTCAACACCCATTAAGACCTGGTCGATGCTTGATTAGGGAGAGTGAAAAGGAAGCTTGTACTAGTTACAAATTAGTGTATAACAAATTACCACAAAATTTAATGGCTTACAATAACTCACATTTATTATCTCAGATTAACTAAGGATCAAGAATCCAGGCCCAAGTCAGGTGAATCTTTTGCTTCAGTGTCGCTAAGATTGTAATCATGGAATTGGCCAGGATTAGGGTCTCAGATGAACATTTAGGGAATGATCCAAGGTTATATATGTGGTGTCAGCATTTAGTCCCTCAAGAACAGTTTGACTGAAAAACCTCATTCCTTTGCTGGTTATTGCCACACATGAGTCTTCCCAACATGGCTACTCTTCTCATCACAGCTAGCAAAAGAGAAAATTTGCTAGCAAGATCAGCTCATAATTTATGCAGCTTAATCATGAGGTGACATTCCATCACTTTTAACATTTCTATTAGAATCAATTCACTAGGCTCATTCACATTTAAAGGGAGGGAATTTCCAATGGCGTGAATACCAGAATGTGAGGCTATCTTGGAGTTTGCCTGCCACAGTCTTGAAGAGGCTTCATTAAAAAAACATTTTTTTTTTCAAAATGCATATTTTAAAAGTGGGAGGATGTGGTAGGTAGAATAATGGCTCCTCAAAGATTTCTACCTCTTAATCCCTGGAACCTGTGAGTACATCACATAGTAAGAGGGAATTAAGATTGCAGATAGAATTAAGGTGGCTCATCAACAGAAATTAGGAGAGGGAGATTCTCCTGGATCATCTAGATAGATCATATGTAATCCTGAGTGTCCTTAAAATGTGGAAGACAGAGTCAGATAAGTCAGTGTCAGAGTGGTACAGTGTGAGAAAGACACTCTTCCACTGCTGGTTTTGAAGATGGAATGGGGCCATAAGCCAAGACTGTGGTCAACCTCTTAAAGCTGGAAAAGGTAGTTTTCTCTCCAAAAACCTTCAGAAGGAATACAGTCCTTCCAATACCTTGATATTAGCCCAGTGAGATCCATTCTGACTTCCACAACTGCAAGATAATAAACTTTGTGGTTTTAAGGGACCAAATGTGTAGCAATTTGTTAAAGCAGCACCAATAACTTAATAGAGATATTTTGCCATTTTGCTAAGAAGGAAAAAACAAATAAACATTAAATTAAATGATATAGACATAGATATAGAGATATAGATTTATGATTAGGTAAGAATATATTTGTATCTATGAATGTGTATATATGTGTATGACATAAGTGGCTAATATTAGATTGAACAGAAAATGCTATAGTCAAAATAAAGTTGGTGTAGTTGTAACAATTTTGAAAAAAGTTCTTTAAGCATACTATATACCAAGTGTAAGCCACAGACACCCATTATTAAATTATGAATATTAATGTAAAATATTTAGTTTTCCTGAAAGCAAAGTTTGAAATGGTAGAAATTACATTTGTTATATAATTCAAAATAATATCTTTCATAATGTGATAAAAAATTAGGTCTCAAAACTTCACCTATATAGTTTCATAGGTTTTTAATCACTGCTTCAGCCAGAGACAATTTTCACCTAAATATGGTTACTCTGTTAATCACTTTGGTTTAGCACTAACTCAGAAAGAAGCCTACTTTCTAGTACATTTCTAATTTTCTGTACTTTTTTTAGATTTAAAATTTTCTATCAAGTCATTTGCTGTCACCATAGACATTCAGCTTCAGAGACTTGTAAATGTTATGTTCGAATGTGATATAGTGTCTTAGACTTGTTTCAATAGGAAAGTCCTGTGTTATTAATAGCAAGAAGTAGCTGAAAGCATATATTATGCATTGGGGATTAGATTTGATTTACAAAGCCCAAGAACTCCAAAGAAAATGTGTGGATTTACAGCATTTGGGTATCGGGCTATGTTTCTAAATTTAAATGATACTCTAAGGAGACATTTTTTCCTAATATATAACATCCATAAAATTTTTAGAAAAGTTCTAGATCTCTCAGATTGAGCGACACTCCCTTGGGGTACTATAAAAATTAATTATAACTACCATAATTACTAATATAATGAAACAATTTTATCGAAATTCAATTTATTGGAGATACTGTTGAGAATGACAAAAGTTCTATCTTTTTTACATAGTAATGCCCTTTCTATGTTAAGTTATGTATTCTAAAAATTTTGACACATAATAAATATACAATTTTTCAAAACTATAATTGTGTTATTAGACAGTACTCATGCTTTCTTCAGTTTTGAGATCCATAGGATTTTTATATATTAAGAGAATCATACAATCAGATTTTAATGAAACCTTAACGATCATCCAGACTAATATACTCATTTTCCAATTATAAAACTAGTCATACAGAGATTATGAAAGTTCTAGATCTACATGAACTTACATATAGTGAGTTATTAGTAGAGCTAACTATATAACACATCTTTTAATTCCCAAACTAAGGCCCTTTCTACTCTCTATACCAGCGATCTCAACCTTTTTTGGCACCAGGGACCTGTCTCCTATGAGAATCTAATGCCTGATGATCTGAGGTGGAGCTGAGGCAGTGATGCTAGTGCTAGAAAGTGGCTGCAAATACAGATGAAGCTTCATTTGCACTCACCTTCTGCTATGTTGCCTAGTTTCTAACAGGCCACAGGCAAGTACCAGTCTGTGGCCCAGGTGTTGGGGACCCCTGCTCTATACCAAACTATCTGCCTATCTCAAGCCATTGATGAGGGTCAAGGTTCACTAATATAGAATATCATCTATTAGAAAAAGCTTTTATAAAATAACTTTATTTTTAATGCAATCCTAATATAAGAACAACAATAATTCCCATCTTAAAAAAATTTTTTTAAAGAAAACCACAAAAACATCAGGTATATCCAGGTTTGCTTAGGACAATCCTCATTTGTTCCTATGATCCCAGCCTAAATATTAGGAGCTCTTTCTTTTCTAATCAAGTAGGACAGAAAGCCATCAGCTGAGTGTTGGGGTAGAGTTGTGATGAAGATAACATGAAAGGATGAAGTAGTGTTTATATAAAATAAGAAAGAGAGCTTCCTAAGGGTACAGAGTAAGATCAGGAGGCATTGTTGAGTAGTCATTTGAGGTATGTTATCATTTATTTAAAATTAAACCATTAAAACTGATTGCATGATTTTTTTTTAGAGAATAATTGAGTTCACTTGTTTTGGGGATTCACCAGTTAAGTGTGATGGTAAAAGAGTGGGCGAATTGAGAAGTTTTGCAATACTTTGACTATAATAAACCATGGAATCAAATTTGGAAAGGAGAGAAAATGTAGAGGTCAGTGCAATAGATACTTATGATAATGGTAATGGCAGATGATTTTTTTCAGTAGTGAGTAGGAAGGATGAGAGGCGGTAATCCAGGACATTTATAAATAGTGAGGCTACCAGTGATAAACATGTGACTAAAGGAATTAGTGTATGTGAACCACAAGTTTAAGTGAAGAGCACAAGATGTTACTGAAAAAGGAGTGGCTAAGATGTCTATACATCCATTATACTGAGCAACAGAGAAAACATCTGGTCCATACCACCAAGCCTCCTCCTTTGGGCCCGGAGTTTAAATAACAGTAAAAACACCTTCTTCTTGATAATGCTACAGCTAGGTGGTATCCTCAGAAACAGCCGTTAATGAAGGCCAGAAAGTACAAAGGACATTCACAGGAGAAGTTAATGATAGAGTTTGCTGCTAACAGATGTGCAGTTCCCAGTGGCAGAGAGCAATGTAGGAGTTGGTCAGAGTAATAGGATTCTAAAAGTCGTAATACAGAGTAATTCTGCAGCTCTACAGAACCCAGCAAAATAGGATACTCCCCACATAAAACACTGTATTGAGGCAGGCAAAGTTATATCATAATGCCTAACACTAAACATCATAGACTTTATCTCTAGGATAGACCCCCAGCTCTCGAAAGTATCCAATTTGTGTTTACTCTGTTTTCCAGCTAAAATTCAGCTTAAAATCAGTAAATTGACAGGAGAAAAAAAGCATAAATGTAAACAAGCAAACACAGAAGTAAAATGAAATAGCCAGCAATCTGACAGAGAGCGTGGAAAAAATAAAAGAAGGATGTCAGGAGGGTGTGAGAGAGGGAAGGAAGGGGGAAGGGAAGGGATTAAGGAAGAAAGAAAGGGAACAAAGTTCTAAAAATACTGGGCATGCTCATTGTAGATTGGTATACTAGTTAGAAGCCCATTTGACACCTTTCCACAGTCTCTGAGGGTAGTATTGTATTCTTGAAGCTTTATATTATATCACTTTGGCTCTTCATAACACACTTAGGACCTTCAAGGTGCTATATTTATACAAAATATTTAGATGTTCAAATCGCCAGGATTCACCTTGCACAGGAGCAGGATAAAACACCTTAGAGTGATGGAAATGTTCTATGTCTTACCTAGGCTCTTTGTTGTATACATCAAACAATATACTATAAATATGTGAATATTTTGATATGTAATTTATGAATCAATTAAGTTGATGAGAAATACTTATGCCTGGATGCTAACCCCAAAGTTTCTGATTTAACTGGTTCTAGGTACCATCTGGGTATCAGGTGGTTTAAAAGTTTTCCAGGCGATTCTAATTGAGAGCAACTACATTCAATATTTTTTTTTCTTCCTCAAGAATAGAAGTCTCAGGCTGTCAATATTTGAATGTAGTAATCAAATTTACCATGAGAAACACTCCATTATTACACACAAACAGATAGTCTACACAGTGATTGCTTTTGACTAAAAAAATTGTCATGAAAGCCAAGAAAAACTGAGCAAATGTTCCAGATTGAAAGAAATTAGAAAGGTGTACTAAATGAGAGAAAATTGTGATTCTGGCTTGGATATCTTTGCTATAAATGAAACAAAACATTATTGGAACAATTGGTTGTTCTCTAGGGTGATAGATATAAGAACACCCTTGTGTTGTTCTCGCCACTGTTTATCAAGCATGCGGTTTGTAGATATGAATGCATTTAAGCAATCTAATGAATATATAAATGTAAGGAATGTCAATGAGTTTGATAAATAGTAATTCTAGATTGCTTTATTTTCTATATTCTGTTTGAAACTTTGATCATTTAGTTCATGCAGGAAAAAAATTTTAAGAAATGTAAAATATGTTCCTGCATTTTTAAAAGTATGTGATTAAAATTTTAAAACCATACAGAAGTAGAGAGAATTTAAAATTAAATCCCACATTTTCCTTCTGTTTTAATTGCAGACAAAAACAATTAAACATGGCAAATTTGTTCTTTTTTTTCAGAGCTACTAGTTGATATATTTTAAATTTCGAAACATTTTAAGCTTACAGAACATTGCAAGAACAAAATAGAAAGAGAAAGAAAGAACACATGATTCATACCTAGAAAATAAACAGCAGATTCTTGAGAACAGATTCCTCTGTGGTGGTGTGTTAGAGCTGGACATAAGACCCTTATGTTACTAGGTTGTTGTGTATTCTATATTGTGTAAATGAAATTTTACAACCCGAGATAATCTCTGCCTCTCTCTGCATAACCTTATACTGAGAATAACTTGGCCACATCATACCATAATTTACATGAACTCCTTCAACTGTAAAATCTGATACCTCGCCGTTTATGAGTAACTCCTGAACTTGGCCTATTATAGGTTCATTCTATGTGCCCTTGGAAATGGAATAGTAATTCTGTATTATCTTTTATGATGGTGTTCAGTCTCACTTATTACCTCAAAAAGTCAGACTTGAACTGTTTAGAAAATTAAGAGTTGAAAGTGTTCCTCTTTGATTATAGCAATAATTATCATATAGCACACATTAAGGATCTGGTGAATCTGAATAATTTGATGTTGACACTGTTCTTTCTTCTTTCATTTGGTAAAGTGTTTTGAGTACTGCACTCTTTTGTTTTAAATAAACCTCCTTTGTCTATATACAGTTAGATAAACTTTAGAACCAAATATTTTTTCCTGAATAATGATGCAAAGTGGTTAGTGCATGTAACAAATCCAAATTACACAGACTAATTGCGTTTTTATTATGTTTTTATATTAAATGCAAATCTATGTTTTTACTCTATTATTTTTATAAGTCAATTTAGTTAATATTTGGTGCAAGCCAGAAACCAACAAGCGTTTTAAGACTATTCTTCCTTCCTTGCTTTCCATATCCAATCAATTACTAAAGTCTGCCTGTATTGTTCTTTCAATATTTGGAATATACTTAAACTTTTACTCTCCTTGAAACATTCTGTGGCTCTTCATAATTTAGTAAATAAACACTAAATGTTTTTAATGGTGGTACAAGGCCCTTCATGATCTGTATCTACCACTTTCTCCTAGTTGTACCTCTTTTAACCAATACTTGCTGAATCTTAAATGCAGTGGGTTTTCATGCTGCCTACCTTGTAAACTCTGTTTCATATAGCTGGAACTCGGCACCTCTCCCAGTCACCATCTTCCATGTCTGCCTTTTCATCCTGTGAAGCATCTCCTCATCAATCAAGATAACAGCTTAGGCATCTCTTTTGCTTGCCTTACTTGACCCTCTCATGATATATGACCGTACTTCCTTTGTAAACACCTCTCTTTTAAAAACTGTGTCATAGTGTTGGAATTATGTGTTTTACATGCTTTCCCTGCCCATTGCATATATCTAATCTCTCTGAGGACAATTTCTTGCAATTTATCTCTGTGGCTCCAGAAAAAGAAAGTGCTTTACCCAACTTGTATACTCAGAAAATAAATGATTGTATTAATTTATCAAATGGTTATTAGGAAAATGAAGGGGGGAAAGAATAAGAATATGTAAAGCCTCAATAAAATAGAACCTGTAAAAAGAAAAAGAAGGAAGGTATAGAAAACTATAGATACTTCCTATGGGGAAGTATCTATAAAAAAAAGAGGGAAGGTATAGAAAACTATAGATACTTCCTAAAAGTCCTATAGATACTTCTTCAGTGTAATTTTTATTCCGATGCCCAGATCCTCAGTTTTATTTTTTCAAGAAATGTTAAAAGTTAACACCAACAATAATTCAATATTGAAAAATTTTGATCATAAGATGTTGCAACTGACCATTTGTTCTATGGGAATATTATAAAGCCCATATTTTCTTTATGATATAGAGGACAATTTTGAGCATTTAAATGTGTCCAAACTTATATACTTTTGAAACACCACTTACCACAATTCTTTCCTATTCGGAAAATACCAATATTAGTAGTTAATATATATTGAGCAATTACTCTGCTCTAGAGATTGTGCTTTGTTTCATTTCATTTTATCCTCAAAATAGCCACATGGAGTAGGTACTATAACCATCCCTATTTAACATGTGAGGAAACTGTAAAGTAGGGATGTGAAATATACTTCTCAGGGTCACACAGCTGGTACAGTGCAGTGCCATTTTAACTGGGCGGTCTGGCTCCAGAGCTCTTGTCTTCAAGCACCGAGACTCTAAAATGTTGCCTAAATATGCCTGTGTCTATATATAACATAACTTTTAATTTTATTATTAACTAATGTTAGCTCATTTATGGCAATTTTATTTTTTGCATGTTTACTAGATAAAGATTTTTCCACATATTAGTAACTTTATTTCCCATAGGATTATTGGACTAAAAAATACATAGATCTTCCTTTTGAGTGTGTGTGTGTGTGTGTGTGTGTGTGATTTTCACCTGACGGATAAGGTAATGTATAGCTGTAAACAACCATATATATATTTTGGAAATATTTTTTCCATTGATTTACATAAGATAAATCAAACATATAATTTTAGCATTTAGGTGTCAACCAACATGTAGCATATTTTTATCTCTCCTTATTTTCTCTTAAATTTTTATAGCTTATTTTATGCTTATAATTTTATCTATAATAAAACTTCATTAATCTGAGTGTATGAGAAATGAATTACCAGAGTTTCTAATTCAACTCTAACTGATGAAAAGGCTTTCGAAATATTTGACTCAATCAGAGACTGTGCACTGGAAATAAGATATATAATTCACCTTGCTAGTTAATAGAGACTATCTAAAATATGTTATGCTATTTTGTGATTTTTCACAATTTAACAAGTTTTTCTTACATAATGTGTAAACAAATGAAAGCAAAATGACTGTGATGTCAATTATAAAATGTTTTGGTCAATTCAGGCTATTTTTGTGGTTATGATTGAGATTATTTATGACATAGATTTTAAGTCAGATATTATCACTTTAAGAATAGGAGACTGTGGAAGTTCTACACAATTTCCTCTTGGGTTTTATATGCAGTGTATTTAAATGTCTAGCAGTACTTAATGTCATTGACTTCAGATTTTATCCACAGATTCCAGATTCAAAATATATAGGTAAAGCAATGAAAATTATATTTTCTCTTACCTGGGAACTAAAGAGTAGACTTCAGGGTACTATATCAGTCAATATAGGCTGCAATAACTGCAAAATATCAATATTTTAGAAATACCAAGGTTTGCTTCTTTTCTACACTCTGTAAATGTCTAGCATTGGAACTTCCTCTTAAATGTTTCTGCCTGCAAGTACCACATATCACTGACACTCAGATTTCATTGGGTCGAGCATGTCATTTAAATCCACCTTGTCAAGGTAACTGTAATGATCCCGTATGCATAGAAATAGAAGAGAACTAGATATGGTAAACAGTGTTAACATCTACCATAAAACCAAGATGGCAGGGAAGGACATTTATGCTGTATTCTCAGATTCCTCCTGTTAAGTCTCTTTTACAAATTTTGGTATTTCCATAGTTTTTTTTCTAACATATTTTTGGTTTTCCTTTCTAAAAATATGATAACATTGAATATTTCAGGACATTTATCTCCCTATACAGATCCATACATACATTTTTCATTGAAGTCTCTGAGTGTTAAAATAAGAACATAGTGTATTTAGGTAATAAGTTATTACCATTCTAGGAACAATTGCCAAATATTAAATACATATATCAACTTAAATTATATATATTTTTTTCCAAAATTTCTATTTCCTGTGTGGATATATCTATCTGTCTACCTTTAGGAGAGTCTTCTCTTTTCAAAGTCCATGAATGTGCATACCGACAGTTTCTTGAAAAACCAATTCTTAAAGACTTCAAATCATTGTAGTGGAAGTTCATAAGTTCTTAAAAACTGTCAGAAGTTACAATATTATATGTCTGTTTTTGTCAATTTTATTTTCTTTGTACCTTACCCAATATAAATCAATAATTTTTCTAATACTTATCTAAGTTAAATTTAAAACACATAGTTTCTCTAACAGGTTTCACAAGCATCTTAACTTACTTATATGTAAGTTTTAATTAAGAAAGGCATGCATTTTTAAAGTTTGTAATTATATTTATTTTTATTAAAAAACAAAGCAGAAACGAAAACCCCCAAAAAGCTCTATTAAAATCTACTTAATTATGTATATTTGAAAACTTAATTATCTTCTTTTGTAGTCTTTTTACTTCAATCTAAAGAGATTATTCAAGAGAAAATGAAATGAGCATGAAGCCCAGTGATAAGTAATTTAAAGTGTTGGTGTATAAAAACACTGAAGAACTCTGAGAGAAATGCTACATTTGTGGAAACTAGAGTACCAATTAGATAATTTATTCAAAGAAAACACATATCTAGGTAATTAAATCTAAAATATATGCATAATATTGGCTTAGAAATACCATCTTTTAAGACAAGAGAACAAAGGCTAAGATGGCTAAGAATCCAGGCTTCGGGGTTCAATAATAAGGACTAAAGCATCAGTAGAATAGTGCCAATACAGCCCTTAGTTACTACTGAGGACAAAATGACAATCAGATAGGCACAAAAAGATACTTCCTATCAGGTAGTTAAGTATCCCAGTGAAACACTATAGAAAAAGGTGTCCAATATTTGAAGAAGAAATTATCCAAAAGTTGTCCCTTTTTTAGGTGAGGCCAGTTTCTTTCATGCCTTCAGTTGATTTTTAGGTTTTTACTTGAAGATGTCCAGCTTGAAATTAGAGCTATGAAAGGTTTAAGGTAACACATTAAACTTGATTGACACTTTTCTCAAAAATACCTATTTATCAATATAACTAATTTCTTTTGTGATCTCCAACTCATTGGTATAAATTGGGCTCCAACCTCAGAGCTGTTAAGATCAGGAGCCATGTTTTAAACATCACTGTATTGCTATTTCTGAGAATAGTGAATGGCACATCTCAGAGTCTTAGGTACTATGTATCAAATGGTAGTAACCCAGAGTCCATTCACTTTCATTCCTACCTATTCACCTAGGAACTTTTCAATTTTCTTATATTCTAAGTTTATTTTTAGCATCCCCAGAATGTCAGAGATGCTCAAAGATATCCTCTATGTTGAACTGGAGCAGTCCCTTTGCACTTTTGTTGGATATTGTCACTTCAATTATATCTTACCATATTTAGTCATGCACTCTGACAGTCATTGCTTCTATCATTGGCTAAAGACCAGAGTCTCCAATTAGGTACCTGAACACCATCAGATATTGTTACCACTGACAGAAAAATCTTACTTAGAAATACCAAAGTAGACAGGCTTATATAAATTACAACTTTCATCTTATTAACCAGAGGTCTCCATTGTTCAGATCTTTCCCTTATATAAAACCCATAAGCATTAATAAATAATAAGTTATCAAGAATGGCATTTTAGCACATGAGGAAGATTGATTTGCAGGCACATTTTCTAATTATTTTATGTTCTTATGGAATTTTAACTTCTATGACATAATACTCATTAATTGAATCAGTCTAGGAAATATCTTCTGACAGTTTAGAAAGAAGAATGAAAAGTAGATGAGAATTTTCAAAACTGGTGTTGCTTTGATACGTGATAATAGTTGCTAGACGTTCCTTTGATATAAGGTAATAGTTGTCATTTTAAAAAATACTCTTTGGTGATATAAGTTTGTGAAACCTGTATCATTACATACCTCTCTCCTGAAAATTCAAAGTGTACATTAATATAATAATAGTTCTAAGATTTTCTCCAGTAAAAAGATCCATTGACTTTTAACACAGAATTTCCAAATCTTGAGTATGGAAAATACTTGTGAATCGTTGTTTCATGGAATAAATATTGGCAGATTTGCGCTTGAAATAATGATGCATGTACTCAAATGGCTAGTATCAATAGATGACATAAAATCAAAACTATGCATTTCTACATATAACCCATGGAAAAGTGAAGATACCCATCATAATTTTCTAGAGTTACAAATATAACAAAAAGGGTCTCTCCATAAAATTGATGAAGCAACATAAAGAACTATATATATCTTATAGAAGAAAAGAACATAAAGATAAAAAAAAAAGTTAAGGCACATTTAATACAGATCTTTACCCCTATCAGGTGTTTAAAAAAATACACACATTTCAGTTGAATAACCTTTTCTAGAGATGTGTAGAAGGTCTTGGAAAAGGAGATAAAATAACTACCTTAGCATTTGTGGATGGATAAGGAGACTATAAAGAATTTTATCAGATATTTATAATATTTTCTTTTGGAGCAACACTAAAGATAGATTGAAAAGTGTGGGCAAAGACTAAAGGTCAAGTGTAGAAATGATTTGGCTTTTGCCAAAAGAGTATGACAGAAAACGGAATCTATAGTAGATACCTGGAGAGTTAGTGAAGCTCAGATCATGTAAAGTCTTATTTACTTTCCAAAGGTATCAGTTCTTCATCTTCAAGACCAAGAGAAGAAACTCAGAGAATTAATAGAAGGACATGATCATGATCATAATGATTTGTAGAAGGATCATACTGAAAGCATCAGTGACTATAATGTACAAAAGTAACCACTGAGAGAGGAATTGTGGTTTGGGAGTCCATTGAAATAGTGACCCTCAAGGAGCAGGAGAAGTCCTAAATCTGGGTTTGTGAACGCATAGATGGTAGTACCATTGATGAAGGTAGAGTTAGGTGGAACAGATTTAAAGTGAATGGGAATAATAAAATTTAGTAAGGTCAGGTTCAACTTTTAGTATCTTGTGAAAAATATAGATATGACTTGCCATTAGATATATATATGTCTTGAAAGCAAGGTGAAAAAAAGAGGGTGGACATACACTGTTAAGAATCAGTAACACATAGGCAGTGTATCACTGCATACATGAAAAGCTACTGGGGAACTGGTGATATTGAAAAGGAGCCATCACAGAGAGAACCAGAGCAGAAAGATATCAAAGATAGGGAATTGGTATGGATGATTCATTGTGAAGCCAACACAGCAATGGATCAGTATGGTAAATTCCCAAAGGGTTAGTTGAAGTTGGCAATTGGGAACTCATTCCTACTTAGCATAAAGGGTTCTGGTTGTGAAGTAAAGGAACTATAGCACAAAATTAGAAATATTAATTTAGAAGAAAATTACCACAGAAAACTTCTTGTTCAAGCCTTTGTTTTATGGATTAGGAAACTGATGAATGGTGATATGGAGGAAATGGAAAATATACTGATCTTAATTTTTTTTTATTAAATTACTCTTCTTAACTAATAATTTAATATGTTTTAAAACAGGCTATAATGTAATATTAAAATGTGCAAGAAAGATATGTATTTTTAATTTTGTTCACTGGCAAAGAAATTTGCCTCCACTCTGTAATAAAATTGGATTTAATCATGACAGTTTGTTGACATTTACCCAAATATCATCAAGTAAATAACTGAACTTAATTTTTTTCATGTTCTAATGTAATTGAACTTAATTTTTTTTCATGCTTTAATGTCATGATGACACAGCCTCAATTGCATAATAATAAAATTAGAGGTTACAATAGTTTTTCTGAATTTTTATTTCAACTAAGTTATATGAAAACAAAATGGGAAAAAAATCACTATTACTGACGTAATAAATCTGGGCTTTATTTTTTGTGTTACTGTTTGTGCAGAGTGATTTTTCTTTAGTGGAATCAAGAAGTAATAAAAATTAAAAATAATAATAATAATAATAATAATAAAGAATAGCCTTTCCTAGAGTAGCCAAAAAGGGCAATTCACTGGAGACTGTTGTAAGTGGCTTTAGTACAATAAAAGATGTTGATTCAATGGCATTGCATTAAGAATGAGGACTTAAAGCTGCCGCGGTCCAGCCACGACAGGATCCAGGGGGCCCCGAAGGTGGGCAAGGCGTCGGCGCGGGAGACAGTCGACTACACAGCTCAGAGGCGGTGTGACACTGTTCCGTTTTATTGTGATTTGAGTACAACTTTTATACTTTTTATTTGGCATTTGATTATACTTTGTTGTTAAGGTAGCAGGGAGTTAAATTTCTGTGGTTAGGCGGAGCAGAAAATCTTATAGAGTATATTATTATTGATGTTCATGATTAACTAGTACATTTTTCTCTCAATCATTAGAACAGAACTACCTGATGGAACAATCTAAACTTTTAATTATTATATCTATTACGTAAGATACAGTTTGATTTAAGTAAAGGTGATAGATAGATGTATTCATAACAGCAAGTATTGGCTTGTGGGCAGACATTGTTCTTCTTTCTGCCTGAAGAAATCTTTTAAATGCTATTTGATTTATGCTATATCTAAAGTTCAAGCTGAACCTTTTTCATAGCTGTTCAAAAGTTTCCTTGGTGCAGTGATGAGGAAAATATTTATAAAAATCAGTTTTACAAAGCTGCTTTCATAAGCTAAGTTTCTGTTCCTTTGTTTTTAAGCACCAAGGAGATCCCGACCTAGCCAGCCTTTCTATGAAACTTAAACTACTATAAGGCACATGAATTCTATCTTTATTCACTATATGTATACTATCTTTATTATAAGCTTCTGTATAAGGCAAAGGAAGATCAGGTAATCTTTTCATACTATTAGCCCCCCTAGGTGGATACCAGAGTTTTCTATTTATCCACTAGGCCACAAAAGGAGGCCCTTCTATAGTAGGCACAGGCTTATGAGTAAATTTCTTATCCTTTTCTAATTTTTCTACTAACTGCATGGGAACAGGAGTATAAACTGGTTCTAGTAATTCAGCTTGTTATAATTTATTCATAATATCTTTAAGAGGCGCATCAAAAGGAATTTCCCTTAATAATTGTTCAAATAAAGGGTTTATGCATTCTGGACACGTCAGGGTGACTAGAGCTGATTCCATACGCGGGGAATTTACTATGTTTTCCTCAGAGCCAATTTTGAGGAAATCCATTTGTATAGCGTTTATACTTACTAGAATTTGTGCTACCCAAATTCCCCCTCTTAATAGGATCATTTCTAAGAAACCAATTATCCCTAAACACATGCCACGTCCTCGTTCTTGACGATGCATTCCTTGAAGCCTCTGTCCCCATCTCCGGACCTTGTCACGCAGTAGGGTAGAAAGAGGACGCGGCATCTCCCCCTTTTTTATTTTTTAATTTAAATGTTTCAAGTTCTGTGTGTAGACGCTTGATTGACGAAAGAATCACTCTGAAGATGACTGGAAAAATGATAATCATGATTAAAATTATGAAAATAGTAACCCCAATGTGAATCAGCCTTGACCACCAAACAGTTGGATGAATGCTGCTTAAAGAGCGCCATAAACTTTCAGCCAAATTTTCGCCAATAGGTAAATTCAATTGTGCATGACTTATTGCTTTTATATTATTTTGTAATGCGTGTAAGTCTGGAGCAAGATTAGTATTATGCCAAATGCCTTGTAAATGAGTTTTTACTTTATCCCATGGTTCTGAAGTATTATTATAGCTATATGGAGTAATACAAATCCATTTAAAACGTGCATGACATTTAGTGGTCATTTGCGTTTTTATATTTTGTACCTGATTTCCCAAATATAGTACTGTATCTTCTAAAGCATTAATTCTAGTTTCTAGTTCTCTATCTATCTTTTCTTGAATTGCTAAAGCAGTGGAAACATTATGAGCAAGATCATTAACATGTGAAGCAGTATGAATTTGTTGCACCAAAGCTGTAGAGGAAACAACTAAAGAAGTCATAATACTAATTAATGCTGTGATCCCTAATATTAATGCTGCAACAAATCTTTTTGGTCTTATGAGTTCATTAAGTTTAACTAATACCTGCAAGCCAGAATCATCATACCATTCTTCAGTTAATGTTACTGGAATCATGACATACGAAGGCTGATACACAATCATGAACACAGTATAATTCTTGGGCAATCCAGAATGTATACAATTAGTTAATAAACAATTTTAACAACTAATATGATATGAATCTGCAGTAACAGAATTATTAATGTCTTTATGTTGTCCTAATAGCAAAGCGTATGGCGTATTAACACATGCTCTCAAAGCTAAAGATTCTGCCTTATTTTCTAAAGGCCTTTTAAAAAGAATCATATTTGTAGCAGCCAAAAGCCTAAACAAATCTGGATATAAAACTGTTTTATTATGTTTAGGTGAAGTACTTTGATATATAGGAGCAACCCAGCCAGGAGTAAACCATCTATGTATACTACTTCCTGTGGAGTCAAATCCTGTAAAATTAGCAGTTTTGGTTTTCAAATAATCTCTGTAATTATAATTAGGTGAAGACACAGAAAAATCATAAATAGTTATGTTAGACTGTACAGGAGAGAATTTTGTAGCTTTATGGTTAAAGCCACAATCAATCCATTTTGGAAATCCATGTTTACTATTTATAGAATTCCAATATATGTCTCTATTAGAAAATTTTGTAGTACATGCCTCTAGGAGGAAAGTAAAAGAATTAGTAAGATTTATATACGTATCATTATATGTATGATATCCTAATGATATAAATTCTAAATTCCATATGTTTCTCTTATATATATTATCTGTAGGTGAATCAGTTAAAAAGGTTCTATAATTAATAGGAAGACAACCTGGTAATGGAACTCCTGTTACTACAAAACACAATGGTGCATCGTCTGCAAATCCTTTAAAATCTATTTTGTCTGATGTTCTGTGAGGTATAAATGAATTAGATATACCTCCCATAAGGTCAGAATTATTAGTGAAAACTTTAATATTTTGTGATCCCCATGAAGCAAGATGCAATAATGGTGGATCAGGAAAATATGCCCAATAAGAAAAATTTGCATTAGCAAATGGTACCTGACAAGAAAGCAATGCTAGCATAGCTAAAAACAATGCTTCAGGAGTGGGTTGATGTCCTCCAGCAGAAACTAAAGTTTCCGCCTCTGAGGTGAGTTTCTTAATTTGACCCCAGGTGGGAAATAATGCCTTCTTGGTGGACTGAGCTTGTTGAGGAGATGAAAGATTTATCTTAGCCATTTTCGGAGTTAATGAGTCAGGTGTATCTGGCGACCCAGGATCAGGTGTCGAATGGGCCAACGGAGGGAATCTTCTTTTGTGATGCAGGCCGGATGAGCCGATCTGGTATCCATATCGGTGATTCTGCATCCTGTGGAAACACACAAGCATATCCTCTCCCCGATGTTAAAAGTATATCAGGCCCTCTCCATTGACCAGTCAATAAATCTTTCCATTTTACCATTACCTGTGGAGTATGTCTTTGTTCCCAATGTCTCATCATTGGAGTTAGCCCTTGTTCATTAATATTGAGATGATTGATAACGAAAAGAGCATGCTGTAATATATGATGTGGAGTCAAATATTTATTTATTCCTTGTTGGAGCTTGGATCTTTGTAATTTTAATGTTTGATGTGCTCTTTCAACTATAGCTTGCCCTTGAGGATTATAAGGAATTCCTGTATTATGTTTAATATTAAATTTCCCACAAAATTCTTTAAAATTCTTTGAAGTATATACTGGAGCATTATCAGTCTTAATATGTTGCGGCAAGCCCAGATAGGCAAATGACTGAATCATATGTTGTACTACATCTTTATATGCTTCTCCAGTTCTTGCTGATGCAAAAATTACATGAGAAAAAGTATCTATAGTTACATGCACAAAAGAAAGCTTCTCAAATTCTGGTATGTGTGTTACATCCATTTGCCATAATATATTAGGACGAAGTCCTCTAGGATTTACTCCCATAGTAGAGAAGGTAAATGAGTAACACAAGCAGGGCATTGTCTGACAATTTGTCTTGCTTGTTCTCTAGTTAAATGAAACTGCAGTCTTAAAGTTGCCGAATTCTGATGATGCAAAGAATGTGAAGCTGTAGCTTCTTCTATAGCAGTTAAAATAATTTTTGTTAATTGATCTGCCTTTTGATTTCCTTCATATAAATAGCCTGATAGATTAGAATGTCCTCTGATATGACCGATAAAAAATGGATATTTTCTTTCCTGAATTAGAATTTGCAACAGTTTAAATTGTTCATAAATTGCTGAAGATGTAGAAATAAGAGCTGTTTCTATAGCTGGAAATAAATTAACAATATAAGCTGAATCTGTATATAAATTGAAGGCATTCTTTACTGATATGATGGAGGAGCTGTTGGAGGAGGCGCAGCAAACACCTCAACCGGGCCAAATGTATTATAATCATCATCTTGATTGTATTTTGCTGCTTCGTCCTCCAACTCCTGTTCACCTCCTGGATCTAAAACTTCATTCTCAGTATCATCGTTTTTCTGTACTGCCATTACAGTTGCTTTAGCCGGCTCAGTATTATTTATACTTGTATAACTTCTAGTTTTCTTAACTACAGAACTAAGTGGGAGGTCTTCTTCCGTTTTCCTTGCTAAGCATACGGCCTCATGAGTAGGATCAAAACTATCTCTCAATAAATTCCATAAAGAAAATGCATCTACAGGAACCCTTTCCGGGCCATATAATGTATAGTAAAGTTTCATTTCTTTTCCTAGTTTCTTCCAAGTTTCTAAGTTTAAAGTCCCTTCCTCAGGAAACCAAGGAGAGCATTCTTGTACAAAATGAAAAAATTCACGTAACTGCTTACTTGATACTTGAATTCCTCTTTTTACTAACATATGTTTAACTATATCAATAAATAAACTTCTTTCTTTTGACTCTGTATGTCCCATGATTACTCGCCCTTTTCTACCTAGTCTCCTTTACTAGGGGGTCTGCAGCACCCAGCGGCGAGAGCCTTATCCTTGCCGAAATTATAAATACTTACCTTCAGGTCCCTGTTCGGGCGCCACTTGCCGCGGTCCAGCCACGACAGGATCCAGGGGGCCCCGAAGGTGGGCAAGGCGTCGGCGCGGGAGACAGTCGACTACACAGCTCAGAGGCGGTGTGACACTGTTCCGTTTTATTGTGATTTGAGTACAACTTTTATACTTTTTATTTGGCATTTGATTATACTTTGTTGTTAAGGTAGCAGGGAGTTAAATTTCTGTGGTTAGGCGGAGCAGAAAATCTTATAGAGTATATTATTATTAATGTTCATGATTAACTAGTACATTTTTCTCTCAATCATTAGAACAGAACTACCTGATGGAACAATCTAAACTTTTAATTATTATATCTATTACGTAAGATACAGTTTGATTTAAGTAAAGGTGATAGATAGATATATTCATAACAGCAAGTATTAGCTTGTGGGCAGACATTGTTCTTCTTTCTGCCTGAAGAAATCTTTTAAATGCTATTTGATTGATGCTATATCTAAAGTTCAAGCTGAACCTTTCTCATAGCTGTTCAAAAGTTTCCTTGGTGCAGTAATGAGGAAAATATTTATAAAAATCAGTTTTACAAAGCTGCTTTCATAAGCTAAGTTTCTGTTCCTTTGTTTTTAAGCACCAAGGAGATCCTGACCTAGCCAGCCTTTCTATGAAACTTAAACTACTGTAAGGCACATGAATTCTATCTTTATTCACTACATGTATACTATCTTTATTATAAGCTTCTGAATAAGGCAAAGGAAGATCAGGTAATCTTTTCATACTATTAGCCCCCCTAGGTGGATACCAGAGTTTTCTATTTATCCACTAGGCCACAAAAGGAGGCCCTTCTATAGTAGGCACAGGCTTATGAGTAAATTTCTTATCCTTACTAATTTTTCTACTAACTGCGTGGGAACAGGAGTATAAACTGGTTCTAGTAATTCAGCTTGTTATAATTTATTCATAATATCTTTAAGAGGCGCATCAAAAGGAATTTCCCTTAATAATTGTTCAAATAAAGGGTTTATGCATTCTGGACACATCAGGGTGACTAGAGCTGATTCCATACGCGGGGAATTTACTATGTTTTCCTCAGAGCCAATTTTGAGGAAATCCATTTGTATAGCGTTTACACTTACTAGAATTTGTGCTACCCAAATTCCCCCTCTTAATAGGATCATTTCTAAGAAACCAATTATCCCTAAACACATGCCACGTCCTCGTTCTTGACGATGCATTCCTTGAAGCCTCTGTCCCCATCTCCGGACCTTGTCACGCAGTAGGGTAGAAAGAGGACGCGGCAACCCTCTGTGTTCTTTTCGTCGTCTACGCTCCTTTCCAGACTATGGCAGGCGGAACCCGCTTCGTACGAATTTCCACCCTTTAAGACGGCCAGGTGGTCACAATCGATTTCAACACTCTGCGTGTGTTAGAGGATTCTTAGGTGGCCAGGAAGAGCGGTTGTCCAGACGCCTCTTTTAGAGCTATGCCGCAGCCCTTGGAAATCTCTGTATATCTCTTTGGATGGAGGACGGGTTTGGAACGGGGCCCGCTCAGTGCAGTCTTCTTCATTCAAAGCCTTGGACGCAAGGAGTGGTCGTCAGTGAGATCCAACTTTGTCTTTTAGAAGATCTGGAACCCAGGCTGAAGGCTCCTCCAGCGTTGCAGTGTGTTAGAAGGAAAGTGTCCGGGACAAGGCCGTCCATTTCTCGTCGAAGGGCTTCACCCATGTACGGTTCACTTCTGGCCGAGGTTGCCGGCAACGAGAAGACAAGCATCTTCGCCAGAAAGCGTTCCTGATCGTTCTTCACGTTGACACTGCACTGTTTCGCCTCGGATTCCGTTCTCCTTGGCAACAGACACTGTAGAACTGAGCTATTGAAGACGCGCTGTAATGAACCAAAGCTTTCATAGACCCTAACGAGCTGCCCCTGTGTAGAAACCCGCACGGGAGGCATTTTGGGATGGTAAGAGCGTGACCACAGATCTCTAAGGAAGGCTCCTACCGGCACTTCGGCACCGAAGACACGTCGCCTTACAAACAGAGCTCCAGTGTGTCAGGCGGTGTTTGAACTTCATTCCGGTCTAGACCACGGGAGCAAAGAGAGCGTTCAAATCCAGACGGTAGTACGCGATGTACAGGTGAGACCGAATCCGTTCCTCTGTACTGAGTTAGTCCCGCCTTGGACTTCAGGGCACTCGCCCCTGCCAGCGGCACATCGTTGACCGGACTCCTGGATCACGGCACGCAAGTTTTCCAAAACCTGGTTTCGGGCATGTGATGCCGATGCACTTTGAATGTCCTGCTTTTCCCAGTGCAGCTTTCTGGCAGCCAGGGTCGCACCGAATTGCAAAGGCGGTAGCGTCTCGGGTCTCGCAACCCTTTGTGTTCTTTTCGTCGTCTACGCTCCTTTCCAGACTATGGCAGGCGGAACCCGCTTCGTACGAATTTCCACCCTTTAAGACGGCCAGGTGGTCACAATCGATTTCAACACTCTGCGTGTGTTAGAGGATTCTTAGGTGGCCAGGAAGAGCGGTTGTCCAGACGCCTCTTGTAGCTATACCGCAGCCCTTGGAAATCTCTGTATATCTCTTTGGATGGAGGATGGGTTTGGAACGGGGCCCGCTCAGTGCAGTCTTCTTCATTCAAAGCCTTGGCCGCAAGGAGTGGTCGTCAGTGAGATCCAACTTAGTCTTTTAGAAGATCTGGAACCCAGGCTGAAGGCTCCTCCAGCGTTGCAGTGTGTTAGAAGGATAGTGTCCGGGACCAGGCCGTCCATTTCTTGTGGAAGGGCTTCACCCATGTACGGTTCACTTCTGGCCGAGGTTGCTGGCAACGAGAAGAAAAGCATCTTCGCCAGAAAGCGTTCCTGATCGTTCTCCACGGTGACACTGCACTTTGTCGCCGCGGATTCCGTTCTCCTTGGCAACAGACACTGTAGAACGGAGCTATTGCAGATGCGCTTTGATGAACGACGAGCAGATGGCCACTGTAGGACTAGCTGCACGTGCAGACTGGATCGATGGGGAGAGCATGGCCAGTGATCTCCACAGGATCATTCCCACCAGCTCTTTGGGACGGAGGACAACAGCTCGCAGCATAAACAGAGCTCCAGTGTGTCAGAGTCGGAACTCCGTTTCGTTGTAGAAGGGCGGAGCAAAGAGGGCCCTCGACTCCAACATGCATTACACGAAGCACAGAAAAGTAATGCAATCCCTCCCTCTGGACCGTGCGAGTGCCGCCTCCGACTTCAGTGCAGACAGCAATACTGTCGCGAGTCGTTGACCGGACTTCTGCATTACAGCCAGGAAGGATTGAAACACCCGTTTCCCTGGCCTGCGCCGCCGACTGGCTCCAACGTTCATAATTCTCCGAACGCGTCTTTGGACGGCAAAGGAAGCGCGGGAGCGAAAGAGCCATAGCACCCCGTGTATCGCAGCTCGTCGCGTTCTCTTCAGCATGTACGCCCCTTTCCAGAAGCACGGCGGCCTGAACCCGCTTCGTACGAAATTGCACCGTGAAACGTGCCACGTATTCCATAGTCGACTTGACACTTTGTTGACGTTCCAAGAGTCCAAGGTTGCTTCGGAAACAGCGGAGGCCAATTCGCGTCTCAGAACAAGACTGAAGCCCATTCGCAATATCGCCATATCGCTGGACGTGTGGGATGCGTTTGGAGCAGCGCTTGGCGACGGGGCTTACAGTGGGTCAGGGGCTCAGTTCAAAGCCTAAGTCTCCGTTATCCTTCGCCATGGTGATCTCAGTTGCCGAGGCAGCATATTTGCATCCACAGGTTCAGGAGCCAGCACTGTTTCCGTGTCCAATGGGAAAATCAGGGAGCAAAAGCTGTCGATTGCTTCCTTCATGACACCAAGCAGGGACCGTCCGTTGCCGTCCGTTTCCGCCTAGGACGAGATGAGAAGCAATTCGTCACCAGAACGGGTTCTCATCGCCTTCGACTGTGACACGACTGTCGAGACGCAGCGGATTCCGGTCTCCTTGGCCGAGGGCACTGCCTGGGAGGGCGGCTCAAGCGCCGCTTTCATAAACGACAAGCTGGCTGCCACCGTAGTAATACCTGCACGTGGAGACTGTATAGATGGGAAGTGCATGCCCACTGATCTCTGAAGAATGATTCCTAGCAGTTCATTGCTTCTGACGGCAGGTCTCCTCAGAGAGAGAGCTCCGGTGCGTCAGACAGAGTCTGTACTTGTTTCCGTGCCAGAATTGCGGAGCCAAAGGACTGTCCAGTTCAAAAATGGTTTACGTGCGGTACAGGTGGAAACTGGAATCCCTTCGTGGGGACTGCGTTAGTGTCCCTCCGACATCGGAACACACGCCGATCTCAGCGGCGAAACGATTTCTGGACTGCTGGGTGACAGAACGCCAGTATGGAAAAACCTGTTTGGTCGGCATGTGCGCTGCTCACCGCCTCTAAGGGTCATCCGATTCCTACCGGCTCGTTATTGCAGCAAAGGCAGGAGAGCATCGAAGAGCCCCAGTCCCTATTGTGTCGTCGCGCTTTGCGTTCTCTTCTGCACGTACACTCCCTCGCGATGCGTGGCGGCCGAATCCCGCTTCGTACGAATTTCCAACTTGAAACCTGCCCGTTTTCCCGAAACGATTCCACCCCTCGTAGATGTTCCGAGAGTCCAAGTTTGCTTCAGAAACGGCAGCTGCCTAGCACCTTCTTGGAACACTACTGCAGCCCATTCCAGATTCCTACATAGCCCCTGGCATGTAGGATGGGATTAGAGCACCGCATGGCAAAGGAGCTTGCACGGGGGAGGCGGTTCGATCCAAAGCCTCGGTCTCGACGATCCGTCGTCAGCGTGATCTCCCTTGCTGCCGAACGATATTTGGATTCCTACTTCGACGTGCCACCAGTGGTTCAGTGCCTTACCTGAAAGCTGTTAGCGTGAAAGCCTTCAGGTTCCCTCTGCATTCCGCCGAATATGTCTCGCTGAGTTTGTCAGTTTTAACATCGAAGGGGATGAGCATCACCCCGTCCCCGGTAAGATTCTCATCGTCTTCGACTGTGGCGCTACAGGCGAGTCCCAGTGCATTCTGCTCTCCTTGGCAAAGGAAACTGTATGGGAAGGCGAGTGAGGCTCCGCTTTCATAGACGCCAAATGAGCTGTCCCTGTGTTGAAACCCGCACGGGAGGCATTTTGGGATGGTAAGAGCGTGACCACAGATCTCTAAGGAAGGCTCCTACCGGCACTTCGGCACCGAAGACACGTCGCCTTACAAACAGAGCTCCAGTGTGTCAGGCGGTGCTTGAACTTCATTCCGGTCTAGACCACGGGAGCAAAGAGAGCGTTCAAATCCAGACGGTAGTACGCGAAGTACAGGTGAGACCGAATCCGTTCCTCTGTACTGAGTTAGTGCCGCCTTGGACTTCAGGGCACTCGCCCCTGCCAGCGGCACATCGTTGACCGGACTCCTGGATCACGGCACGCATGTTTTCCAAAACCTGATTTCGGGCATGTGATGCCGATGCACTTTGAATGTCCTGCTTTTCCCAGTGCAGCTTTCTGGCAGCCAGGGTCGCACCGAATTGCAAAGGCGGTAGCGTCTCGGGTCTCGCAACCCTTTGCCGCGGTCCAGCCACGACAGGATCCAGGGGGCCCCGAAGGTGGGCAAGGCGTCGGCGCGGGAGACAGTCGACTACACAGCTCAGAGGCGGTGTGACACTGTTCCGTTTTATTGTGATTTGAGTACAACTTTTATACTTTTTATTTGGCATTTGATTATACTTTGTTGTTAAGGTAGCAGGGAGTTAAATTTCTGTGGTTAGGCGGAGCAGAAAATCTTATAGAGTATATTATTATTAATGTTCATGATTAACTAGTACATTTTTCTCTCAATCATTAGAACAGAACTACCTGATGGAACAATCTAAACTTTTAATTATTATATCTATTACGTAAGATACAGTTTGATTTAAGTAAAGGTGATAGATAGATATATTCATAACAGCAAGTATTAGCTTGTGGGCAGACATTGTTCTTCTTTCTGCCTGAAGAAATCTTTTAAATGCTATTTGATTGATGCTATATCTAAAGTTCAAGCTGAACCTTTCTCATAGCTGTTCAAAAGTTTCCTTGGTGCAGTAATGAGGAAAATATTTATAAAAATCAGTTTTACAAAGCTGCTTTCATAAGCTAAGTTTCTGTTCCTTTGTTTTTAAGCACCAAGGAGATCCTGACCTAGCCAGCCTTTCTATGAAACTTAAACTACTGTAAGGCACATGAATTCTATCTTTATTCACTACATGTATACTATCTTTATTATAAGCTTCTGAATAAGGCAAAGGAAGATCAGGTAATCTTTTCATACTATTAGCCCCCGCTAGGTGGATTCCAGAGTTTTCTATTTATCCACTAGGCCACAAAAGGAGGCCCTTCTATAGTAGGCACAGGCTTATGAGTAAATTTCTTATCCTTACTAATTTTTCTACTAACTGCGTGGGAACAGGAGTATAAACTGGTTCTAGTAATTCAGCTTGTTATAATTTATTCATAATATCTTTAAGAGGCGCATCAAAAGGAATTTCCCTTAATAATTGTTCAAATAAAGGGTTTATGCATTCTGGACACATCAGGGTGACTAGAGCTGATTCCATACGCGGGGAATTTACTATGTTTTCCTCAGAGCCAATTTTGAGGAAATCCATTTGTATAGCGTTTACACTTACTAGAATTTGTGCTACCCAAATTCCCCCTCTTAATAGGATCATTTCTAAGAAACCAATTATCCCTAAACACATGCCACGTCCTCGTTCTTGACGATGCATTCCTTGAAGCCTCTGTCCCCATCTCCGGACCTTGTCACGCAGTAGGGTAGAAAGAGGACGCGGCAACCCTCTGTGTTCTTTTCGTCGTCTACGCTCCTTTCCAGACTATGGCAGGCGGAACCCGCTTCGTACAAATTTCCACCCTTTAAGACGGCCAGGTGGTCACAATCGATTTCAACACTCTGCGTGTGTTAGAGGATTCTTAGGTGGCCAGAAAGAGCGGTTGTCCAGACGCCTCTTTTAGAGCTATACCGCAGCCCTTGGAAATCTCTGTATATCTCTTTGGATGGAGGACGGGTTTGGAACGGGGCCCGCTCAGTGCAGTCTTCTTCATTCAAAGCCTTGGACGCAAGGAGTGGTCGTCAGTGAGATCCAACTTTGTCTTTTAGAAGATCTGGAACCCAGGCTGAAGGCTCCTCCAGCGTTGCAGTGTGTTAGAAGGAAAGTGTCCGGGACAAGGCCGTCCATTTCTCGTCGAAGGGCTTCACCCATGTACGGTTCACTTCTGGCCGAGGTTGCCGGCAACGAGAAGACAAGCATCTTCGCCAGAAAGCGTTCCTGATCGTTCTTCACGTTGACACTGCACTGTTTCGCCTCGGATTCCGTTCTCCTTGGCAACAGACACTGTAGAACTGAGCTATTGAAGACGCGCTGTAATGAACCAAAGCTTTCATAGACCCTAACGAGCTGCCCCTGTGTAGAAACCCGCACGGGAGGCATTTTGGGATGGTAAGAGCGTGACCACAGATCTCTAAGGAAGGCTCCTACCGGCACTTCGGCACCGAAGACACGTCGCCTTACAAACAGAGCTCCAGTGTGTCAGGCGGTGTTTGAACTTCATTCCGGTCTAGACCACGGGAGCAAAGAGAGCGTTCAAATCCAGACGGTAGTACGCGATGTACAGGTGAGACCGAATCCGTTCCTCTGTACTGAGTTAGTGCCGCCTTGGACTTCAGGGCACACGCCCCTGCCAGCGGCACTTCGTTGACCGGACTCCTGGATCACGGCACGCAAGTTTTCCAAAACCTGATTTCGGGCATGTGATGCCGATGCACTTTGAATGTCCTGCTTTTCCCAGTGCAGCTTTCTGGCAGCCAGGGTCGCACCGAATTGCAAAGGCGGTAGCGTCTCGGGTCTCGCAACCCTTTGTGTTCTTTTCGTCGTCTACGCTCCTTTCCAGACTATGGCAGGCGGAACCCGCTTCGTACGAATTTCCACCCTTTAAGACGGCCAGGTGGTCACAATCGATTTCAACACTCTGCGTGTGTTAGAGGATTCTTAGGTGGCCAGGAAGAGCGGTTGTCCAGACGCCTCTTGTAGCTATACCGCAGCCCTTGGAAATCTCTGTATATCTCTTTGGATGGAGGATGGGTTTGGAACGGGGCCCGCTCAGTGCAGTCTTCTTCATTCAAAGCCTTGGACGCAAGGAGTGGTCGTCAGTGAGATCCAACTTAGTCTTTTAGAAGATCTGGAACCCAGGCTGAAGGCTCCTCCAGCGTTGCAGTGTGTTAGAAGGATAGTGTCCGGGACCAGGCCGTCCATTTCTTGTGGAAGGGCTTCACCCATGTACGGTTCACTTCTGGCCGAGGTTGCTGGCAACGAGAAGAAAAGCATCTTCGCCAGAAAGCGTTCCTGATCGTTCTCCACTGTGACACTGCACTTTGTCGCCGCGGATTCCGTTCTCCTTGGCAACAGACACTGTAGAACGGAGCTATTGCAGATGCGCTTTGATGAACGACGAGCAGATGGCCACTGTAGGACTAGCTGCACGTGCAGACTGGAGCGATGGGGAGAGCATGGCCAGTGATCTCCACAGGATCATTCCCACCAGCTCTTTGGGACGGAGGACAACAGCTCGCAGCATAAACAGAGCTCCAGTGTGTCAGAGTCGGAACTCCGTTTCGTTGTAGAAGGGCGGAGCAAAGAGGGCCCTTGACTCCAACATGCATTACACGAAGCACAGAAAAGTAATGCAATCCCTCCCTCTGGACCGTGCGAGTGCCGCCTCCGACTTCAGTGCAGACAGCAATACTGTCGCGAGTCGTTGACCGGACTTCTGCATTACAGCCAGGAAGGATTGAAACACCCGTTTCCCTGGCCTGCGCCGCCGACTGGCTCCAACGTTCATAATTCTCCGAACGCGTCTTTGGACGGCAAAGGAAGCGCGGGAGCGAAAGAGCCATAGCACCCCGTGTATCGCAGCTCGTCGCGTTCTCTCAGCATGTACGCCCTTTCCAGAAGCCGGCGGCCTGAACCCGCTTCGTACGAAATTGCACCGTGAAACGTGCCACGTATTCCATAGTCGACTTGACACTTTGTTGACGTTCCAAGAGTCCAAGGTTGCTTCGGAAACAGCGGAGGCCAATTCGCGTCTCAGAACAAGACTGAAGCCCATTCGCAATATCGCCATATCGCTGGACGTGTGGGATGCGTTTGGAGCAGCGCTTGGCGACGGGGCTTACAGTGGGTCAGGGGCTCAGTTCAAAGCCTAAGTCTCCGTTATCCTTCGCCATGCTGATCTCAGTTGCCGAGGCAGCATATTTGCATCCACAGGTTCAGGAGCCAGCACTGTTTCCGTGTCCAATGGGAAAATCAGGGAGCAAAAGCTGTCGATTGCTTCCTTCATGACACCAAGCAGGGACCGTCCGTTGCCGTCCGTTTCCGCCTAGGACGAGATGAGAAGCAATTCGTCACCAGAACGGGTTCTCATCGCCTTCGACTGTGACACGACTGTCGAGACGCAGCGGATTCCGGTCTCCTTGGCCGAGGGCACTGCCTGGGAGGGCGGCTCAAGCTCCGCTTTCATAAACGACAAGCTGGCTGCCACCGTAGTAATACCTGCACGTGGAGACTGTATAGATGGGAAGTGCATGCCCACTGATCTCTGAAGAATGATTCCTAGCAGTTCATTGCTTGTGACGGCAGGTCTCCTCAGAGAGAGAGCTCCGGTGCGTCAGACAGAGTCTGTACTTGTTTCCGTGCCAGAATTGCGGAGCCAAAGGACTGTCCAGTTCAAAAATGGTTTACGTGCGGTACAGGTGGAAACTGGAATCCCTTCGTGGGGACTGCGTTAGTGTCCCTCCGACATCGGAACACACGCCGATCTCAGCGGCGAAACGATTTCTGGACTGCTGGGTGACAGAACGCCAGTATGGAAAAACCTGTTTGGTCAGCATGTGCGCTGCTCACCGCCTCTAAGGGTCATCCGATTCCTACCGGCTCGTTATTGCAGCAAAGGCAGGAGAGCATCGAAGAGCCCCAGTCCCTATTGTGTCGTCGCGCTTTGCGTTCTCTTCTGCACGTACACTCCCTCGCGATGCGTGGCGGCCGAATCCCGCTTCGTACGAATTTCCAACTTGAAACCTGCCCGTTTTCCCGAAACGATTCCACCCCTCGTAGATGTTCCGAGAGTCCAAGTTTGCTTCAGAAACGGCAGCTGCCTAGCACCTTCTTGGAACACTACTGCAGCCCATTCCAGATTCCTACATAGCCCCTGGCATGTAGGATGGGATTAGAGCACCGCATGGCAAAGGAGCTTGCACGGGGGAGGCGGTTCGATCCAAAGCCTCGGTCTCGACGATCCGTCGTCAGCGTGATCTCCCTTGCTGCCGAACGATATTTGGATTCCTACTTCGACGTGCCACCAGTGGTTCAGTGCCTTACCTGAAAGCTGTTAGCGTGAAAGCCTTCAGGTTCCCTCTGCATTCCGCCGAATATGTCTCGCTGAGTTTGTCAGTTTTAACATCGAAGGGGATGAGCATCACCCCGTTCCCGGTAAGATTCTCATCGTCTTCGACTGTGGCGCTACAGGCGAGTCCCAGTGCATTCTGCTCTCCTTGGCAAAGGAAACTGTATGGGAAGGCGAGTGAGGCTCCGCTTTCATAGACGCCAAATGAGCTGTCCCTGTGTTGAAACCCGCACGGGAGGCATTTTGGGATGGTAAGAGCGTGACCACAGATCTCTAAGGAAGGCTCCTCCCGGCACTTCGGCACCGAAGACACGTCGCCTTACAAACAGAGCTCCAGTGTGTCAGGCGGTGCTTGAACTTCATTCCGGTCTAGACCACGGGAGCAAAGAGAGCATTGAAATCCAGACGGTAGTACGCGAAGTACAGGTGAGACCGAATCCATTCCTCTGTACTGAGTTAGTGCCGCCTTGGACTTCAGGGCACTCGCCCCTGCCAGCGGCACATCGTTGACCGGACTCCTGGATCACGGCACGCATGTTTTCCAAAACCTGATTTGGGGCATGTGATGCCGATGCACTTTGAATGTCCTGCTTTTCCCAGTGCAGCTTTCTGGCAGCCAGGGTCGCACCGAATTGCAAAGGCGGTAGCGTCTCGGGTCTCGCAACCCTTTGCCGCGGTCCAGGCACGACAGGATCCAGGGGGCCCCGAAGGTGGGCAAGGCGTCGGCGCGGGAGACAGTCGACTACACAGCTCAGAGGCGGTGTGACACTGTTCCGTTTTATTGTGATTTGAGTACAACTTTTATACTTTTTATTTGGCATTTGATCATACTTTGTTGTTAAGGTAGCAGGGAGTTAAATTTCTGTGGTTAGGCGGAGCAGAAAATCTTATAGAGTATATTATTATTAATGTTCATGATTAACTAGTACATTTTTCTCTCAATCATTAGAACAGAACTACCTGATGGAACAATCTAAACTTTTAATTATTATATCTATTACGTAAGATACAGTTTGATTTAAGTAAAGGTGATAGATAGATATATTCATAACAGCAAGTATTAGCTTGTGGGCAGACATTGTTCTTCTTTCTGCCTGAAGAAACCTTTTAAATGCTATTTGATTGATGCTATATCTAAAGTTCAAGCTGAACCTTTCTCATAGCTGTTCAAAAGTTTCCTTGGTGCAGTAATGAGGAAAATATTTATAAAAATCAGTTTTACAAAGCTGCTTTCATAAGCTAAGTTTCTGTTCCTTTGTTTTTAAGCACCAAGGAGATCTGACCTAGCCAGCCTTTCTATGAAACTTAAACTACTATAAGGCACATGAATTCTATCTTTATTCACTACATGTATACTATCTTTATTATAAGCTTCTGAATAAGGCAAAGGAAGATCAGGTAATCTTTTCATACTATTAGCCCCCGCTAGGTGGATTCCAGAGTTTTCTATTTATCCACTAGGCCACAAAAGGAGGCCCTTCTATAGTAGGCACAGGCTTATGAGTAAATTTCTTATCCTTACTAATTTTTCTACTAACTGCGTGGGAACAGGAGTATAAACTGGTTCTAGTAATTCAGCTTGTTATAATTTATTCATAATATCTTTAAGAGGCGCATCAAAAGGAATTTCCCTTAATAATTGTTCAAATAAAGGGTTTACGCATTCTGGACACATCAGGGTGACTAGAGCTGATTCCATACGCAGGGAATTTACTATGTTTTCCTCAGAGCCAATTTTGAGGAAATCCATTTGTATAGCGTTTACACTTACTAGAATTTGTGCTACCCAAATTCCCCCTCTTAATGGATCATTTCTAAGAAACCAATTATCCCTAAACACATGCCACGTCCTCGTTCTTGACGATGCATTCCTTGAAGCCTCTGTCCCCATCTCCGGACCTTGTCACGCAGTAGGGTAGAAAGAGGACGCG